>NC_142194.1:20956666-21300833 GCF_026936395.1 Plectropomus leopardus | reverse complement strand
TTTCGTGAGCACGACTTCCTCGCAGGAGGGACACCTGGTTAATGCTGGTGTTTTACCCAAACTGTCCACTGGCACATGAGAAAGACAAAGCACATTACTATGCACATACTAGGTATACAGTGTCATAAAATGAAGTTTAAAAACTTCATAGCATGCAATGTCGAGAAAATGTCACAGTATAGCTTGTCATTCTTTTTTAACATACTATACTGTGATGCTTTTGATTGCATTTTTTGACATGATATTCTATATTTTTCCACATGCTAGCCCATGTTTTCAGTGTTTTCACTTTCTGCACATATTACACTATGATGTTTTTGACTACATATTTATGAAATAGTATGTGCTTTAACATTTTTAACCATTTTCTTTTAACAGAGAGTTTTTTTTACCAGATTTGTAGAAAAAAAAAAGGTGGGAGAGAGAAGGGGGAATGACACGCAGCAAAGGGCAGGACTGGACTCCAACAAGGGCCGCTGCAGAGGCCTCAGCCATATGGGGCACACACTACCAGGTGAGCTAGAGGTCACCTTGTTTTGGGGTCATTTTTGACGACATGCTTTACTATGATATTTTGGGGTCATTTTCAACAACAAACTGTACGATAGTGATTTTGTACCATTTTGGCTCATTTTTGACAACAAACTAAACTATGACGTTTTGGGGTCATTTTTGATGACATGCCATACTATAACGATTTTGCCATTTTGGGTCATTTTTGACAACATACTATACCATGACGTTGTTGGGCAATTTTTGACAACATATTGTACAATGATGTTTTGGGATCATTTTTGACAACATACTGCACTAAGAAGTTCAAGGGTAATTTTTGATGACAGAGTACACCACGACGTTTTTGTGCCATTTTGGGTCATTTTTGACTACATTCTATTCTATAAAATTTTGATCAATTTTTGGACAACTCACATTTTATATGCTTTTCAGCTGTTTTAGGTATAACAAAGTAATATTTTTCGACATACTATATAATGATGTTTTTGGACGTTTTTTCAACATTCTATACTATGACAGGTTTCCAAATGCTATTTTATGTGGTTTTCAGCTGTATTTTGGACGTCACGTTTCGCCATACTGTATGAAGTTTTCAGTAATTTTTACGACATGCTACATTATGATGTTTTTGGCTCTTTGTTCAACTATCTAGACTACTAACTTATAAACTATGACGTGTCTCAACCTGCTAATGTATGTGGTTATCAGCTGTCATTTGGACATGTCATATTTTGACAGTTTTCACCATTCCATGGTATGGCTTCTTTGGTCGTGTTTTCAGCATGCTTTATTATGATATTTTGGCTTTTGTTTCAACATTCTATACTGTAACAAATCTCAACATGCTGTTTCAAGAGGTTTTCAGTTTTTTGAACGTTATATTTTGACATTGTTTAACATAATATACTATTACCTTTCAGTAATTTTTTCAACATGCTATTATTATGTTATGATGTTTTTGACTGTTCTTTTCAGAATACTATACTATGGCCTTTCTCTACATGCTATTTTAAGGGGTTTAAAGCTGTTTTTTGATCATATTTTTAAAATCTTCGCCATACTATTGTATGGCATTTTTGGTTGTGTTTTGGACATGCTATATTATGATGTTTTTGGCTGTTTTTTTTCAAAATGCTATACCATGACTTGCCTAGACATACCATGCCAAACCATACCATACTATAGTATGGCGAAAAATTAAAGAATATGACGTCCAAAAAAACTCGAGAGACACGTCATAGAATGTTAACACGACAAAAACAACTTCCTATGGCATCTTCAAAGAGATGAACGAAAAATCAAAGCTGTAGAGTGGCTAAAGATGTAAAAATTTGACATTTCCAAAAAAATGCTAAAAACAGCTGAAAACCACGTAAAATAGCATGCTGAGACACATCATAGTGTAGAATGTTGTAAACAGGTGCCCAAAACACCTTGAAATAGCTTCTTGAAAAAATGACCAAAACAGCAGGGCTTATAGTATGGCAAAAAAGCAAGGCTAATGTATGGAAAAGAAGTCAAAATTTGACATGTCCAAAAACCAGCTGAAAACCACTTAGAATAGCACGTAGAGGCATGTGATAGTATACAGCGTTGAAAATACTTTCAAAAACGCCCCCAAAACCCATTAAAAAGCATGTTGAAAAAATTACGAAAAGAGCAAGGCTATAATATGGCACAAAAGTCAAAATTCGACATGTCCAAAGAACAGCTGAAAACCACGTGGAATAGCACATAAAGGCATGTTATAGTATACAGTGTTGAAAATACATCCAAAAAATCTTTAAAACCTTTAATATATATATATATATATATATATATATATATATATATATATATATATATATATATATATATATATATATATAATTATTAAAAGATCATGAAAAAAATTACCGAAAAAGGTAAGGCTATAGTATGGCAAAAGTGTAAAAATATGCCACGTTCCAAAAATGGCTGAAAACACCTCTAAACAGCTTAAAATAGCATGCTGAATCACACCATAGCAAAGAAGTTTGCAAAATGGCCAAAAACACCTAATAATGCATGTCCAAAAATGACCGAAAAGGCAAGGCTATAGTATGGCAAAATGTCAAAATATTCCACGTTCCAAAATGGCTGAAAACACCTCTAAACAGCTTAAAATAGCGTGCTGAATCACACCATAGCAAAGAACTTTACAAAAATGGCCAAAAACACCCCAATAATGCATGTCCAAAAAATTACAGAAAAGGCAAGGCTATAGTATGGCAAAAATTTCAAAATATGCCATGTTCCAAAAATGGTTGAAAACACCTCTAAACAGCTTTAAAATAGCGTGCTGAATCACACCATAGCAAAGAACTTTACAAAATGGCCAAAAACACCCCAATAATGCATGTCCAAAAATGACCGAAAAGGCAAGGCTATAGTAAGGCAAAAATGTCAAAATATGCCACGTTCCAAAAATGGCTGAAAACACCTCTAAACAGCTTAAAATAGCGTGCTGAATCACACCATAGCAAAGAACTTTACAAAAATGGCCAAAAACACCCCAATAATGCATGTCCAAAAAATGACCGAAAAGGCAAGGCTATAGTATGGCAAAAATGTCAAAATATGCCACGTTCCAAAAATGGCTGAAAACACCTCTAAACAGCTTAAAATAGCGTGCTGAATCACACCATAGCAAAGAACTTTACAAAAATGGCCAAAACACCCCAATAATGCATGTCCAAAAATGACCGAAAAGGCAAGGCTAAAATAAGGCAAAAATGTCCAAAATATGCCACGTTCCAGAAATGGCTGAAAACACCTCTAAACAGCTTAAAATAGCGTACTGAATCACACCATAGCAAAGAACTTTACAAAAATGGCCAAAAACACCCCAATAATGCATGTCCAAAAATGACCGAAAAGGCAAGGCTATAGTATGGCAAAATGTCAAAATATGCCACGTTCCAAAAATGGCTGAAAACACCTCTAAACAGCTTAAAATAGTGTGCTGAATCACACCATAGCAAAGAACTTTACAAAATGGCCAAAAACACCCCAATAATGCATGTCCAAAAATGACCAAAAGGCAAGGCTATAGTAAGGCAAAAATGTCAAAATATGCCACGTTCCAAAAATGGCTGAAAACACCTCTAAACAGCTTAAAATAGCGTGCTGAATCACACCATAGCAAAGAACTTTACAAAAAATGGCCAAAAACACCCCAATAATGCATGTCCAAAAATTACAGAAAAGGCAAGGCTATAGTATGGCAAAAGTGTCAAAATATGCCACGTTCCAAAAATGGCTGAAAACACCTCTAAACAGTTTAAAATGGCGTGTTTAGTCACACCATAGCAAAGAACTTTACAAAAACGGCAAAAAACACCCCAATAATGCATGTCCAAAAATGACCAAAAGGCAAGGCTATAGTAAGGCAAAATGTCAAAATATGCCACGTTCCAAAATGGCTGAAAACACCTCTAAACAGCTTAAAATAGCGTGCTGAATCACACCATAGCAAAGAACTTTACAAAAATGGCCAAAAACACCCCAATAATGCATGTCCAAAAAATGACCGAAAAGGCAAGGCTATAGTATGGCAAAAATGTCAAAAATATGCCACATTCCAAAAATGGCTGAAAACACCTCTAAACAGCTTAAAATAGCGTGCTGAATCACACCATAGCAAAGAACTTTACAAAAACGGCCAAAAACACCCCAATAATGCATGTCCAAAAAATGACCGAAAAGGCAAGGCTATAGTATGGCAAAATGTCAAAATATGCCACGTTCAAAAATGGCTGAAAACACCTCTAAACAGCTTAAAATAGTGTGCTGAATCACACCATAGCAAAAAACTTAACAAAAACGGCCAAAACACCCCAATAATGCATGTCCAAAAAATGACCAAAAAGGCAAGGCTATAGTAAGGCAAAAATGTCAAAATATGCCACGTTCCAAAAATGGCTGAAAACACCTCTAAACAGCTTAAAATAGCGTGCTGAATCACACCATAGCAAAGAACTTTACAAAAATGGCCAAAAACACCCCAATAATGCATGTCCAAAAATGACCGAAAAGGCAAGGCTATAGTATGGCAAAAATGTCAAAATATGCCACGTTCCAAAAATGGCTGAAAACACCTCTAAACAGTTTAGAATGGCGTGTTTAGTCACACCATAGCAAAGAACTTTACAAAAACGGCCAAAACACCCCAATAATGCATGTCCAAAAAATGACCGAAAAGGCAAGGCTATAGTAAGGCAAAAATGTCAAAATATTCCACATTCCAAAAATGGCTGAAAACACCTCTAAACAGCTTAAAATAGTGTGCTGAATCACACCATAGCAAATAACTTTACAAAATGGCCAAAAACACCCTAAAAATGCATGTCCAAAAAATGACCGAAAAGGCAAGGCTATAGTATGGCAAAAATGTCAAAATATGCCACGTTCCAAAAATGGCTGAAAACACTTCTAAACAGCTTAAAATAGTGTGCTGAATCACACCATAGCAAAGAACTTTACAAAAATGGCCAAAAACACCCCAATAATGCATGTCCAAAAAATGACCAAAAAGGCAAGGCTATAGTATGGCAAAAATGTCAAAATATGCCACGTTCCAAAAATGGCTGAAAACACCTCTAAACAGTTTAAAATGGCGTGTTTAGTCACACCATAGCAAAGAACTTTACAAAATGGCCAAAAACACCCTAATAATGCATGTCCAAAAAATGACCGAAAAGGCAAGGCTATAGTATGGCAAAAATGTCAAAATATGCCACGTTCCAAAAATGGCTGAAAACACTTCTAAACAGCTTAAAATAGTGTGCTGAATCACACCATAGCAAAGAACTTTACAAAAATGGCCAAAAACACCCCAATAATGCATGTCCAAAAAATTACAGAAAAGGCAAGGCTATAGTATGGCAAAAGTGTCAAAATATGCCACGTTCCAAAAATGGCTGAAAACACCTCTAAACAGTTTAAAATGGCGTGTTGAATCACACCATAGCAAAGAACTTTACAAAATGGCCAAAACACCCCAATAATGCATGTCCAAAAAATGACCGAAAAGGCAAGGCTATAGTATGGCAAAAATGTCAAAATATGCCACGTTCCAAAAATGGCTGAAAACACTTCTAAACAGCTTAAAATAGTGTGCTGAATCACACCATAGCAAAGAACTTTACAAAAATGGCCAAAAACACCCCAATAATGCATGTCCAAAAAATTACAGAAAAGGCAAGGCTATAGTAAGGCAGAAATGTCAAAATATGCCACGTTCCAAAAATGGCTGAAAACACCTCTAAACAGCTTAAAATAGCGTGCTGAATCACACCATAGCAAAGAACTTTACAAAAATGGCCAAAAACACCCCAATAATGCATGTCCAAAAAATGACCAAAAAGGCAAGGCTATAGTATGGCAAAAATGTCAAAATATGCCACGTTCCAAAAATGGCTGAAAACACCTCTAAACAGTTTAGAATGGCGTGTTTAGTCACACCATAGCAAAGAACTTTACAAAAACGGCCAAAACACCCCAATAATGCATGTCCAAAAAATTACAGAAAAGGCAAGGCTATAGTAAGGCAAAATGTCAAAATATTCCACATTCCAAAATGGTTGAAAACACCTCTAAACAGCTTAAAATAGCGTGCTGAATCACGCCATAGCAAAGAACTTTACAAAAATGGCCAAAAACACCCCAATAATGCATGTCCAAAAAATGACCGAAAAGGCAAGGCTATAGTATGGCAAAAGTGTCAAAATATGCCACGTTCCAAAAATGGCTGAAAACACCTCTAAACAGTTTAAAATGGCGTGTTTAGTCACACCATAGCAAAGAACTTTACAAAAACGGCCAAAAACACCCCAATAATGCATGTCCAAAAAATGACCGAAAAGGCAAGGCTATAGTATGGCAAAAATGTCAAAATATGCCACGTTCCAAAAATGGCTGAAAACACCTCTAAACAGCTTAAAATAGTGTGCTGAATCACACCATAGCAAAGAACTTTACAAAAATGGCCAAAAACACCCCAATAATGCATGTCCAAAAAATGACCAAAAAGGCAAGGCTATAGTATGGCAAAAATGTCAAAATATGCCACGTTCCAAAAATGGCTGAAAACACCTCTAAACAGTTTAAAATGGCGTGCTGAATCACACCATAGCAAAGAACTTTACAAAATGGCCAAAAACACCCCAATAATGCATGTCCAAAAAATGACCGAAAAGGCAAGGCTATAGTATGGCAAAAATGTCAAAATATGCCACGTTCCAAAAATGGCTGAAAACACCTCTAAACAGCTTAAAATGGCGTGCTGAATCACACCATAGCAAAGAACTTTACAAAAATGGCCAAAAACACCCCAATAATGCATGTCCAAAAAATGACCGAAAAGGCAAGGCTATAGTATGGCAAAAATGTCAAAATATGCCACGTTCCAAAAATGGCTGAAAACACCTCTAAACAGCTTAAAATAGCGTGCTGAATCACACCATAGCAAAGAACTTTACAAAATGGCCAAAAACACCCCAATAATGCATGTCCAAAAATGACCGAAAAGGCAAGGCTATAGTATGGCAAAAATGTCAAAATATGCCACGTTCCAAAAATGGCTGAAAACACCTCTAAACAGCTTAAAATAGCGTGCTGAATCACACCATAGCAAAGAACTTTACAAAAATGGCCAAAAACACCCCAATAATGCATGTCCAAAAAATTACAGAAAAGGCAAGGCTATAGTATGGCAAAAATGTCAAAATATGCCACGTTCCAAAAATGGCTGAAAACACCTCTAAACAGCTTAAAATAGCGTGCTGAATCACACCATAGCAAAGAACTTTACAAAAATGGCCAAAAACACCCCAATAATGCATGTCCAAAAAATGACCGAAAAGGCAAGGCTATAGTATGGCAAAAATGTCAAAATATGCCACGTTCCAAAAATGGCTGAAAACACCTCTAAACAGCTTAAAATGGCGTGCTGAATCACACCATAGCAAAGAACTTTACAAAAATGGCCAAAAACACCCCAATAATGCATGTCCAAAAAATGACCAAAAAGGCAAGGCTATAGTAAGGCGAAAATGTCAAAATATGCCACGTTCCAAAAATGGCTGAAAACACCTCTAAACAGTTTAAAATAGCATGCTGAATCACGCCATAGCAAAGAACTTTACAAAAATGGCCAAAAAAAACCCTAATAATGCATGTCCAAAAAATGACCGAAAAGGCAAGGCTATAGAAAGGCAAAATGTCAAAATATGCCACGTTCCAAAAATGGCTGAAAACACCTCTAAACAGTTTAAAATGGCGTGTTTAGTCACACCATAGCAAAGAACTTTACAAAAACGGCCAAAAACACCCCAATAATGCATGTCCAAAAAATGACCGAAAAGGCAAGGCTATAGTATGGCAAAAATGTCAAAATATGCCACGTTCCAAAAATGGCTGAAAACACCTCTAAACAGCTTAAAATAGCGTGCTGAATCACACCATAGCAAAGAACTTTACAAAAATGGCCAAAAACACCCCAATAATGCATGTCCAAAAAATGACCAAAAAGGCAAGGCTATAGTATGGCAAAAATGTCAAAATATGCCACGTTCCAAAAATGGCTGAAAACACCTCTAAACAGTTTAAAATGGCGTGTTTAGTCACACCATAGCAAAGAACTTTACAAAAATGGCCAAAAACACCCCAATAATGCATGTCCAAAAAATGACCGAAAAGGCAAGGCTATAGTATGGCAAAAATGTCAAAATATGCCACGTTCCAAAAATGGCTGAAAACACCTCTAAACAGCTTAAAATAGCGTGCTGAATCACGCCATAGCAAAGAACTTTACAAAAATGGCCAAAAACACCCCAATAATGCATGTCCAAAAATGACCGAAAAGGCAAGGCTATAGTATGGCAAAAGTGTCAAAATATGCCACGTTCAAAAATGGCTGAAAACACCTCTAAACAGTTTAAAATGGCGTGTTGAATCACACCATAGCAAAGAACTTTACAAAATTGCCAAAAACACCCCAATAATGCATGTCCAAAAAATGACCGAAAAGGCAAGGCTATAGTATGGCAAAAATGTCAAAATATGCCACGTTCCAAAAATGGCTGAAAACACCTCTAAACAGCTTAAAATAGCGTGCTGAATCACACCATAGCAAAGAACTTTACAAAAATGGCCAAAAACACCCCAATAATGCATGTCCAAAAAATGACCGAAAAGGCAAGGCTATAGTATGGCAAAAATGTCAAAATATGCCACGTTCCAAAAATGGCTGAAAACACCTCTAAACAGTTTAAAATGGCGTGTTTAGTCACACCATAGCAAAGAACTTTACAAAAACGGCCAAAAACACCCCAATAATGCATGTCCAAAAAATGACCGAAAAGGCAAGGCTATAGTATGGCAAAAATGTCAAAATATGCCACGTTCCAAAAATGGCTGAAAACACCTCTAAACAGCTTAAAATAGCGTGCTGAATCACACCATAGCAAAGAACTTTACAAAAATGGCCAAAACACCCCAATAATGCATGTCCAAAAATGACCGAAAAGGCAAGGCTATAGTATGGCAAAATGTCAAAATATGCCACGTTCCAAAAATGGCTTAAAACACCTCTAAACAGCTTAAAATGGCGTGCTGAATCACGCCATAGCAAAGAACTTTACAAAATGCCCAAAACACCCCAATAATGCATGTCCAAAAAATGACCGAAAAGGCAAGGCTATAGTATGGCAAAAATGTCAAAATATGCCACGTTCCAAAAATGGCTGAAAACACCTCTAAACAGCTTAAAATAGCATGCTAAATCACACCATAGCAAAGAACTTTACAAAAATGGCCAAAAACACCCCAATAATGCATGTCCAAAAAATGACCGAAAAGGCAAGGCTATAGTATGGCAAAAATGTCAAAATATGCCACGTTCCAAAAATGGCTGAAAACACCTCTAAACAGCTTAAAATAGTGTGCTGAATCACACCATAGCAAAGAACTTTACAAAAATGGCCAAAACACCCCAATAATGCATGTCCAAAAATGACCAAAAAGGCAAGGCTATAGTAAGGCAAAATGTCAAAATATGCCACGTTCCAAAAATGGCTGAAAACACCTCTAAACAGCTTAAAATAGCGTGCTGAATCACACCATAGCAAAGAACTTTACAAAAATGGCCAAAAACACCCCAATAATGCATGTCCAAAAAATGACCGAAAAGGCAAGGCTATAGTATGGCAAAAATGTCAAAATATGCCACGTTCCAAAAATGGCTGAAAACACCTCTAAACAGCTTAAAATAGCGTGCTGAATCACACCATAGCAAAGAACTTTACAAAAATGGCCAAAAACACCCCAATAATGCATGTCCAAAAAATTACAGAAAAGGCAAGGCTATAGTATGGCAAAAATGTCAAAATATGCCACGTTCCAAAAATGGCTGAAAACACCTCTAAACAGCTTTAAATAGCGTGCTGAATCACACCATAGCAAAGAACTTTACAAAAATGGCCAAAAAAGCCCCTAATAATGCATGTCCAAAAAATGACCGAAAAGGCAAGGCTATAGTAAGGCAAAAATGTCAAAATATGCCACGTTCCAAAAATGGCTGAAAACACCTCTAAACAGCTTAAAATAGCGTGCTGAATCACACCATAGCAAAGAACTTTACAAAAATGGCCAAAAACACCCCAATAATGCATGTCCAAAAAATGACCGAAAAGGCAAGGCTATAGTATGGCAAAATGTCAAAATATGCTACGTTCCAAAAATGGCTGAAAACACCTCTAAACAGTTTGAAATGGCGTGTTTAGTCACACCATAGCAAAGAACTTTACAAAAATGGCCAAAAACACCCCAATAATGCATGTCCAAAAAATGACCGAAAAGGCAAGGCTATAGTATGGCAAAAATGTCAAAATATGCCACGTTCCAAAAATGGCTGAAAACACCTCTAAACAGCTTAAAATAGTGTGCTGAATCACACCATAGCAAAGAACTTTACAAAAATGGCCAAAAACACCCCAATAATGCATGTCCAAAAAATGACCGAAAAGGCAAGGCTATAGTATGGCAAAAGTGTCAAAATATGCCACGTTCCAAAAATGGCTGAAAACACCTCTAAACAGCTTAAAATAGCGTGCTGAATCACACCATAGCAAAGAACTTTACAAAAATGGCCAAAAACACCCCAATAATGCATGTCCAAAAAATGACCGAAAAGGCAAGGCTATAGTATGGCAAAAGTTTCAAAATATGCCACGTTCCAAAAATGGCTGAAAACACCTCTAAACAGTTTAAAATGGTGTGTTTAGTCACACCATAGCAAAGAACTTTACAAAAACGGCCAAAAACACCCCAATAATGCATGTCCAAAAAATGACCAAAAAGGCAAGGCTATAGTATGGCAAAAATGTCAAAATATGCCACGTTCCAAAAATGGCTGAAAACACCTCTAAACAGCTTAAAATAGCGTGCTGAATCACACCATAGCAAAGAACTTTACAAAAATGGCCAAAAACACCCCAATAATGCATGTCCAAAAAATGACCGAAAAGGCAAGGCTATAGTATGGCAAAAATGTCAAAATATGCCACCTTCCAAAAATGGCTGAAAACACCTCTAAACAGCTTAAAATAGCGTGCTGAATCACACCATAGCAAAGAACTTTACAAAATGGCCAAAAACACCCCAATAATGCATGTCCAAAAATTACAGAAAAGGCAAGGCTATAGTATGGCAAAAATGTCAAAATATGCCACGTTCCAAAAATGGCTGAAAACACCTCTAAACAGTTTAAAATGGCGTGTTTAGTCACACCATAGCAAAGAACTTTACAAAAACGGCCAAAAACACCCCAATAATGCATGTCCAAAAAATGACCGAAAAGGCAAGGCTATAGTATGGCAAAAATGTCAAAATATGCCACGTTCCAAAAATGGCTGAAAACACCTCTAAACAGCTTTAAATAGCGTGCTGAATCACACCATAGCAAAGAACTTTACAAAAATGGCCAAAAAAAACCCTAATAATGCATGTCCAAAAAATGACCGAAAAGGCAAGGCTATAGTATGGCAAAAATGTCAAAATATGCCACGTTCCAAAAATGGCTGAAAACACCTCTAAACAGTTTAAAATGGCGTGTTTAGTCACACCATAGCAAAGAACTTTACAAAAACGGCCAAAAACACCCCAATAATGCATGTCCAAAAAATGACCGAAAAGGCAAGGCTATAGTATGGCAAAAATGTCAAAATATGCCACGTTCCAAAAATGGCTGAAAACACCTCTAAACAGCTTTAAATAGCGTGCTGAATCACACCATAGCAAAGAACTTTACAAAATGGCCAAAAACACCCCAATAATGCATGTCCAAAAAATGACTGAAAAGGCAAGGCTATAGTATGGCAAAAATGTCAAAATATGCCACGTTCCAAAAATGGCTGAAAACACCTCTAAACAGTTTAAAATGGCGTGTTTAGTCACACCATAGCAAAGAACTTTACAAAAACGGCCAAAAACACCCCAATAATGCATGTCCAAAAAATGACCGAAAAGGCAAGGCTATAGTATGGCAAAAATGTCAAAATATGCCACGTTCCAAAAATGGCTGAAAACACCTCTAAACAGCTTAAAATAGCGTGCTGAATCACACCATAGCAAAGAACTTTACAAAAATGGCCAAAAACACCCCAATAATGCATGTCCAAAAAATGACCGAAAAGGCAAGGCTATAGTATGGCAAAAATGTCAAAATATGCCACGTTCCAAAAATGGCTGAAAACACCTCTAAACAGCTTTAAATAGTGTGCTGAATCACACCATAGCAAAGAACTTTACAAAAGTGGCCAAAAACACCCCAATAATGCATGTCCAAAAAATGACCGAAAAGGCAAGGCTATAGTATGGCAAAAATGTCAAAATATGCCACGTCCCAAAAATGGCTGAAAACACCTCTAAACAGCTTAAAATAGCGTGCTGAATCACACCATAGCAAAGAACTTTACAAAATGGCCAAAAACACCCCAATAATGCATGTCCAAAAATGACCGAAAAGGCAAGGCTATAGTATGGCAAAAATGTCAAAATATGCCACGTTCCAAAAATGGCTGAAAACACCTCTAAACAGCTTAAAATAGCGTGCTGAATCACACCATAGCAAAGAACTTTACAAAAATGGCCAAAAACACCCCAATAATGCATGTCCAAAAAATGACCGAAAAGGCAAGGCTATAGTAAGGCAAAAATGTCAAAATATGCCACGTTCCAAAAATGGCTGAAAACACCTCTAAACAGCTTAAAATAGCGTGCTGAATCACGCCATAGCAAAGAACTGTACAAAAATGGCCAAAACACCCCAATAATGCATGTCCAAAAATGACCAAAAGGCAAGGCTATAGTATGGCAAAAATGTCAAAATATGCCACGTTCCAAAATGGCTGAAAACACCTCTAAACAGTTTGAAATGGCGTGCTGAATCACACCATAGCAAAGAACTTTACAAAAATGGCCAAAAACACCCCAATAATGCATGTCCAAAAATGACCGAAAAGGCAAGGCTATAGTATGGCAAAATGTCAAAATATGCCACGTTCCAAAAATGGCTGAAAACACCTCTAAACAGCTTTAAATAGCGTGCTGAATCACACCATAGCAAAGAACTTTACAAAAATGGCCAAAAACACCCCAATAATGCATGTCCAAAAAATGACCAAAAAGGCAAGGCTATAGTATGGCAAAAATGTCAAAATATGCCACGTTCCAAAAATGGCTGAAAACACCTCTAAACAGCTTAAAATAGTGTGCTGAATCACACCATAGCAAAGAACTTTACAAAAATGGCCAAAAACACCCCAATAATGCATGTCCAAAAAATGACCGAAAAGGCAAGGCTATAGTATGGCAAAAGTGTCAAAATATGCCACGTTCCAAAAATGGCTGAAAACACCTCTAAACAGCTTAAAATAGCGTGCTGAATCACACCATAGCAAAGAACTTTACAAAATGGCCAAAACACCCCAATAATGCATGTCCAAAAAATGACCGAAAAGGCAAGGCTATAGTATGGCAAAAATGTCAAAATATGCCACGTTCCAAAAATGGCTGAAAACACCTCTAAACAGTTTAAAATGGCGTGTTTAGTCACACCATAGCAAAGAACTTTACAAAAACGGCCAAAAACACCCCAATAATGCATGTCCAAAAAATGACCGAAAAGGCAAGGCTATAGTATGGCAAAAATGTCAAAATATGCCACGTTCCAAAAATGGCTGAAAACACCTCTAAACAGCTTAAAATAGCGTGCTGAATCACACCATAGCAAAGAACTTTACAAAAATGGCCAAAAACACCCCAATAATGCATGTCCAAAAAATGACCGAAAAGGCAAGGCTATAGTAAGGCAAAAATGTCAAAATATGCCACGTTCCAAAAATGGCTGAAAACACCTCTAAACAGCTTAAAATAGCGTGCTGAATCACACCATAGCAAAGAACTTTACAAAACGGCCAAAACACCCCAATAATGCATGTCCAAAAATGACTGAAAAGGCAAGGCTATAGTATGGCAAAAATGTCAAAATATGCCACGTTCCAAAAATGGCTGAAAACACCTCTAAACAGCTTAAAATGGCGTGCTGAACCACACCATAGCAAAGAACTTTACAAAAACGGCCAAAAACACCCCAATAATGCATGTCCAAAAAATGACCGAAAAGGCAAGGCTATAGTATGGCAAAAATGTCAAAATATTCCACGTTCCAAAAATGGCTGAAAACACCTCTAAACAGCTTAAAATAGCGTGCTGAATCACACCATAGCAAAGAACTTTACAAAAATGGCCAAAAACACCCCAATAATGCATGTCCAAAAAATTACAGAAAAGGCAAGGCTATAGTATGGCAAAAATGTCAAAATATGCCACGTTCCAAAAATGGCTGAAAACACCTCTAAACAGCTTTAAATAGTGTGCTGAATCACACCATAGCAAAGAACTTTACAAAAGTGGCCAAAACACCCTAATAATGCATGTCCAAAAATGACCGAAAAGGCAAGGCTATAGTATGGCAAAAATGTCAAAATATGCCACGTTCCAAAAATGGCTGAAAACACCTCTAAACAGCTTAAAATAGCGTGCTGAATCACACCATAGCAAAGAACTTTACAAAACGCCAAAAACACCCCAATAATGCATGTCCAAAAATGACCAAAAAGGCAAGGCTATAGTATGGCAAAAATGTCAAAATATGCCACGTTCCAAAAATGGCTGAAAACACCTCTAAACAGTTTAGAATGGCGTGTTTAGTCACACCATAGCAAAGAACTTTACAAAAACGGCCAAAACACCCCAATAATGCATGGCCAAAAAATGACCGAAAAGGCAAGGCTATAGTATGGCAAAATGTCAAAATATGCCACGTTCCAAAAATGGCTGAAAACACCTCTAAACAGTTTAAAATGGCGTGTTGAATCACACCATAGCAAAGAACTTTACAAAATGGCCAAAACACCCCAATAATGCATGTCCAAAAAATGACCGAAAAGGCAAGGCTATAGTATGGCAAAATGTCAAAATATGCCACGTTCCAAAAATGGCTGAAAACACCTCTAAACAGCTTAAAATAGCGTGCTGAATCACACCATAGCAAAGAACTTTACAAAATGGCCAAAAACACCCCAATAATGCATGTCCAAAAATGACCGAAAAGGCAAGGCTATAGTATGGCAAAAATGTCAAAATATGCCACGTTCAAAAATGGCTGAAAACACCTCTAAACAGTTTAAAATGGCGTGTTTAGTCACACCATAGCAAAGAACTTTACAAAAACGGCCAAAAACACCCCAATAATGCATGTCCAAAAAATGACCGAAAAGGCAAGGCTATAGTATGGCAAAAATGTCAAAATATGCCACGTTCCAAAAATGGCTGAAAACACCTCTAAACAGCTTAAAATAGCGTGCTGAATCACACCATAGCAAAGAACTTTACAAAAATGGCCAAAAACACCCCAATAATGCATGTCCAAAAAATGACCAAAAAGGCAAGGCTATAGTAAGGCAAAATGTCAAAATATGCCACGTTCCAAAATGGCTGAAAACACCTCTAAACAGCTTTAAATAGCGTGCTGAATCACACCATAGCAAAGAACTTTACAAAATGGCCAAAAACACCCCAATAATGCATGTCCAAAAAATGACCGAAAAGGCAAGGCTATAGTATGGCAAAAATGTCAAAATATGCCACGTTCCAAAAATGGCTGAAAACACCTCTAAACAGCTTAAAATAGTGTGCTGAATCACACCATAGCAAAGAACTTTACAAAAATGGCCAAAAACACCCCAATAATGCATGTCCAAAAAATGACCGAAAAGGCAAGGCTATAGTAAGGCAAAAATGTCAAAATATGCCACGTTCCAAAAATGGCTGAAAACACCTCTAAACAGCTTAAAATAGCGTGCTGAATCACACCATAGCAAAGAACTTTACAAAAAATGGCCAAAAACACCCCAATAATGCATGTCCAAAAATGACCAAAAAGGCAAGGCTATAGTATGGCAAAAATGTCAAAATATGCCACGTTCCAAAAATGGCTGAAAACACCTCTAAACAGTTTGAAATGGCGTGTTTAGTCACACCATAGCAAAGAACTTTACAAAAACGGCCAAAAACACCCCAATAATGCATGTCCAAGAAATGACCGAAAAGGCAAGGCTATAGTATGGCAAAAATGTCAAAATATGCCACGTTCCAAAAATGGCTGAAAACACCTCTAAACAGCTTAAAATAGTGTGCTGAATCACACCATAGCAAAGAACTTTACAAAAATGGCCAAAAACACCCCAATAATGCATATCCAAAAAATGACCGAAAAGGCAAGGCTATAGTATGGCAAAAGTGTCAAAATATGCCACGTTCCAAAAATGGCTGAAAACACCTCTAAACAGCTTAAAATAGCGTGCTGAATCACACCATAGCAAAGAACTTTACAAAAATGGCCAAAAACACCCCAATAATGCATGTCCAAAAAATGACCGAAAAGGCAAGGCTATAGTATGGCAAAAATGTCAAAATATGCCACGTTCCAAAAATGGCTGAAAACACCTCTAAACAGTTTAAAATAGCGTGCTGAATCACACCATAGCAAAGAACTTTACAAAATGGCCAAAAACACCCCAATAATGCATGTCCAAAAAATGACCGAAAAGGCAAGGCTATAGTATGGCAAAAATGTCAAAATATTCCACGTTCCAAAAATGGCTGAAAACACCTCTAAACAGCTTAAAATAGTGTGCTGAATCACACCATAGCAAAGAACTTTACAAAAATGGCCAAAACACCCCAATAATGCATGTCCAAAAAATGACCGAAAAGGCAAGGCTATAGTATGGCAAAAATGTCAAAATATGCCACGTTCCAAAAATGGCTGAAAACACCTCTAAACAGCTTAAAATAGCGTGCTGAATCACACCATAGCAAAGAACTTTACAAAAATGGCCAAAAACACCCCAATAATGCATGTCCAAAAAATGACCGAAAAGGCAAGGCTATAGTAAGGCGAAAATGTCAAAATATGCCACGTTCCAAAAATGGCTGAAAACACCTCTAAACAGCTTAAAATAGCGTGCTGAATCACACCATAGCAAAGAACTTTACAAAAATGGCCAAAAACACCCCAATAATGCATGTCCAAAAAATGACCGAAAAGGCAAGGCTATAGTATGGCAAAAGTGTCAAAATATGCCACGTTCCAAAAATGGCTGAAAACACCTCTAAACAGTTTGAAATGGCGTGCTGAATCACACCATAGCAAAGAACTTTACAAAATGGCCAAAAACACCCCAATAATGCATGTCCAAAAAATGACCGAAAAGGCAAGGCTATAGTATGGCAAAAATGTCAAAATATGCCACGTTCCAAAAATGGCTGAAAACACCTCTAAACAGCTTAAAATAGCGTGCTGAATCACACCATAGCAAAGAACTTTACAAAAATGGCCAAAAACACCCCAATAATGCATGTCCAAAAATGACCGAAAAGGCAAGGCTATAGTATGGCAAAAATGTCAAAATATGCCACGTTCCAAAAATGGCTGAAAACACCTCTAAACAGCTTAAAATAGCGTGCTGAATCACACCATAGCAAAGAACTTTACAAAAATGGCCAAAAACACCCCAATAATGCATGTCCAAAAAATGACCGAAAAGGCAAGGCTATAGTATGGCAAAAATGTCAAAATATGCCACGTTCCAAAAATGGCTGAAAACACCTCTAAACAGTTTAAAATAGCGTGCTGAATCACACCATAGCAACGAACTTTACAAAATGGCCAAAAACACCCCAATAATGCATGTCCAAAAAATGACCGAAAAGGCAAGGCTATAGTATGGCAAAATGTCAAAATATGCCACGTTCCAAAAATGGCTGAAAACACCTCTAAACAGTTTAAAATGGCGTGCTTAGTCACACCATAGCAAAGAACTTTACAAAAATGGCCAAAAACACCCCAATAATGCATGTCCAAAAATGACCGAAAAGGCAAGGCTATAGTATGGCAAAATGTCAAAATATGCCACGTTCCAAAAATGGCTGAAAACACCTCTAAACAGCTTAAAATAGCGTGCTGAATCACACCATAGCAAAGAACTTTACAAAAATTGCCAAAAACACCTTAATAATGCATGTCCAAAAAATGACCAAAAAGGCAAGGCTATAGTAAGGCGAAAATGTCAAAATATGCCACGTTCCAAAAATGGCTGAAAACACCTCTAAACAGTTTAAAATAGCATGCTGAATCACGCCATAGCAAAGAACTTTACAAAAATGGCCAAAAAAAACCCTAATAATGCATGTCCAAAAAATTACAGAAAAGGCAAGGCTATAGTATGGCAAAAATGTCAAAATATGCCACGTTCCAAAAATGGCTGAAAACACCTCTAAACCGTTTAAAATGGCGTGTTTAGTCACACCATAGCAAAGAACTTTACAAAATGGCCAAAAACACCCCAATAATGCATGTCCAAAAATGACCGAAAAGGCAAGGCTATAGTATGGCAAAAATGTCAAAATATGCCACGTTCCAAAAATGGCTGAAAACACCTCTAAACAGCTTTAAATAGCGTGCTGAATCACACCATAGCAAAGAACTTTACAAAATGGCCAAAAACACCCCAATAATGCATGTCCAAAAATGACCGAAAAGGCAAGGCTATAGTATGGCAAAAATGTCAAAATATGCCACGTTCCAAAAATGGCTGAAAACACCTCTAAACAGCTTAAAATAGCGTGCTGAATCACACCATAGCAAAGAACTTTACAAAAATGGCCAAAACACCCCAATAATGCATGTCCAAAAAATGACAGAAAAGGCAAGGCTATAGTATGGCAAAATGTCAAAATATGCCACGTTCAAAAATGGTTGAAAACACCTCTAAACAGCTTAAAATAGCGTGCTGAATCACACCATAGCAAAGAACTTTACAAAAATGGCCAAAAACACCCCAATAATGCATGTCCAAAAAATGACCGAAAAGGCAAGGCTATAGTATGGCAAAAATGTCAAAATATGCCACGTTCCAAAAATGGCTGAAAACACCTCTAAACAGCTTAAAATAGCGTGCTGAATCACACCATAGCAAAGAACTTTACAAAAATGGCCAAAACAACCCCAATAATGCATGTCCAAAAATTACAGAAAAGGCAAGGCTATAGTATGGCAAAAATGTCAAAATATGCCACGTTCAAAAATGGCTGAAAACACCTCTAAACAGCTTTAAATAGTGTGCTGAATCACACCATAGCAAAGAACTTTACAAAAGTGGCCAAAAACACCCCAATAATGCATGTCCAAAAAATGACCGAAAAGGCAAGGCTATAGTATGGCAAAAATGTCAAAATATGCCACGTTCCAAAAATGGCTGAAAACACCTCTAAACAGCTTAAAATAGCGTGCTGAATCACACCATAGCAAAGAACTTTACAAAAATGGCCAAAAACACCCCAATAATGCATCTCCAAAAAATGACCAAAAAGGCAAGGCTATAGTATGGCAAAAATGTCAAAATATGCCACGTTCCAAAAATGGCTGAAAACACCTCTAAACAGCTTAAAATAGCGTGCTGAATCACACCATAGCAAAGAACTTTACAAAAATGGCCAAAAACACCCCAATAATGCATGTCCAAAAAATGACCAAAAAGGCAAGGCTATAGTAAGGCAAAAATGTCAAAATATGCCACGTTCCAAAAATGGCTGAAAACACCTCTAAACAGCTTAAAATAGTGTGCTGAATCACACCATAGCAAAGAACTTTACAAAAATGGCCAAAACACCCCAATAATGCATGTCCAAAAATGACCGAAAAGGCAAGGCTATAGTAAGGCGAAAATGTCAAAATATGCCACGTTCCAAAAATGGCTGAAAACACCTCTAAACAGCTTAAAATAGCGTGCTGAATCACACCATAGCAAAGAACTTTACAAAAATGGCCAAAAACACCCCAATAATGCATGTCCAAAAAATGACCAAAAAGGCAAGGCTATAGTATGGCAAAAATGTCAAAATATGCCACGTTCCAAAAATGGCTGAAAACACCTCTAAACAGCTTAAAATGGCGTGCTGAATCACACCATAGCAAAGAACTTTACAAAATGGCCAAAAACACCCCAATAATGCATATCCAAAAATGACCGAAAAGGCAAGTCTATAGTATGGCAAAAATGTCAAAATATGCCACGTTCCAAAAATGGCTGAAAACACCTCTAAACAGCTTAAAATAGCGTGCTGAATCACACCATAGCAAAGAACTTTACAAAAATGGCCAAAAACACCCCAATAATGCATGTCCAAAAAATGACCAAAAAGGCAAGGCTATAGTATGGCAAAAATGTCAAAATATGCCACGTTCCAAAAATGGCTGAAAACACCTCTAAACAGCTTAAAATAGCGTGCTGAATCACACCATAGCAAAGAACTTTACAAAAATGGCCAAAAACACCCCAATAATGCATGTCCAAAAAATGACCGAAAAGGCAAGGCTATAGTATGGCAAAAATGTCAAAATATGCCACGTTCCAAAAATGGCTGAAAACACCTCTAAACAGTTTAAAATGGCGTGTTTAGTCACACCATAGCAAAGAACTTTACAAAAACGGCCAAAAACACCCCAATAATGCATGTCCAAAAATGACCGAAAAGGCAAGGCTATAGTATGGCAAAAATGTCAAAATATGCCACGTCCCAAAAATGGCTGAAAACACCTCTAAACAGCTTAAAATAGCGTGCTGAATCACACCGTAGCAAAGAACTTTGCAAAAATGGCCAAAAACACCCCAATAATGCATGTCCAAAAAATGACCGAAAAGGCAAGGCTATAGTAAGGCGAAAATGTCAAAATATGCCACGTTCCAAAAATGGCTGAAAACACCTCTAAACAGCTTAAAATAGCGTGCTGAATCACACCATAGCAAAGAACTTTACAAAAATGGCCAAAAACACCCCAATAATGCATGTCCAAAAAATTACCGAAAAGGCAAGGCTATAGTATGGCAAAAATGTCAAGATGTGCCACGTTCCAAAAATGGCTGAAAACACCTCTAAACAGCTTAAAATAGCGTGCTGAATCACACCATAGCAAAGAACTTTACAAAAATGGCCAAAAACACCCCAATAATGCATATCCAAAAAATGACCGAAAAGGAAAGGCTATAGTATGGCAAAAGTGTCAAAATATGCCACGTTCCAAAAATGGCTGAAAACACCTCTAAACAGCTTAAAATAGCGTGCTGAATCACACCATAGCAAAGAACTTTACAAAATGGCCAAAACACCCCAATAATGCATGTCCAAAAATGACCGAAAAGGCAAGGCTATAGTATGGCAAAAATGTCAAAATATGCCACGTTCAAAAATGGCTGAAAACACCTCTAAACAGTTTAAAATAGCGTGCTGAATCACACCATAGCAAAGAACTTTACAAAAATGGCCAAAAACACCCCAATAATGCATGTCCAAAAAATTACAGAAAAGGCAAGGCTATAGTATGGCAAAAATGTCAAAATATGCCACGTTCCAAAAATGGCTGAAAACACCTCTAAACAGCTTAAAATAGCGTGCTGAATCACACCATAGCAAAGAACTTTACAAAAATGGCCAAAAACACCCCAATAATGCATGTCCAAAAAATGACCAAAAAGGCAAGGCTATAGTAAGGCCAAAATGTCAAAATATACCACGTTCCAAAAATGGCTGAAAACACCTCTAAACAGCTTAAAATAGCGTGCTGAATCACACCATAGCAAAGAACTTTACAAAAATGGCCAAAAACACCCCAATAATGCATGTCCAAAAAATTACCGAAAAGGCAAGGCTATAGTATGGCAAAAATGTCAAGATGTGCCACGTTCCAAAAATGGCTGAAAACACCTCTAAACAGCTTAAAATAGCGTGCTGAATCACACCATAGCAAAGAACTTTACAAAAATGGCCAAAAACACCCCAATAATGCATATCCAAAAAATGACCGAAAAGGAAAGGCTATAGTATGGCAAAAGTGTCAAAATATGCCACGTTCCAAAAATGGCTGAAAACACCTCTAAACAGCTTTAAATAGTGTGCTGAATCACACCATAGCAAAGAACTTTACAAAAATGGCCAAAACACCCCAATAATGCATGTCCAAAAAATGACCGAAAAGGCAAGGCTATAGTATGGCAAAAATGTCAAAATATGCCACGTTCCAAAAATGGCTGAAAACACCTCTAAACAGCTTAAAATAGCGTGCTGAATCACACCATAGCAAAGAACTTTACAAAAATGGCCAAAAACACCCCAATAATGCATGTCCAAAAAATGACAGAAAAGGCAAGGCTATAGTATGGCAAAAATGTCAAAATATGCCACGTTCCAAAAATGGCTGAAAACACCTCTAAACAGCTTAAAATAGCGTGCTGAATCACACCATAGCAAAGAACTTTACAAAAATGGCCAAAAACACCCCAATAATGCATATCCAAAAAATGACCGAAAAGGCAAGGCTATAGTATGGCAAAAGTGTCAAAATATACCACGTTCCAAAAATGGCTGAAAACACCTCTAAACAGCTTAAAATAGTGTGCTGAATCACACCATAGCAAAGAACTTTACAAAAATGGCCAAAAACACCCCAATAATGCATGTCCAAAAAATTACAGAAAAGGCAAGGCTATAGTATGGCAAAAGTGTCAAAATATGCCACGTTCCAAAAATGGCTGAAAACACCTCTAAACAGTTTAAAATGGCGTGTTTAGTCACACCATAGCAAAGAACTTTACAAAATGGCCAAAAACAACCCAATAATACATGTCCAAAAAATGACAGAAAAGGCAAGGCTATAGTAAGGCAAAAATGTCAAAATATTCCACGTTCCAAAAATGGCTGAAAACACCTCTAAACAGCTTAAAATAGTGTGCTGAATCACACCATAGCAAAGAACTTTACAAAAACGGCCAAAAACACCCCAATAATGCATGTCCAAAAAATGACCGAAAAGGCAAGGCTATAGTATGGCAAAAATGTCAAAATATGCCACGTTCCAAAAATGGCTGAAAACACCTCTAAACAGCTTAAAATAGCGTGCTGAATCACACCATAGCAAAGAACTTTACAAAAATGGCCAAAAACACCCCAATAATGCATGTCCAAAAAATGCCCGAAAAGGCAAGGCTATAGTATGGCAAAAATGTCAAAATATGCCACGTTCCAAAAATGGCTGAAAACACCTCTAAACAGTTTAAAATGGCGTGTTTAGTCACACCATAGCAAAGAACTTTACAAAAATGGCCAAAAACACCCCAATAATGCATGTCCAAAAAATGACCGAAAAGGCAAGGCTATAGTATGGCAAAAATGTCAAAATATGCCACGTTCCAAAAATGGCTGAAAACACCTCTAAACAGCTTAAAATAGCGTGCTGAATCACACCATAGCAAAGAACTTTACAAAATGGCCAAAAACACCCCAATAATGCATGTCCAAAAAATGACCAAAAAGGCAAGGCTATAGTAAGGCAAAAATGTCAAAATATGCCACGTTCCAAAAATGGCTGAAAACACCTCTAAACAGCTTAAAATAGTGTGCTGAATCGCACCATAGCAAAGAACTTTACAAAAATGGCCAAAAACACCCCAATAATGCATGTCCAAAAATGACCAAAAAGGCAAGGCTATAGTAAGGCAAAAATGTCAAAATATGCCCCGTCCCAAAATGGCTGAAAACACCTCTAAACAGTTTAAAATGGCGTGTTTAGTCACACCATATCAAAGAACTTTACAAAAATGGCCAAAAACACCCCAATAATGCATGTCCAAAAAATGACCGAAAAGGCAAGGCTATAGTATGGCAAAAGTTTCAAAATATGCCATGTTCCAAAAATGGCTGAAAACACCTCTAAACAGCTTTATATAACGTGCTGAGTCAAGAGATAGCAAAGAACTTTACAAAAACGGCCAAAAACACCCCAATAATGCATGTCCAAAAAATGACCGAAAAGGCAAGGCTATAGTATGGCAAAATGTCAAAATATGCCACGTTCCAAAAATGGCTGAAAACACCTCTAAACAGCTTAAAATAGTGTGCTGAATCACACCATAGCAAAAGAACTTTACAAAATGGCCAAAACACCCCAATAATGCATGTCCAAAAAATGACCAAAAAGGCAAGGCTATAGTAAGGCAAAAATGTCAAAATATGCCATGTTCCAAAAATGGCTGAAAACACCTCTAAACAGCTTAAAATAGCGTGCTGAATCACACCATAGCAAAGAACTTTACAAAAATGGCCAAAAACACCCCAATAATGCATGTCCAAAAAATGACCGAAAAGGCAAGGCTATAGTATGGCAAAAATGTCAAAATATGCCACGTTCCAAAAATGGCTGAAAACACCTCTAAACAGCTTAAAATAGCGTGCTGAATCACACCATAGCAAAGAACTTTACAAAAATGGCCAAAAACACCCCAATAATGCATGTCCAAAAAATGACCAAAAAGGCAAGGCTATAGTAAGGCAAAAATGTCAAAATATGCCACGTTCCAAAAATGGCTGAAAACACCTCTAAACAGCTTAAAATAGTGTGCTGAATCGCACCATAGCAAAGAACTTTACAAAAATGGCCAAAAACACCCCAATAATGCATGTCCAAAAAATTATCGAAAAGGCAAGGCTATAGTATGGCAAAAATGTCAAAATATGCCACGTTCCAAAAATGGCTAAAAACACCTCTAAACAGTTTAAAATGGCGTGTTTAGTCACACCATATCAAAGAACTTTACAAAAATGGCCAAAAACACCCCAATAATGCATGTCCAAAAAATGACCGAAAAGGCAAGGCTATAGTAAGGCGAAAATGTCAAAATATGCCATGTTCCAAAAATGGCTGAAAACACCTCTAAACAGCTTTAAAATAACGTGCTGAATCACACCATAGCAAAGAACTTTACAAAAATGGCCAAAAACACCCCAATAATGCATGTCCAAAAAATGACCGAAAAGGCAAGGCTATAGTATGGCAAAAATGTCAAAATATGCCACGTTCCAAAAATGGCTGAAAACACCTCTAAACAGCTTAAAATAGTGTGCTGAATCACACCATAGCAAAGAACTTTACAAAAATGGCCAAAAACACCCCAATAATGCATGTCCAAAAATGACCAAAAGGCAAGGCTATAGTAAGGCAAAATGTCAAAATATGCCATGTTCCAAAAATGGCTGAAAACACCTCTAAACAGCTTAAAATAGCGTGCTGAATCACACCATAGCAAAGAACTTTACAAAATGGCCAAAAACACCCCAATAATGCATGTCCAAAAAATGACCAAAAAGGCAAGGCTATAGTAAGGCAAAAATGTCAAAATATGCCACGTTCCAAAAATGGCTGAAAACACCTCTAAACAGCTTAAAATAGCGTGCTGAATCACACCATAGCAAAGAACTTTACAAAAATGGCCAAAAACACCCCAATAATGCATGTCCAAAAAATTACAGAAAAGGCAAGGCTATAGTATGGCAAAAGTTTCAAAATATGCCACGTTCCAAAAATGGCTGAAAACACCTCTAAACAGCTTTAAATAGCATGCTGAGTCAAGAGATAGCAAAGAACTTTACAAAAACGGCCAAAAACACCCCAATAATGCATGTCCAAAAAATGACCGAAAAGGCAAGGCTATAGTAAGGCAAAAATGTCAAAATATGCCAC
Organism: Plectropomus leopardus; assembly: GCF_026936395.1. Lineage (NCBI taxonomy): Eukaryota > Metazoa > Chordata > Actinopteri > Perciformes > Serranidae > Plectropomus > Plectropomus leopardus. Next base: position 21,275,101 of record NC_142194.1, on the reverse strand, counting down.
GTTCCAGAAATGGCTGAAAACACCTCTAAACAGCTTAAAATAGTGTGCTGAATCACACCATAGCAAAGACCTTTACAAAAATGGCCAAAAACACCCCAATAATGCATGTCCAAAAAATTATCGAAGAGGCAAGGCTATAGTATGGCAAAAATGTCAAAGTATGCCACGTTCCAAAAATGGCTGAAAACGCCTCTAAACAGCTTAAAATAGCGTGCTGAATCACACCATAGCAAAGAAGTTTACAAAAATGGCCAAAAACACCCCAATAATGCATGTCCAAAAAATGACCGAAAAGGCAAGGCAAAGTGTCAAAATATGCCACATTCCAAAAATGGCTGAAAACACCTCTAAACAGCTTAAAATAGCGTGCTGAATCACACCATAGCAAAGAACTTTACAAAAACGGCCAAAAACACCCCAATAATGCATGTCCAAAAAATGACAGAAGAGGCAAGGCTATAGTATGGCAAAAATGTCAAAATATGCCACGTTCCAAAAATGGCTGAAAACACCTCTAAACAGCTTAAAATAGTGTGCTGAATCACACCATAGCAAAGAACTTTACAAAAATGGCCAAAAACACCCCAATAATGCATGTCCAAAAAATGACCGAAAAGGCAAGGCTATAGTATGGCAAAAGTTTCAAAATATGCCACGTTCCAAAAATGGCTGAAAACACCTCTAAACAGCTTTAAATAACGTGCTGAGTCAAGAGATAGCAAAGAACTTTACAAAAACGGCCAAAAACACCCCAATAATGCATGTCCAAAAAATGACCGAAAAGGCAAGGCTACAGTATGGCAAAATGTCAAAATATGCCACGTTCCAAAAATGGCTGAAAACACCTCTAAACAGCTTAAAATAGTGTGCTGAATCACACCATAGCAAAGAACTTTACAAAAATGGCCAAAAACACCCCAATAATGCATGTCCAAAAAATGACCAAAAAGGCAAGGCTATAGTAAGGCAAAAATGTCAAAATATGCCATGTTCCAAAAATGGCTGAAAACACCTCTAAAAAACTTAAAATAGCGTGCTGAATCACACCATAGCAAAGAACTTTACAAAAATGGCCAAAACACCCCAATAATGCATGTCCAAAAAATGACCAAAAGGCAAGGCTATAGTATGGCAAAATGTCAAAATATGCCACGTTCCAAAAATGGCTGAAAACACCTCTAAACAGCTTTAAATAGCGTACTGAATCACACCATAGCAAAGAACTTTACAAAAATGGCCAAAAACACCCCAATAATGCATGTCCAAAAAATTACCGAAAAGGCAAGGCTATAGTATGGCAAAAATGTCAAAATATGCCACGTTCCAAAAATGGCTGAAAACACCTCTAAACAGCTTAAAATAGTGTGCTGAATCACACCATAGCAAAGAACTTTACAAAAATGGCCAAAAACACCCCAATAATGCATGTCCAAAAAATGACCAAAAAGGCAAGGCTATAGTAAGGCAAAAATGTCAAAATATGCCACGTTCCAAAAATGGCTGAAAACACCTCTAAACAGCTTAAAATAGCTTGCTGAATCACACCATAGCAAAGAACTTTACAAAAATGGCCAAAAACACCCCAATAATGCATGTCCAAAAAATTACAGAAAAGGCAAGGCTATAGTATGGCAAAAGTTTCAAAATATGCCACGTTCCAAAAATGGCTGAAAACACCTCTAAACAGCTTTAAATAGCATGCTGAATCAAGAGATAGCAAAGAACTTTACAAAATGGCCAAAACACCCCAATAATGCATGTCCAAAAAATGACCGAAAAGGCAAGGCTATAGTAAGGCAAAAATGTCAAAATATGCCACGTTCCAGAAATGGCTGAAAACACCTCTAAACAGCTTAAAATAGTGTGCTGAATCACACCATAGCAAAGACCTTTACAAAAATGGCCAAAAACACCCCAATAATGCATGTCCAAAAAATGACAGAAGAGGCAAGGCTATAGTATGGCAAAAATGTCAAAATATGCCACGTTCCAAAAATGGCTGAAAACACCTCTAAACAGCTTAAAATAGCGTACTGAATCACACCATAGCAAAGAACTTTACAAAAATGGCCAAAAACACCCCAATAATGCATGTCCAAAAAATGACCGAAAAGGCAAGGCTATAGTATGGCAAAAATGTCAAAATATGCCACGTTCCAAAAATGGCTGAAAACACCTCTAAACAGTTTAAATTGCCGTGTTTAGGTCACACCATAGCAAAGAAGTTCACGAAAATGGCCAAAAACACCCCAATAATGCATGTCCAAAAAATGACCGAAGAAGCAAGGCTATAGTATGGCAAAAATGTCAAAATATGCCACGTTCCAAAAATGGCTGAAAACACCTCTAAACAGCTTAAAATAGCGTGCTGAATCACACCATAACAAAGAACTTTACAAAAATGGCCAAAAACACCCCAATAATGCATGTCCAAAAAATGACCGAAAAGGCAAGGCTATAGTATGGCAAAAATGTCAAAATATGCCACGTTCCAAAAACGGTTGAAAACACCTCTAAACAGCTTTAAATAGCATGCTGAGACACGGGATAGCAAAGAATTTTACAAAAACGGCCAAAAACACCCCAATAATGCATGTCCAAAAAATAACCGAAGAAGCAAGGCTATAGTATGGCAAAAATCGCAAAATATGCCACGTTCCAAAAATGGCTGAAAACACCTATAAACAGCTCAAAATAGCGTGCTGAATCACACCATAACAAAGAACTTTACAAAAATGGCCAAAACACCCCAATAATGCATGTCCAAAAAATTACAGAAAAGGCAAGGCTATAGTATGGCAAAAGTGTCAAAATATGCCACGTTCCAAAAATGGCTGAAAACACCTCTAAACAGCTTAAAATAGTGTGCTGAATCACACCATAGCAAAGAACTTTACAAAAATGGCCAAAAACACCCCAATAATGCATGTCCAAAAAATGACCAAAAAGGCAAGGCTATAGTAAGGCAAAAATGTCAAAATATGCCATGTTCCAAAAATGGCTGAAAACACCTCTAAACAGCTTTAAATAGCGTACTGAATCACACCATAGCAAAGAACTTTACAAAAATGGCCAAAAACACCCCAATAATGCATGTCCAAAAAATTACAGAAAAGGCAAGGCTATAGTATGGCAAAAATTTCAAAATATGCCACGTTCCAAAAATGGCTGAAAACACCTCTAAACAGTTTAAAATGGCGTGTTTAGTCACACCATAGCAAAGAACTTTACAAAAATGGCCAAAAACACCCCAATAATGCATGTCCAAAAATGACCAAAAGGCAAGGCTATAGTAAGGCAAAAATGTCAAAATATGCCATGTTCCAAAAATGGCTGAAAACACCTCTAAAAAACTTAAAATAGCGTGCTGAATCACACCATAGCAAAGAACTTTACAAAAATGGCCAAAAACACCCCAATAATGCATGTCCAAAAAATTACAGAAAAGGCAAGGCTATAGTATGGCAAAAATGTCAAAATATGCCACGTTCCAAAAATGGCTGAAAACACCTCTAAACAGCTTAAAATAGCGTGCTGAATCACACCATAGCAAAGAACTTTACAAAAATGGCCAAAAACACCCCAATAATGCATGTCCAAAAAATGACAGAAAAGGCAAGGCTATAGTATGGCAAAAATGTCAAAATATGCCACGTTCCAAAAATGGCTGAAAACACCTCTAAACAGCTTAAAATAGCATGCTGAGTCAAGAGATAGCAAAGAACTTTACAAAAACGGCCAAAAACACCCCAATAATGCATGTCCAAAAAATGACCGAAAAGGCAAGGCTATAGTAAGGCAAAAATGTCAAAAATATGCCACGTTCCAGAAATGGCTGAAAACACCTCTAAACAGCTTAAAATAGCGTACTGAATCACACCATAGCAAAGAACTTTACAAAATGGCCAAAACACCCCAATAATGCATGTCCAAAAAATGACCGAAAAGGCAAGGCTATAGTACGGCAAAAATGTCAAAATATGCCACGTTCCAAAAATGGCTGAAAACACCTCTAAACAGCTTAAAATAGTGTGCTGAATCACACCATAGCAAAGAACTTTACAAAAATGGCCAAAAACACCCCAATAATGCATGTCCAAAAAATGACCAAAAAGGCAAGGCTATAGTAAGGCAAAAATGTCAAAATATGCCACGTTCCAAAAATGGCTGAAAACACCTCTAAACAGCTTAAAATAGCGTGCTGAATCACACCATAGCAAAGAACTTTACAAAAATGGCCAAAAACACCCCAATAATGCATGTCCAAAAATGACCGAAAAGGCAAGGCTATAGTATGGCAAAAGTTTCAAAATATGCCACGTTCCAAAAATGGCTGAAAACACCTCTAAACAGCTTTAAATAGCATGCTGAGTCAAGAGATAGCAAAGAACTTTACAAAAACGGCCAAAAACACCCCAATAATGCATGTCCAAAAAATGACCGAAAAGGCAAGGCTATAGTAAGGCAAAAATGTCAAAATATGCCACGTTCCAAAAATGGCTTAAAACACCTCTAAACAGCTTAAAATAGTGTGCTGAATCACACCATAGCAAAGAACTTTACAAAATGGCCAAAAACACCCCAATAATGCATGTCCAAAAAATGACAGAAGAGGCAAGGCTATAGTAAGGCAAAAATGTCAAAATATGCCACGTTCCAAAAATGGCTGAAAACACCTCTAAACAGCTTAAAATAGCGTGCTGAATCACACCATAGCAAAGAACTTTACAAAAATGGCCAAAAACACCCCAATAATGCATGTCCAAAAAATGACCGAAAAGGCAAGGCTATAGAAAGTGTCAAAATATGCCACATTCCAAAAATGGCTGAAAACACCTCTAAACAGCTTAAAATAGCGTGCTGAATCACACCATAGCAAAGAAGTTCACGAAAATGGCCAAAAACACCCCAATAATGCATGTCCAAAAAATGACCGAAGAAGCAAGGCTATAGTATGGCAAAAATGTCAAAATATGCCACGTTCCAAAAATGGCTGAAAACACCTCTAAACAGCTTAAAATAGCGTGCTGAATCACACCATAACAAAGAACTTTACAAAAATGGCCAAAAACACCCCAATAATGCATGTCCAAAAATGACCGAAAAGGCAAGGCTATAGTATGGCAAAATGTCAAAATATGCCACGTTCAAAAATGGTTGAAAACACCTCTAAACAGCTTTAAATAGCATGCTGAATCACACCATAGCAAAGAACTTTACAAAAATGGCCAAAAACACCCCAATAATGCATGTCCAAAAAATAACCGAAGAAGCAAGGCTATAGTATGGCAAAAATCGCAAAATATGCCACGTTCCAAAAATGGCTGAAAACACCTATAAACAGCTCAAAATAGCGTGCTGAATCACACCATAACAAAGAACTTTACAAAAATGGCCAAAACACCCCAATAATGCATGTCCAAAAAATTACAGAAAAGGCAAGGCTATAGTATGGCAAAAGTGACAAAATATGCCACGTTCAAAAATGGCTGAAAACACCTCTAAACAGCTTAAAATAGTGTGCTGAATCACACCATAGCAAAGAACTTTACAAAATGGCCAAAAACACCCCAATAATGCATGTCCAAAAATGACCAAAAAGGCAAGGCTATAGTAAGGCAAAATGTCAAAATATGCCATGTTCCAAAATGGCTGAAAACACCTCTAAACAGCTTAAAATAGCGTGCTGAATCACACCATAGCAAAGAACTTTACAAAATGGCCAAAACACCCCAATAATGCATGTCCAAAAATTACAGAAAAGGCAAGGCTATAGTATGGCAAAATTTCAAAATATGCCACGTTCCAAAATGGCTGAAAACACCTCTAAACAGCTTAAAATAGCGTGCTGAATCACACCATAGCAAAGAACTTTACAAAAATGGCCAAAAACACCCCAATAATGCATGTCCAAAAAATGACCAAAAAGGCAAGGCTATAGTAAGGCAAAAATGTCAAAATATGCCATGTTCCAAAAATGGCTGAAAACACCTCTAAAAAACTTAAAATAGCGTGCTGAATCACACCATAGCAAAGAACTTTACAAAAATGGCCAAAAACACCCCAATAATGCATGTCCAAAAAATGACAGAAAAGGCAAGGCTATAGTAAGGCAAAAATGTCAAAATATGCCACGTTCCAAAAATGGTTGAAAACACCTCTAAACAGCTTAAAATAGCGTGCTGAATCACACCATAGCAAAGAACTTTACAAAAATGGCCAAAAACACCCCAATAATGCATGTCCAAAAAATGACCGAAAAGGCAAGGCTATAGTATGGCAAAAATGTCAAAATATGCCACGTTCCAAAATGGCTGAAAACACCTCTAAACAGCTTAAAATAGCGTGCTGAATCACGCCATAGCAAAGAACTTTACAAAAATGGCCAAAAACACCCCAATAATGCATGTCCAAAAAATGACCGAAAAGGCAAGGCTATAGTATGGCAAAAATGTCAAAATATGCCACGTTCCAAAAATGGCTGAAAACACCTCTAAACAGCTTAAAATAGCATGCTGAATCACACCATAGCAAAGAACTTTACAAAAATGGCCAAAAACACCCCAATAATGCATGTCCAAAAAATGACCAAAAAGGCAAGGCTATAGTAAGGCAAAAATGTCAAAATATGCCACGTTCCAAAAATGGCTGAAAACACCTCTAAACAGCTTACAATAGCGTGCTGAATCACACCATAGCAAAGAACTTTACAAAAATGGCCAAAAACACCATCATAATGCATCTCCAAAAAATGACCGAAAAGGTAAGGCTATAGTATGGCAAAAATGTCAAAATATGCCACGTTCCAAAAATGGTTGAAAACACCTCTAAACAGCTTAAAATAGCGTGCTGAATCACGCCATAGCAAAGAACTTTACAAAAATGGCCAAAAACACCTTAATAATGCATGTCCAAAAAATGACCAAAAAAGGCAAGGCTATAGTATGGCAAAAATGTCAAAATATGCCACGTCCCAGAAATGGCTGAAAACACCTCTAAACAGCTTAAAATAGCGTGCTGAATCACACCATAGCAAAGAACTTTACAAAAATGGCCAAAAACACCCCAATAATGCATGTCCAAAAAATGACCAAAAAGGCAAGGCTATAGTATGGCAAAAATGTCAAAATATGCCACGTTCCAAAAACGGTTGAAAACACCTCTAAACAGCTTACAATAGCGTGCTGAGTCACGGGATAGCAAAGAATTTTACAAAAATGGCCAAAAACACCCCAATAATGCATGTCCAAAAAATGACCAAAAAAAGCAAGGCTATAGTATGGCAAAAATGTCAAAATATGCCACGTTCCAAAAATGGCTGAAAACGCCTCTAAACAGCTTAAAATAGTGTGCTGAATCACACCATAGCAAAGAACTTTACAAAAATGGCCAAAAACACCCTAATTATGCATGTCCAAAAAATTACAGAAAAGGCAAGGCTATAGTAAGGCAAAAATGTCAAAATATGCCACGTTCCAAAAATGACTGAAAACGCCACTAAACAGCTTTAAATTGCGTGCTGAGTCACGGGATAGTAAAGAATTTTGCAAAAACAGCCAAAAACACCCTAATAATGCATGTCCAAAAAATGACCGAAAAAAGCAAGGCTATAGTATGGCAAAAATTTCAAAATATGCTACGTTCAAAAAATGGCTGAAACCACCTCTAAACAGTTTAAAATGCATGCCAATAGTCACATCCATATCAAAGAAGTTGCAAAAATGGCCAAAAACACCCCAATAATGCATGTCCAAAAATGACCGAAGAGGCAAGGCTATAGTATGGCAAAAATGTAAAAATTTGACATGGCTAAAATGTTCTGTAAACCACATAAAACTGCATGCCGAGGCACACTGTAGCATAAAATGTTGCAAAAAAGGCCAAAAACACCCTAATAATCCATGTCCAAGGCCAAAAAGACCAAGACCATGATATACAAGCTTGAAAAAATTACCAAAAAAGCAAGGCTATATTATTGATAAAATGTCCATAAAATGTATGACGCCCAAAAAACAGCTCAAAATAGCATAAAACCACGTAAAATAGCTTGCCGAGACACGTCATAGCACAGAATGTTGAAAAAACGGCCAACAACACCTTGATATACTATCTTGAAAAAATGACCAAGATGGCAAAAAATAATGTCCAAAAAACAGCTAAAAAACTAAAAAAATACACATAAAATTGCATGCCGAGGCACATCGTAACATAGAATGTTGCAAAACCGGCCAAAAACACCTTGATTTAGCATCTTGAAAAAAATTACCAAGAAAGCAAAGCTATAGTATAGCAAAAAATGGCAAAATTTGACATGTCCAAAAAAACGGCTAAAAACAGCTGAAAAACACATAAATTGCACTCAGAGAAATGTCATAGCATAGAATATTGCAAACAGCCAAAACACCACAATTTATCATTGTAAAAAAAATTACAGAAAAAGCAAGACTATAGTATGGCAAAACGTGTCAAAATTTGACATGCCCAAAAAACGACTAAAAACAGCTGAAAAACAAGTAAGTTAGCATGCCGTGACACATCATTGTATAGAATGCTGCAAAACTGCCAAAACCAACTGAATATAGCATCTTGAAAAAATGACAGAAAAATATGGTAAGGCACAAAAAATGTCAAAATATGACATCCAAAAAACAGCTTAAAACTGCTGAAAACCACATAAAAGAGCATGCCAAGACACGTCATGGCATAGAATGTTGCAAAAACGTCCCAAAACACCATCATATAGCATGTCGAAAAAACGACCGTAAGTGCCCTGCTTATAGTATGCCAAAAAAATTCGAAATATGACGTCCCCAAAACAGCTGAAAACCACTGAAAAGTATATAAAATAGCATGCCGAGACATGTCATGGCATTGTTCTAAAAACAGCCCAAAACACCATAATATAGCATGTTGAAACCGAAAATGCCATATTATAGTATGATTATACTTTATTTAAGGGGTAGATTTTTTCAACACAAAATATTATGACGATTTTGTGCCGAAGTTTTCGACAAACTACTATATACTATGACGTTCTTACAGATTTTGTGAACATACTATGACATTTTTTGCCGATTTTGCCGACATACTTTACTACGATGTTATTTGCAGGCTTTGTTGACATATCACACTATGACGTTTTTGAGCCCATTTTTCGACATATTATATTACGACCCTGTTGAGACGACCTTTTTGAGCTCATTTGATCGGCAAACTACGGTATGATGTTTTGACTTTTATTACATATTATAACATGCATTTTTGAGCAGATTTTTTCGACATACTATACTATCATGGTTTTCAGCCGATTTAATGACATACCACACTATCATAGTATAATTCTTTGAAAGAATTGTCAATAGTTCCCTATAATATGTCATGGTATACCATGTCAACAAAAACATTATAGTATTGTTTATCAAAAAAACAAAAATTCTGATAATTGTTATTAATAATAATTATAAAAAATAACAGTCAGTATTAATAAAAAATAGTCATGTTGAAGTGTAAAATCTTTGAAATCAACATGGTCTAGTAAGGCCTCAAAATGTCTTCAAAATTGAATAGATGTTATAAATATAGTATATCATAAATATGTAGTCAAAATCATCATAATTTACTATGTTGGAAAATCTAACAAAAAATCGTCATGGTATAATATGTTGTATTAATGGCATAAAAAATTACATTGTGTCAAAATTGTTGTTGAAACGTAATGTAGTATTACAATTTTGTTTAAAAAAAACAAACATAAAGTATTGAGATTTTTTTTAATGACTAAGTAGAGTAAATCAAGCAAAAAAAGCCAGTAAAAATGTCATAGTATGTACGATTTAAGAAAATATTAAAAAAGGAATATGCATATAGTAGTGGAAAAAAAGTAAATATAGTAGTATATAGTATAGTATAGTATAGTATAGTATAGTAGTAAATATAGTAAATATCATCATCATCCTAATATAGTTTTTCAAAAACAATCTGCAAAAATGTCATAGTAGAAGTTCAAACATGACTGCATGATAAGAAAAAAAAAGTTTTTTCTATTCACATGCACTGCCATGCACCCACACATGCAGTTCACCACTTAGTGTTTAAATGAACTCTTTTTTGTGAATAAATGACTGTTCATTTTGTCTCCATTTTTTTTGTCATAACGTTTGAGCTGGGCTGTGACAAAATAATATGCCATAAGACTGCTAACCCTAACCAAAAACATAGCAATATCTGATGGTAACTTACCTGGAATGACAGTGCTTGTTGATGTTTCAGCCGCTGTTTTTACTCTCTGATCCACTGTGATGTCCTCCTGCTGGGGAGGTGGTAACATGTAGATCCCCCCACGTGGTGTCACAGTTTTATAGCAGGAGGGATGTGCATCCTGTTGACCTGATTTAAAAAAAAAGAGCAGTGTCATTATAGATGCATTAAGCAACTTCTTAATGTGAAAAAGACTCTTTTCACCAGAGTCACGGTTGTCATTACTGAACTACTCATATGTTAATCAAAAGAAAAAGAAAAAGTGGGGAGACATGCTTTCATCCACTCTGAGTTTGGAGTGTTTCCCCTGTTTCTGCAACTTGTCCTTTTTAACCAGCAGCTCCTGCAGCTCCCTCTGGATGGCCTCCAGCTCACACAGTTGGTCCTCACAGGTCACTGATGACGACACACAGGGCGAGCGAGTTTGAGAGGCAGAAACAGATGGATAGCACACTACTGCACCTGTTGCACATTTTTAACTATTGCACTAGCAAAAATGTCATAGTATGTACGATGTATGTTTTTAATTTGTACTATTGCTTAACATTTTTCCACATACTATACGTATATTCCATTTTAGTAAGTACGATAGTATGTACAATGACAGAGCCCCAAACTTAGCACAAAGTTATAAGGAAAGCCAAAAATATAACTAACAATGAATAATATTGTCAGTTAAAATAAATTAAAAAGATACAGAAAGCTGAAATTTGTTCATCTTTCTTTTACATATTTTGGTTTTACATCTCCTATTTTCCTAATGATTATACGATCATGAGCTGGAGAGCCTGAGACGGACAGAAAAACACGCCAGCTCTTCTATCATTAGCAGTTTTAACAGTTTTGGTTTTAGCTCGCTGACTAAAAGACATTAGTATACAAATAAAGGAAAATGAAATAGTAAAAGATGAATCTAAGAGTGACAAAGGGGGATGTTTTTTTTTGTTGTTGGTTTGCTTGCAAGAATGTTGTATGAATTGAAAAATAAAAGGTAAAGTCAAAAGCTGGTAAAAGAATAAATTAAGCTGTCATTTATTTTATTGACTGATTGGTTAAAAAAGGGTATATAAAGTATAAAGATTTATAAAAAAATTTTTTTTACTTTTTCTATCGCCATTAGAAGAATTCTCAATCACTTAAGAGCTCCATAGTTCTTAAAGTGGAAATTTAAATATATATATATATTAAATTCTAAATTTTGTTGTTGTTGTTTACACAACAATGAACCTCCTTCTATTACTACTACTAATTACAAATAGTAATTAGTATACACAAATCAAGGAGAAATCAACACAGATAAAGAACTTATAATAATAAATAACAAATGTACCATACAATACGTGCAATTTCCGAATTTACTGCACCTTCTCATTTCCTCTAACTTATGCTCACCAACTCTTATGGGCACCAACTTAGTGTTTGGTGAATACATTTAAGTTTGGTTTTTTGGGGGTTTTTTTTCCAAAAATTTAAATATGTCTGAAAAAATACATGATCATAAATCAGGCATATTAATAGCAAAGATAAATCAGCCTATTTATTTACAAATTTGACAGGACTTTGATGCCCCAGGCAGCAACTCATGTTGTCTGTAGGACGCTCCATCACGGAAAAGAGACAAGAGCACAATGATGCATCTATTTGTCTAATAATGACTAACAGGATTGAGAACAGAAAGTATTTGTCCCTAACAAAAATTGTTTATTTCTATGTCTTCTAATCGTGTAAAAGTCTAAAGTGCTTCAAAGCTTTATGATGAAGTCTTTCAGATGAAAATCTGAGAAGTCAAACATAATACATATATGTTGGAAACCACTGAGTTGCGAGGACTTACTTTCCCCTGTGGTCCCGTTGTCCTCCACCTTCTTTCTGAGACGCTGCATCTTCAGCAGGAGGAAATGCCTGTTGTGAAGCTGCTTTATGCGGAATTCGATGGCCTGCGATGGAGGTGCGTTCTCTGTTTCTAGTATCCCCTGGCTGGATTCAGGCTGGGTGTCAGGTTCAGAGTCATCCTGCTGCTCTTGCTCTGTGCTCATCCCGACGCTTGATGTCCGTCTGTACACCTTAAGACGCACCGGGCCCTGGGACATCACGCTCTGAACACCTGATTCAAGGATTTTTAAAAAAGTTTTAACCACAGGCTCAGTCCTCAAGTTAAAAATAAACCATGAACCAAAAACAGTTCAAAACCAAAATCCAGGCTCAAGTCCTTCTAAGGCAACTTTAGATTTTCATTTGCAGCACAGAAAAACAGAGAGCTGTGTGCTGTCAAATATTTCATTCCCTAAATTACTCTAAAAAAAAAAAACCAACCCAAAAAACAAACAGCCTCATCCAAACAATCCCTTATCATCATCTGGCCCGTCTCGGCTCATGAAAGAAGCTTTAACACAGGCGTCACTGAATGTGGTTCAAAGGTTGCTTTAAAAGGACCGAAACAGTGTGCACAAACAGATGAAACTGTAAAACATGCAAATGCTGTCAGCCTACAGCTCATGCAGGACAATGGACAGTAGCTGACATTAACAGGAAGACTGCACTCATACTGTGGACATGATTTGATTTATGTTTCAGTAGGAAATATAGTTCCTAAGCAGCGTTATTTGGTTAAAACAACACACCCTGAATGGCCGTGACCTTTGACCCCTTAGGCTGCACCATATTAAAAACCAACATAGCTGTATAAAGGATAATATTACATGAACTCAGAAATACTTTGGAAAACACTGTAAGTAAACAGAGCTCATTGCTGTGTCTGCAAATGCAAGTTAAGACTCTAACACGCGAAGTGAAAGCCAGATATAAACAACATCCAGAACCACCGCCAACCTCTCTGGACCTGAACTCATCTGTGCTGCAGTCTGAGGAGTCCATATTTCAGATTGTTTTGGAAATCAGGGATGTTGTGTCTTCCAAGCTTAAGAGCTAAAAGATCGTCCAGATTCTTTTGATCCTGGCTTTGTGGCCTTTTTTTTATATATATATATTTTTTTGGCTGATTTATCTATATTTTTTTAAACAACATGCCATGGGTTTGTAAGGCATGTATTCTCTTTTTTTTTTAAATTGGGTGATTTTTTTATCTTTATCTTTAAACAAGTTTTTTGTTTTTCTTTCTTAAAAGTTTTGGCAATTTTTTAAAAAGTATTTTGCCGATTATTTATTTTCTTTAAAAGTCCATCCAAATGACACTGTTTGGCCAGAAACTGTGAAAGCAGAAATTCTCTGGACCTGAACTCATCTGAGCCAGACTGACACAAAGTTGAAACATGGTCTGATGAGTCCACATTTTAAATTTGTGTTGGAAATGATGGATGCTGTGACCATCCAGATTGTTACCAGCTCAAAATTCAAAACAAGCATCTGTTATGGTAGAAGAGGACGTTAGTACCCATGGCATCATGAGTAACTTCACATCCATGAAAGCACCGTACCACCACATTTTAGAGCAACATTTGCTGTCATCAAGACTACTTCTTTTTCAGGGACACTGCTTCTTCCAGTGAGACAATAAGACACATTCTACACATGCACCAACAGCGCGGCTTCGTGATAAAAGAGTGCAGCTACAGACTGACCTGTCTGCCACTGAACATGTGTGGAGCGTTATGAAGCACAAATATGACAACAGAGACTTCAGACTGCTGAGACACTGAAGTCGTATATCAAGCAAGAATGGGAAAGATTTTAACTTTCAAAACTTCAACGACTAGAGTCCTCATTTCCCAAACACTTACTGAGTGTTGAGGAAAATGTTATGTCACAATGTGGTAAACATGCTCCTGTCCCAACTTTATAATGACATGCTGCAGCCATTAAATTCAGAATGAGGATATATATGTAAAAAAACAATTTTACATAAGTTTATCAAATTGAACAGTAAGTATCTTGTCTCTGTACTGTATTTCATCGATTATAGGTCAGAAGTGACTTGCAAATCATTGCATTTGGTTTTTATTTACATTTTACTAAGCGTCCTTGTTTTTTGGAACGAATATATGAAGGAGGTCAGGGGAGCTCTGGTGAGTATGTAGCTCAGGAGGATGTGATACAGTCTACCATCACTTAAACTAGATAATTTAACACAGAGAGGGAATTATTTAAACCTAGTATTTCACTTCTTGACAATCAGTCGAGTCTTAGTGTAGCAAAGCTCCCTGCAGTCCAGACAAACCTCACAAACAAACAACAAAAACAACACAAACCACAAATGGAGTGAATGCCAAGGCCTGAGACGAGGCAGACATCTGACTACACACACTGTGCATCACTGCTTTGCCAGAAACAACCTTAACTTAAGGTTTACTCTGCACAGTATAGCTTAAAGAAAAAGGTACAAAAGCAAGCTTATTTATACAGCAGATTTCGGCAACAAATGCTACACACGAAATATCAAATGCGTTGAGTCAAAAGGCAAAAGAAACACATTATGAACGGATATTTACACGCAATTAAAAGCTTAAAGAGCTGGAGAAAAGACAACAAAAGTAAGACTAAGGTAAGTGTCAAATACAAAAAAAAGAGTGCATTGTTAGACATGTTTGGTGTTATAAATGGCAGCAGCTTGATTTCAGAGAATCACAGTTGCAGTTCACAGTTTTGTGGGAGTTTGTTCACATATGTGGTGCTTAAAACTAGAAAGGTTTTTTTTTCTCTTTTTTAAACGTCCATAACTGAGGGGAAAACTGTACTCACGCGTTGTTTTTTTATGGTTATCTTTATAGAAATCGTGAAATTCACTGTAAATGTGAGAGACAAAGCAATGCGGCTTCGTGTCGGTAGTCTGTAGGAGCCGCAGTTCCCGTCACAGCTGATTGACTGCAGGGGTGTCACCTGTCCACGTGGGCGTGGCCGAGAGAGCGGGGGCACGTTCAAGCTGAAAACAGTTTTTGGGGGTGAATGACAAGTTTTATTTGAAATGCTGCGCAACGAGCTTCGAGGCGCATTTTCTGTCATTTGGTGGGAGGTTACAGAATGTTTTTGAGATAAGATTTATTTAACATAAATTCTCAAATTATGTTTTCCTTACAAGGGTAAATAATGTTCAAAGAGCAATTAAAAAAAAAAACTTGCTTAAATAAATTAATCAATTTAACAAATTAAATAATGTTACATCAGAACGTTCTAGGAATGTTTTCTTTTGATATTTTAAGAAAATGTGTCAAATAATGTTCTTCTAACTAGGGAAAGAACATTCTGGGAACATTTCAAAAACTTGGTGTAAAAAACGTTATCGGAACATCCAAAGGGAACATATTCATAACCAACTGGGAATATTTGAGGAATGTTCTTGGAACCAAAAAATGCTTACCGGTGTGCACCAGACTCATTTTGTTTCATGTTTCTGTCTACCTGATGAATGAAGGTCAAAAAATTACTCTTCTTCTTTTTGCTTGTTGTTGTTTTTTGTTGTTGTTGTTGTTGTTGTTGTTGTTGTTGTTGTTGTTGTTTTAAAATACATGTTACTCTGCAGTGTAAACTGCTGATCAAACCAATTGCCTCAATAAAAGTAAGTAAACATAGGTATTTGGTTTTATTTATGTTATATAGTTATGTTTATTCCAGAAATGTTTTTTTTTGTACTAACTTAATTTTGTTAAGTTGTTCAAATTTAAAAATTAGTGAAATTAACTTGATAAAGTTCTTAGAAATAACAAGTAAATTTCACTTGCTATTGCAACCTAACAAACAGATAAAAAACAAATAGAAAATTGTAAAAAAAAAAAAAAAATTGCTAATTTATATTACGCACATTTTTCCCCTTTAGTAGTTACTATGGACGCATTTTTTATTCAATATTTTCTCTTTGTACTTTTAATTTGAAAAGAAAAAAGAAAAAAATACTTATATTTACTTATCTTTTTCAAGGCAATTTGTTTCCCAGACTTTTCAAGTAAAATCAACTCGACAGATTTTACAGCGATTAAGAGTTCAAAGCTCATGGCCACACTATCCATAAATACTATTTTCACAGTCGATTATTGGTCTAAAAATAACCTGCTTGTTTGACTGTGAAATGTGGCCCAATAAAACAGTAGCCATGCAGCCACTGTAGCATCAATAAAGCCCGGAGCAGATAATATCTGACCTATATTACACACATAAAATCACTCCATCTATAAACAGCATTAAAAGATAATTAGTGTATTTCATAAGCCTTACCTGTGACCTGTTTTAATTTACGATTGTGCCTTTTTATACCCCCTATCAGTGTGATAAGGTGCGTCATCAGTGTTTCTTCACGTTTCTATGGAGGTTATCTGGGTCACTGTGCTGATGTGAGTAATTGCAGATTCAGGATTCTACACTTGTACATTTTTTAGGTGTCTTTAGTGTAAATGAGGATAATAAACACTTTTAAAATGTGTCTTTGTAGGAGCTGAACACTAGATGTCAGTGTCTCACAGTGAAGCATCAGGGCAGGCCTCCGGAGGATTATGTACTGAGTTTACAGGAATGACGTCACCAGTCCTGCAGTGGCAGACCTCCACCAACCTGAAATATTCAGTAGTTTTACACAAGCTGCACATTTCTCTTCTTCCAGTGTGTGTGTGTGTGTGTGTTGGATGCACAGATATCAAATGACAGTGAAGTTTGCGTGTGTGCATCACCTGTCAGGGTATTAGTCACACAGTCATTGATGGTCAGTGAGCTTCATTATTCAGCAACAAAACCTTCTCACGTATCTTCAGACCGCAGCATCACTGTAACAGAGTCAAAGACAAACACGTGGACTGTTGTTTCCTCCTGGCGTGTTATACACAGCAGTGGTTCACAACCTTTTTCCTTAAGGGACTGTTCTTTATTTGTCAGAGGAGGGGGGGTGAAGATACAAATACTTTTCCTTGAGCCTCACTGAGTAACTTGGGGAAGCGTTCAGTGCAATATGTAAATATGTTCAGGCACTGACGGAAATTTGAAAAAAGGAAAATTTATGCTTTTACAGTTTTGGCTGCGATATATGATTGTGATTTTCAAAGAAAATTACAAGATTTTTTCTTTTAAAGAGCAATCTGCAAAAAAAACTTAAAGACAAAAACCTGGCAAAAATGCCTACAGAAAATTAAATTTAAAACAATAACCAGAAATCATTTTTAAAGTTGCCAAAACAATTAAATAAAATGAAATTAGCAATAACAATACTAATACGAACACTACTACTACTACTACTACTACTACTACTACTAATTATAATAATAATAATAATAATTTTAAAATATCAAAAATTATTGAAGAAAAAAAGCGTAAGTACTTCCTCAGTGCTTAAAATGTATGTAATATGCCTTCTGCTTTTTGGACAACTCCCTCCCCTCTCATAATAATGAACAGTCCCTAAGGGACCCCTTTTCTATCATTGAGTAAACTCAAGAAATTGAAAAAAAAGCTAGGGAAAAACTATATTTCTAATTATCATAAATGTATTTTTAAAATTTGGTTTTTAATTTAATTGTTTCCAGGTTTTGTTTGCCTTGGTTTTTTGTGTATGTGTGGGTTTTTTTTTGGTTTTTTTTTTAACTTTCTTTCTCTTTCCTTTTTTAAAAACCTTTGATTTATTACTATTTATTTATTTTATACATTTTTTTGAAACGTTTTTGAAAGAAATCAAGCCAATTTGTTCAGACTTCAAAGGGTTATAGAAAAGCTATATTTTTCACCAAAGAAGAAAAAGGATCTTAAAAGCTGTCAGTTTTGGGTGAGCATGTTCATGCCTGAGCTTGTAAACAGAAAAATGTGGTTCAAAATGAAAGTAAGGTTCTTATATTGTAAAGATGAATGACAAAACACTGAGACATAGTGAAACTCTTTACACTGTGTTGGAGCCGCCTCTATAATCCCCAGCCAGAACACTGAGCTGTTACATAACTGATACACAGAGCTGCTCCCTCAGACTTCACCATAAAATACCTCCACTCAGTGATATATAGGTCAGTGTGTGTTTACCAGCTGTACTGTTACTGTAGAAAATGAAGAGATGGAGGATTTGAACATACTTTGTTGTCCAGTGTGTCCAGCTTGTTTGCCTCGGTCACTTCCTCCCAGAGGACAACTCACTGATAATGTCATATCGTCGCTGATAGGGTTATCTCATGCACAGATTACTCTGTGTGTACATGTATTCCTATACTTATGGGGTCCTAACTATATTTTTTCCCAGTTCTTCTTTATAGATTATCCAGAGGCCTCAGCGTGGTCTCATGTCGTCAAATACTGTCACTTGTTTTGTGATTCTGTTTTCAGACAATGTCAAAAGCCACTTTTCATGGTAGTATGACATGCCACCAGATGCTGTCAATGGAAAATCAGAAAATGGCATAATAATAATAATAAAAAAGCTGGGAAGTCCCTCTAAGGCAGGTGGGAAATGAGGTGAATGGGTCCAGCAAACCCCAGACTTTCACCCAGGAGCTAACTGTTCACTTCCCATATGAAAGTCAGCCAAAAAATTATGTTTTTTTCTAAAGCTAACCACATGCTTTTGTTGCACACAGAAATAAATGTCAATATAAGGTGTTTTACTGATGTTGCAAGTATATTTTGAAAAAACATTGTATGCATCTGACAAGCAGACACTGGAAGTTTATTTTGAAAAGACTCAATGCATGTAACAGGCGTAAACTGACACACCATTCAGGAACATCAACAGCAGATGCAGGAGGATACCTAGCGTGTCCTATTTAGACGTGAATCGCACTGACAAAGTGGCAATATTTGATGAGCTGGAATAACAATGTGTTGGTTTCAGACAGAGGGTGAATGCAGGTATATTTAGGCAGACAGCATATGAAAAATAACATCTTTCTTGAATATTAAACCATGCAAACATACTCTGGTAGAAACCCCAAATACAATAATTTACCTTAAAATGAGCAAAATATGGGACCTTTAAATTGTAATTTAAACATACTTTTACCATAATGTCCACGTCATTTTTGTCTTTTATTAAGTTATTTATAGTTTTGATTGTTTCCAATATGAAATATCTTTTTCTTTTAATCCTCGTTCTCACATAAACTATCTTAACATTGATGTTTGTCATTTTGAGTGCAGTAAGACATTTGTTTCGGGTTATGACTTGGCAGGCACAGATGAAGCTGGTTGTGATGAACGCCACATTGTGGACACTCACAAGCCTGGTATGGCAGTGTGTGTGTGTGTGTGTGTGTGTGTGTGTGTGTGTGTGTGTGTGTGTGTGTGTGTGTGTGTGTGTGTGTGTGTGTGCGTGTTCCTGTTCTCTTCTCCTAAACAAAACCATTGTTCCAACCACTTCCTGCGCAGCAGCTTGCAGCTGGACTCTGAGTAATAGGAGGAGAATTTAAATACACACACACCCTGACACTCACAGCGGTCGGTTCCACTCAAACATGTTGGCCGAGCATGGGTGGCAGCAATGATGTCATCAAACTGGGACTTGCTAGATCACTGCAGCACTCAGGCTGATCAGAAGCGAGGAGAGAGTGTGTTTATGTAAGTGAGAAAGGAGAGAAACATAAAGAGAGGAGGAGAGAGGATGTCAGGCTCGCTGCCAGCATGCAGGTCTGATATGAAAAACGATGTCTGCAGCCGCAGTGACAGGCGAGGGAGGACGGATCCAGTTCTGCATCAGAGACACTACATCACGATCCACACAGACGAGTTACGCTCTCACACACACACACACACACACACATACACACACACACACATCACTGCCGTAAGTCATCTGTTGCAATATTATATAACAGAACTTCCCCATAAAATCAATGCATTCAGCTGCAAAGATTCAGAGACTGAAATCACACAACAACTCAGTTTTGTACCTCAAGCTCATCACAACAAAGACAAATCAGGGTGACAAATCACCGGAGTTTCCTGGTGTGTTTCCAAAGTGTGTCTCCCTGCAGAGCGCAGATGCATTTGTCTCAGGTGGACTGACTCGCAAACACATCTGCACTCACTTCTGCTCACACCATCAACTCTTAAGACCCTGTTAAACAAGATACATGCAGCATTTTAACATGTGTGGGTCACTGACATAGATATAAAGTGCTTTGTTGCATAAATCAGCAGCAGGATTCCAGTATAAATATCAGTCTTAAGGGTTAAGGCTGGCACTATATTATAACTTTATATATATATATATATATTATATATATATATATATATTATAACACCTAGTTGATGGATTGGCACATTTTGTAGAACATTCCATTAAGATGAATGCTCATGACTTTCCAACACGTTCAAACCCAAACATATCGCAGCTTTGTCAATTGACTTTCACGTCAACATATTATGCTCTCCTGCATCTGCTGTTGATGTTTTGGGATTCTGTTACTGTGATGTCAACAAAAACACATGGTGGCACAGATGAATAGGTTTAAGTAACAATGGCACATGGTAAGGTGTAGAAAAAACCCATCATATTCAGACAGGAAGCGAACAACGTGCTCCCGCTTTAAAGTCCGGGGTTTGTTGGATCCATCCACCGCCCTTCCTGCCCGCCACACAGGGACTTTTATTGTATTTAGCTGTTACTGGCAGCGTTTTTAACCCGATGCCATCCAGTGGTATAACATGCAGACGCGACAGTTTCCATCTGGCTGCATTCTCAACTGATGTCGACCTTCTGTGTATCACGGTGCCACGAAAGGTGGTTTTGGGGGTCAGGATCTTACACCAAAATCATTACAAGAGCAGCAGCATTTGAAGACCTTGGAATGCAATGGGCTGGACGTTCTTTACCAATTTTTGTGCTTTTTATTGAAATATCTGAACAACTATCAAATGGACTGCCAGCAAGTTTGGTACAAAGATTCATGTTTATCTCAAGATGGTCATGTATGACACTCAGGATGAATGAAGCCCCAGATCCAGACATCTCAGCCCGGTCGGGCAGCTGGAAGCAGTCTGACATATTACTTCCGGTGTGCCGAGTTTGAGTCGATTCTGGGCCAGGTCATTTTGGCTACTTGGGGGATTGCAAAAACTTTTGTAATCTTTTAACATTTCTTAAAAAGCAAAACAATGAGTTCAAAATTTTAGCCAAGTCACAAGTTAAAGAGCTTCTGTTGTACTTATGACTTGGTGAAAAAGAGGGACAGTAAAATAATGGGGCGTCCTTTGATTCTTCAGTGAAATTACCTAAAATAAAGCACTTAAAGAAAATTCAAATGTAAGCAGAAACACAATTTATTAAGGTTACAATCTCCTCTGCTCCAAAATAGTACAAGTAAAACTATCTAGAGTAATGTCTACTTTAGTAAAGACTTCATCATGAGTACTAAGATGGAAAAGAAACGTCTGATATCCTCTGTTCCAAATGCAGAAATAACAGCCAGGAAAAAGCAGTGCCTTGCAAAAAAGTGTCCCAAAAAAGAGATAGAAAATTCAAAAGCTGTTAATGGCTCATTCAGTCTTTATGGTTCTCCATATGTACTGGTTATACTGGTGCCTTCAGTCGGTCGATGTTAAGAGTCATATGTGGTTTTCTCTGTGGCAGGCTGCCTGGCTCCACTCCTCTATATTCCTCACCAAACAAAATCAAAAATCCCCTCACCAAACATTTCCCCTCTTCTTTGTTCCCCAAAGCCACGCCCTCTTCACCTGTGTGGAACAGCAAACCTGAGCAGTGTGTACTTGTGGTTGGTGACATTTTAAAGCAGGGGTCAGAGAGACACAGTGTCTTAGAAGGTTAATCTTGTTATTAAACCTCCTAAAAATAACATGCATTTAATTCTACCCTCACTTTCACCTCTTTGGTGTCACAGTTTCCCCACACTGAAGGAAGTGTGTATCACCCGCTAACTCACCTGGCACCACTGAGCCAGCTAATGTTACAGCTCAGCTGAGGAGGACGCCATTCATATTTACATCTTGCCATGTCATGAGTAGATGCGCACTTCTTTCTGTGCAGTAATATGATGTCACAGCAAATTTGACCTTTTGGATATAGGATGCCATAATTTTGTTATTATTATTGTTATTATTATTATTATTAGTAGTAGTACTCTTGATTTATGGCCAAAAACATATTTTGTAAGGTCACAGTGATCTTTACCTGTGACCACCAAAATCTAATCAGTTCATTGTTGAGCCCAAGTGAACGTTAGTGCCAAATTCAAAGAAATTCCCGAAAGGTATTGTTGCCTTTTTTTATTAACAAGAATGGTATGGACAAATGGACAACTCGCAAAGATAATGCCTCAAGCTATGGCTACTGCCGACACAGAGGTATAAAAACATTAGTTTGTGATTTGGAGGCGAACTGTCCCGTTAAAAGATACAAATCATCTTTGACGTCTGGGAAAATGTGCATAAAATGATGCACAATACTTAATGGTTCAGCCATAACAATCTTTGGTTTAAATATGAGTGTAAACATCATGAAAGCTATTCAAGTGGGGAAATATCTGCTCACATTCTGCTGCAGCTAATTTACACATTGTTATTCATATATTTATATGTCTAAGCACTGGAGTTGTTTGCTGCATGTTAGCACACATCCCTCAGGCTGTCTCCTATTTTGCATCCTGTTTTACTTTGATGTAAACTGTCGGTGCTCACTTGCTGCAACGGCCTGATTCCCCACAGGGATCATTAATGTTTCATCTAATCTAATCGAACCCCTGCTGTCACCACAGAGCCACTCTGCAGAGCTGCAGAGCAAACAGAAAAGCCTGTTAGAAGTACAGCAGACCGCATTGAGCTCACACCACAACAGGTCAGAAAATTGAAACCAAATGTAAGGGAGAAACATGGACAAACATGAAATATGTTACTTTTAGTACTGAATGACATAGATGTGTGGCACAATAGGTTAACAGCCACTTTCAATGAACATCTGTGGCTGTGACATCCTGCAGAGTAACAACCTGCTGATTCACCTGTAAAGCTCATGTCTTTTGAAAATCTCCTTTACGTCACATTCCAGCTCTCTGTGAAGGAGTGAAACGGTTCGAGAAAGTGAGAATGAGAGCAATCACGTGCAGAGGAGTGTCTGCAGGGGCGTTGAAGGGAGGGGTGATAGAGTGATAGATTGAGGGAAGTGAAAAGAAAGAAAGAAACAGAAACTGATGCATATTCTCATGAAGCCAGTCTGAACTGTTCGGGAACTCACACATACCAACTCAGTGGCATATATATATATTGTCTTTTTTTAAATTTTGGCTATTTTTTTTCTTCAACCATTTCTGAATTTTTATTTCCGAAAAGATTTTTTTAGGAGGATGATTTTTTTTTGTCTTTAATATTTTGGCCAGTTTTTGTTCTTTAAAAATTATTGGTTAATTTCATTTTGCTTTTAAAGTGCTTCAATTTTTTGCCATTTGCTTCCTTTAAAAGGTTTTGGTAATTTTTTCTTTGAAAGGCTTTCATGAAATCAGTAATTTCATCAATTAAAAAATGTTGGAGATTTTTTAAAATCTATCTATCTAAAACATTTTGGGGCATTAAAAATGTTTGGTAAGTTTTTGTTTTTTTCCCTTAAAAGCTTTTGTCGACTTCTCTTTCTGTAAAATGTGATGTAATTTCTGGCTATAATTTTTGCCATTTTTTAATCTTTATAAATATTTGGATTTTTAAACTTCCTCAAACACATCATTAAGTGATGAACACTCGATCTATGATCTTTCATCGATATTGCTTTATTCTGTCTCATTTAAAATGTGTCCAAAACTAATATATAACATGCACAAACTAACCAGCATGAATGACAGCAGTGAAAAACTAAGGCTTTTTCATCTCCAAAATTTCATCTTTCATCAAAGTGTCAGTTTTTAAAATCTAACGATTAATTTATGGTGGAGGGAGGGTCATACATTGTTCTAGAGCCATTCATGGGGGCTCAATGACAAAGATTTGGTGCATCATTCCCGCCACTGATAAATAAAGAGCAGTCCCCCGTGTTGGCATGGTATCTACACACACACACACACACACACACACACACACACACACACACACACACACACACACACACACACACACACACACACAGACCGTGCATCATGTTATTGATATGACTATGGGAACAGAAACAGCATGCATGCATCTCTGTCACTTCCCTGGTGGTCAGTGGGCTCTTTATAGTCACACACACAACTTCCCTTGCTTCCAGTCTAAGTGTAATGTATTGTTTTAGCACTTGTGTGTGTGTGTGTGTGTGTGTGTGTGTGTGTGAGTCCGGTGCTAATGCGTCCAGCCAGGCAGCACTGATACAACAGTGAGAGCAGAGATAAAGCCGGCTTTGTGTCCGACTCAGGATCTCGGCCACAGAGCGGCTGAAATGGCACACAGCCATTGTCACAGGTTCACTGCGGTCATGCACACACACACACACACACACACACACACACACACACACACACACACACACACACACACACACACACACACACACACACACAGAAACAGCGACACCAGCAGTGGCTGAACCCACAGATATAAAAGGTGCTGCGCTGTTTAACATCAGTGAATCATCACCGTATTATTTTGAGACAATGATATTATAACTGTAAAAAAACAGTACTGACGGCCTCTAATAGCTTCTGCTACATTGTGCGCCACTGAAACATATTTCACAGGAAATGTGAAGGATTGTATGATCTGTCCTTCCACTGAGAATGCTGCTTAAATCTGCATTAACTGATTTTTTTTTTTTTTGCCACTTGAGGGCAACAAACAAGACGTAAACACAGCACTGAGATCCTGTCACCTCGTGAAGCTGATATGTGTAAGAAAACTGTTGCCTGTTTACACCTCAAAAAGATATGGAGCATCATTAGCATTCATTTGTAATTGTGTTTTTTGCAAGAATTCTCTCCTTTTTTAGCTTAGTTTTGGTCTCCACCTGTGAAACATATCTGGTTACTTTGCTGCTAAATGCTCTACTATCAGTCCCTCCAGTTCCTGTGAATTCTGCTCGACCTCACAATATTTTCCAATCATAAATAGATAAATGAAATACACAAAATTTCCACAAAGATACGCAAAACCACATAAAGATGAATAATGACTATAAAAGAGACACAAAATATATATATATATATATTTTTAAAGAGCCAAAATAAACACAAAGTCTGATTACTCCTGTGTAGGAAAGGTGGTGGGACCCTTTGCATGTTTTGCCCGAGGGCGCATTGTCTCATAATCTGCCTCTGGACATGTGGCATGAGAGCATGTGAAAAGTGTCAATTGCGTTAATCAATTTAGAATTGGCAGCCCTGCAATTAAAAACAAACCGTATTTACAGCTTATCACTAAATATCACATTCGAAAAACCCATTGACATTGAGATGAGAAAACCGGAGGTGCTAAAAAGGAATTTTGGGTTTTAGTTCTCATTACCGGGGCTCTTCATAATCAGTCAATTATAACAGTTTAAAGGTGTGGTTCAAATCCCATAATTCCTCCTTTGAAGCCTCTTGTATTCGTCTCAGACAAAATAAACAAGAAACCAGAAACAGACGAAACAGCTTGAGACACGTTGAGTGATTGATGCAAAGTCATTAAGACGCACAGCTGCTCATTTTCCATCTCATTTCTACCCGCTCTGAACTTTGACTGACGCTGACTCGACATCACGCATCATTCCTTCTGATAATTTCGGGGCTTTGTAATTCGTTTTTGCCTCCCATGTCATACCAAGTACCCTTTCAACTGGCAACAAACTGATTGTTTTTGTATCTCTCAGTATTCTTTTATTTGAAGCCACTTATTAAAATCCATATCCTGATAAATTTCATGTAAAAGTGTTTTTCCACAATGAAGCTTCTCTGTCAGTAGCATCATTTAGCTTGTGAGGCCAAGGCTTTAGCCCTGAATGTTTTATAAATACAAAACTAGGAACTGGCCCAAGGATAGATCTTTTTTTTTTATCAGAGGTAATTGGTAATTGTGTAATTTTTACAATTTTTATTTTGGCAGGCCAACTCAAAAAAATGCCCAATTTCATTTCAGGAAAAACAAAAATCAGCAAAAAATAATAAATAAGAATTGAGAAATTTTTTAAAGAATTTTAAATTTGAAAAAAGAAGAAAAAACCCCCACATTTTTAAAAAAAAATGCCAACAAAGGGAAAAAAAACAAAAAAAATAATAGAAAATTACTGAAAAGAAAGCAAAGACGAAAGAGAGAAGTGAGAAATGGTGCCCACCTGTGTGTTTTGAATGCATGTTTTCTTTCTTCAAAATTGGCTCTAAAATAAAACAAAATTTTAAAAAATCTGCACTTTAAGATTTTTTTGACATGCCTCCTTCATTTTGCACCAGGCCCTCCCCTCTCATAAATAACTAAAAATCACATCATAACATCCATGCTTGTACTTAGTTAGATTCTGCCACTTTTAAGAAAAATTAGTTTTCCAAATCTAGTCAACACATAGAGTTTTCTGTTTCTACTCAGCACACATTACTCACAACTACTAATATTTTTAACATCACAATTCATAATTAAAGTTAAAAAAAAAAATCTGGGTAAATAACGTGCCAGAGCATCAAATTAGAGCTTGTTTATCAAAAAGGAAGACCCCCCGAGTCCAGGCTAAGCCCCCATTGTCCTAAAATCTTACAAGTGCCCCTGCTCTTTGCCATAATGTATTGCTATTATTTCCTTCTTTACTTAACTTTTCTCAGCCATATTGTGCAGTCAGTGTTTTACCTTTTTCCCACTTCCTGCTTAAGCTCGTCTGGTGCAGATCCAGAACCTCGACCTGTAGAGAGAGCAGAGGGGAGGTGAAGTACCTGGTTTCAAATGCACCCAATGTCACTCTGTTCGTTCTGCTCCCCTGCCCACCTCAATACACAGCGCAGTATCCTCTATCCTCGAATGAAACAGCCTGTACGCATGGTGTTGCTTCATGCCTGCTACACCTACCTGCAAGACAATTTTTTAATTGATAAAAATGATTAATACAAACAGGTACATTCATTTAGACTGACTGGCTCTATTGACTTTTACAGTAGGTTTTACATGATGTTCAGTGGCCCCTTTTAAAGTAGCATCTGCTCTGCTCTTTGTTCTATGACTTAAAATATGTCAGCAAATACCACACTTTGTACTTTGAAGGTGGTTGCTAACAGGTGCCTAAATGAGAGTACAGAACGCCATCATGCCAAACATAGCTCTACAGCCTCGTTGTGGTGGTAACATTAAGACATGTGACCATAGTGAAGTTTGTTCATAACATAACGCTAGCTTTTTACCTCTGGCGATAGCATTTAGGCTTCAAAAATCCTAGAAGTGGCAGTCATTTTTGAAGATTATCTTGCTGAACAAAACATGGAAGTATGATTGCTCACCACAGAGCTTATTTTCTGCAATGATCCAAAATCCAATGGAAAATCCTAAAAACTTTCTGACTGTGCAGCTAACTTCAGGAGCGGCCTTTAGAAAAACATCATCCCTGGGGAACCCTTCTGTTTATGTGTTCACTTGCTAGCAGTTTTCTTCTTCACTGACTTTATTGTCACACTTCTAGCATGGAATTACGCTACCAACAGCCAATCAGCAGATCAGCATAAAGAAGCCAAAGTTGTTTTATCATTTGTCTTACAGAGAACTTGAACTGATTTTATAAGGTGCAATCTGAAATCTTCATATGAAATGAGGCCAAAAAGAGGCTGTAAATCTTCTCAAGTGTTTACAGAAAACACAGTTAACATATGAATTAAGGTTGAACTAATTCAACCGTGGTAAACCCCAAGTGCCCTGCAGCAGCTAGCTTAAATAGCACTGTTTACACATAAAGTGAGACAGGTGTACTGATGGTGGGCCATCTGTGAGGCCGTTGTGTCCACAGCATCCATTGACCCAGAAAACAACAATGTCCTGCTTCTGTGTGAAGGATGGACAAACTGAACTGAGCAGGATCACTCCGCAACAGCAGACTAACAGCTGACACGTTAATGATAAACACTGCTTTTAATCATCCTGTCCTAATACAAGCAGGTTCTGTCACTGATCTGATCACTTAAAATGCAGAGAGATTAGATGGATGGATGGATGGATGGATGGATGGATAGACAGCAATAGAGAGCTCTCTCTCTCTCATAGAGACATAGCTAAAGAAAGAAAGATAGAGATTTAGAGATATATAGAGACGGATACACATACATCTGCTAGCTTTTCACAGCAAAGTTTTGACGTCAGAATATGACTTTTTTCGTTCAGCATCAGCAGTCTGTTTGGCGTAAATAGAGAAACTGATACTTCATGCAATAACTACAGTAACAGGGTTAAGAAAAGAAAACTGGGGAATCTATGAGCTGAACACATCAACACAATGAAAAGTGAATCATTCGGATTGTTAATGTAAAGCGGTGAAGTAAAACAATGGCAGCTTCTCGACCCTGTTTACTGTCTTCATGTGGCACTGGGCCATGCTGTGCTGCACGTGGACAAACCCTGTGTGTTTATTACCATTCCTGTTCCCACATTCTCTGAGACACTGCAGCTCCTGATGCCAAGTTGTCGGCATTCGCCCGACCTCGCTGACACACTCAAAAGATTGGCACAGCGGCACACACAATCAGCAAAGGGAATCTGCTTGATTTCCTGTAGAGGAGGAAGAAGCCAGGAGGTGAGCTGAGGACATGGAGAACTCTGTGACCCCTCTTTTATCACCACCACCATTACACCACTGGCATGTGTGGTGTGTGTGTGTGTGTGTGTGGACAGCTGGTGTTTGTTTGTGTTTACATCTGAAGTGGATTCAGGGAGGCAAAGCTAGCGATGGCCGCACTCCCTCTTTCAAAAGCCTTTCTCTCTTCTCCATTTCTGCTTTCATCTCCGACCTTTCTCGCTCTAAAACATCAGACTTGACAGTTCTCAGAGACACAGAAACACAGAGAGGTTTGTACAACATGACTTTGTAGACTGGCTGGGTGACTGTATTAAATCCGCCTCGCTGAGAGGTAGCCAAGCATGAGATTATGATGCATCCATCTTCCCCCTGTCATTATTTAACACTGTGCTCTGGTGTCTCTCACACACACCATAAGTCTAAACTAGAATTACCGCCTCGTGGTTGTATGCCTCCCTGCACCAGTCAAGTTACAATTTACATCTATGTCTATGAAAACATGGATGCTCCACACACACTTCCCATCAGCAGCACAGACGATCTATACAATCTGCACAGTTTTAAGATTAGTGTGATCAATTCAGTATCTGACCAAATGTCTCCCTTTTTGTTCCTGAGATATGAAAAACAGAAATGTGTTTTTGCAGAACAGTATGATGTCACTGTGAGGTTGACCTTTTAGATATTAAGAGTCAAAATTTCATCGTACCTACACACATACACTTGAGGACGTTTGTCATAATTTGTGGTATTAATTCCTGAGTAATGGCAAAAAAAATGTTTCTTGAGGTCACAGTGGCCTTTGAACACCAAATTCTAACAGTTCATATTTTTAACCCAAGTGGATGTTTGTGCTAAATTTGAAGAAATTTCTCGAGGGCTTCCGGGCTGACATATGGTTTTCAAGAGAATGACACAAATGCAAGGTCACATTGACCTTGACCTTTGACCACCAAAATATAATAAGTTCTTTAAGTCCATGTGGACGTTTGTGCCAAATTTGAGGAAACTCCCTCAAGGCCTTTTTGAGATATTGTGCTCATGAGAATGAGACGGATGCAAGGAATTCCTATCAGTTCATCCTTGAATCCAAGTGGACGTTTGTGCCAAATGTCCGCAAAGGCCCTCAAGGAGTTCTTGAGATACATTGCTTACAAGAGTGAGACAGATGAGGTCAAGGTGACCTATGACCATCAAATTCTAATCAGTTCATCAGTGATTTGCAGAATTTGACTTGAAGGAATTCCCTCAAGGCGTTCTTGTGATACTGCACTCAAAAGAATGAGGATGCAAGATCACAGTGACTTTTGACCACCAAAATGACATCAGATCATCTTTGAGTCCAAGTGAACGTTTGTGTTAAATTTGAAAAAATCTCCTGAGGTGCTCTTGAGATATGTCGCTCACAAGAAGTAGACAGATAAGGTCACAGTGATCTATGACCACCAAAATCTAATCAGTTCAATGTTGAGTCTAAGTGGACGTTTGTGCAAAAGTTGGAAGAAATTCTCTCATGGCATTCTTGACAGAATGAGTTCATAAGAATGGGATGGACAGACAACTGGAAAACATAATGCTTTCAGAGTCTGCTATTGCCGGTGTGGAGGCATGAAAAAGTTAAAACCCTCACATTTAATCAGCTGTAGAGCTGATATTCCCTGCTGCAGTAAACCATGCCGATCAGGTTGACATACAATATTTATTTAGGTTCACAAAAATGATAAGTTAATTATCAGGTAGTCCACAAATATTGTGGGAATGGTCTCATACAGTCATACAAGTGGGGAAACATACATGAGAAACCATTTAGGAACAGGCCCACCCAGAAACACTCTGATTTAACCAAATAAAGTGTGAAGCATGGGAAAAGAATGAACTCAAACATTAGTTTAGTCTAAATAATAAAAAAGGAAGTTGCTCTTTTATTCATTATATCCATAACATCTCCAATCATCTTTAAGAAAAGACCTTCACCTATTCAAAATATCTCTTCTTACTCTCAAAAAAATCAAATCAAAACTAAAAAAGGGGCAGACCCTGTGTTTAAAATATTGCCGTATGTCAGGGTCGTCCCTGAACTGTCCCTCAGCAATATCAGTGGACCAGGGACCGGTCGAAACAAGAAACCTAAATGTTGTAAAAACCCATCTGTGTGATAGTTTATACATCTTAAAGTAGACTGTAGTGTCCCCAAATATGTAGTGGGTTTCTCAAAGCTGCCCCTCACCCACTGTCTTCTTGTTTCTCAAATCTCAAGAGACATGTCCAATTTGTCCTTCACAGTGAGATGCTGCTGATTTGTTGAGAAACACTCATCTGTTGCATCTTTATTAGCTCTGGGACCCACCACCCCGCCCTCCTCTTTAACTCCACCCCCTCCCATAAACACGTCTTGACTGTAGTCTGCATTTAAAGGTGGACGACATCACAGCTCCATAGATGTATAACAATAGCTAGGTACCAGATGCCAAGATGGTGCTTATTCATTTCAATACAGTTGCTCCCTTGGCGTATAAAAAAGTTTTCTGGCGTCCAAGTTGAAAATGTGCAGTAGTGTTTCACCCACTGGGCCCGCACCCGTCATTGTGATGACGTCACTGGTATTTAAATTTCTCCGCTGGTGTAAAGTTTTACAAATATAAAACCTCCATGGATCAAAAATTCAGAATATAAAGAGTCAGAATGAATCTTGCAGTTGGAGGTGCGCCGTCAAAAGTTTTACAAACGTCTCTTTTTTAAAAGGTGGTCTATGGTGACGCCTGGGCCGCAGGGGATTTTTTTCACTGCAATATTGCAAGTGACCAAGAGGGAAAAATGGCTGCGGGGCTAAGCAACATTCCCGGGGGAAAACTTTTGAATCCTAGGACAGCGAAGGACTGACCCGCCTTACTGTACCTCTGATTTACTAGTACTCGCTGTCTTCATTGGCTGGATTGGCAAGGTTTAGGCAAGAGGAGTGAAATTGCTAAAGGTTAGGGTAAGAAGGTCAAGGTAAGCCAATCAGAGGGAGAGTAAAGCAGAGTAAGGGGGGCCATACCTTCCCTCTCCTAGGATTCACAACTTTAGACTGTATGTATATTCTTGTGGTGCTCCAGCTCCAAAAATAAAAAAAATCAGTATGTGGCAGTAGATGTTTTAATGACAAATAAATGTGTAGGAAACCCTGATGGCGCTGCTCTTGATCAGTCACATGTATGGGCGGGAACTTGAAACAGCGGAAAGCACTATAGCACAAGACAGCAGCATATATTTTGACTTCCCGGAGACGTGTCGTCCATATTTATATCCAGACTACTATGGTCTCGACCTCATGTATGTTTGCTACAAAAGATGTTACACGTTATGAACACATCATGCAAAGTGGCAATTCTGTTTACAAAGATGGAGTCGTGTTTTTTTTTTCTTGTTTTAAATCTGTAGCTGCGTTTGATTCACTCTTTCCCAATTGAAAAAAAATCCTGAAGTCCCACCCACTTTCAAAACCACCTCCCTTAAACTTTCAACAAAAACAGAACAATTAGCATCATAAACAATATTATATTAAACCATGATTTCTCATTTTTCTTGTAATAACAACCCAAATCTCCAGAAACAAAGTGGACAGTTGTAGTCTGGTTTCAAATGGTGTCAGGAGAAGCCGTCACAGCGAGGATCAAACCTGCTGACTTTAAGAAAAAACCTTTAAAAACGTCCTGCGGCGGCAACGGTTGGTTTAAGAAGAATCCCTGATTGGCTGAAAGAAGTCAGGTGACCACCAGGTGAGGTAAGAAAAGTCCCACCTTTGACGATGGGGATGACAGTATGGAGGTGTGTCCTCTAAACGCTAATGTGTGTGTGTGTGTGTGTGTGTGTGCGTGAATATGTGTGTGTGTGTGTGTGTCTGTGTGTGTATACATTTTTGATTACAAACCCGCTCACATGCGTACACACTCACTCTCAAGTGCGTGTTGATTTTTGAGTTCAAAACACTGCATCGCCAGTTCCTCTCTCCTCATGCAGCACAGAAACACAGAACACCAGTGGAGAAAAAACACCGGCTGAAAAGATGGAAAAAAAAAAATAAAAATAAAAACTGAAAATTAAGTTTGCTGCCTTGAAAGTCCTTGAACATCACATAGAATCCTTGGGCGTGACAATTCTTTAAAAATTTCTGGGTTTTTTTAAGTTCAATAATATTTCTCTTATCTATGCATTTACTTAGGAAAAACTAACAAAGATTTCGCTCCTCTCTTATTACTATGTGTGTGCGTATCTCTCTTTTTTTTTTTTTTTTTAGAATTTTGTTTGCATTGGTTTCCTCCTCGTCCTAAATTGTCCAGTTTTTCTTGGTTTGCGTAGTTTCCATCCGTCTTTTGGAAAAAAGAATTTTCTACCCATTATCATATCCCACCCTCCCCGCATTCATCCCATCCCTCCCTGGGGGGGGAGAAAAGGGGGGCTTCTCAGTCCCATGCTGCCCTTCATCTCTCTGCCTCCATCGCTACACTGGCCTTCTGCTCAGCGCCTGCATGGGGGTTCACACCCGTGGGCCAGGCGGGGCAGGGCTGCGTGGGGGGCTGCCCCTGAGTCCAGAGTCCCTGTTGAGGCTGCGGCACATTAGGTACATTTGGTGAGAACCCCCAGTTGCCAACCTGGGGGGGTGGGGGTGAGGTGGCCATGGAGGCGGCCATTGGACTGCCGCCGCTGCCGCTGTTGAAGCTCTCCGACGCCTTCAGCCTGGAGAACATGGTCAACGCGTCCGGGAAGTTGGGGGGCGTCGCTGGTGTGTTGGCGGGGGTGCACATCTGAGGATGAGGAGGGAGAGACAATCATTAATGCATGCTCTAATTTGTGTTCTACACACCATTATATCTGACCACGGCTACTTCTGTCAAAGAAAGGAGCTGAAAACACGTTAAATCAGCATGAAATAAATCAATGTTGATAATTAGTGAATTTGTATCAAAATTAATTTTCCAAGCAAAAATATCCCAAAGGTTTCAGCAACTCAGACCAAGAAAACTGGCTAGTTTTCTTGGTCATCGATGACAGTAACTTGAATTTTTCAGTTTTTTCAATTTCCACCGGCAACATGTCGAACAATAGGTTAATTTTGCTGCTCTTCAGTTTACTGCACTGCACTCCACTGAGGTCTGGCAGGAGCTTGCAAGCTAAAAGCACGCAAACTGTTACAACGCCAACAAGAAAATAAAATAAAGATCAAAACATTGAAATTCTCCGTCCTCTTAATGGACAGCACGTTGAAATGCAGCAACAAAACTCACTGAGTCAATGTAGCACCAGACTTTGAGGAAAGGCCTCTTGTAGTTTATGCTTTTTGCGTTCTTAAAAATTAACTTGTTGGTTACTGGTTAATGGGTATCAGCCTATCAAGAGCAAAATTAACAGATACAGTCATCCCTAATTGCAAAAAATAACACACAAAAAACAATTTATTTCAGGGTGCAGGTTTTGCTGTCTTTAATTTTTATATATTAAAGAGTGGTTGCCACTGATGGCAACCCATTTCACATATTCATTAACCATTGACCTATAAAATGTCAGAAAACAATTAAAAAAACAATAAATGCAAGGTTTTTTGGTTTTGTTTTTTTCACGTTATGTTATGCACTGTTGATGTTACGAATATGAGCTGGACCCCAGGAAGAAAAGTAGCAAGCATGCTTTAGCTATTGGGGATCTTAAATAAAACAAAGTTAAACTAAGCAAATTAATCAATAATGACTTTTGACAGCAGACATGTACTAAGCTTGCTGCTTTCAGCTGTGGATTATACCGTACTTGGAGGACAACACAGTGAAATATATTGTCTTGAAGCTGCTGCACTATATTTTGTTTTATTGAGACTACTATCAGTGGAGAAACTGGCATGTTTTTTCTTCTTGTGTGATGAATTTCTGCCAGTATGACTGCTGACTTTAACCATAAAATGATGAGGCTATAAAGAAGTTTTTGCTCTTTTGTAACAACAGAACGACACCAAAACCTAGTTATACTCCAAACACTGCTGAAGTAGAAAAATGTTATGAGCTGTCAAAACTGGTTAGTTATCTTCAAGAAAAGTGGTCAAACAGCAACAAGTAGTGTGACTACAGCAGCGTGCATCATGGGGCACAAAGGGCAGTTTGAAGCAGTGTTTAAAGACAGATATCGCTTAACAGGAAGCAATCAGTTTTGTATAACCGAAGGGGAATTTAGGGGAATCCCATGCACTCTTTGCTACCCCCAGAGGGTTCTGATGATGACGTCTCACTTCTTTGTTTATATACACTTCCTGTTCCAACTATAATATAGCATTTAACCTGATTTGGCAGGCTACATAAACTTGTCACACAGAGTTAAAGCTAATGTTGCTTTCTGGACACACAAGTAAAACTACAAGTCTCCTTAATATATCCCCAGTGCTTTAGCCTGCTCCAACCCTCCTTTGTGCCAGCGCTGTTATTGTTCTGCTGCCAGGAGTTCCTTTAGTGGCGCCCACCCCGAGCATGCCAAAAGCAACACTCAACCTACCACCTCGCAGCTAACGAGCCATGTGAACAACATGTTTGGCTGCTCAGAGGCCTTCATCATCGTCATCCTCACTATCACACAGCTCCATGGCCTGCTTCCTCCTCTGAGTCCCCGTCCGTTCGTGACCAGGAAAACAACAACCTGCTGTATTCCAAAGGGACGCAGAGGTGGAGCAATGTTTCAGCCAGGAGGCTTGTCATCTAAAAATAAGACCCTGGGCTGAGAGGCCAACAGGGCAGGTACCTACACGACAAAATAACTTGAAATTGCCACAACAATGGAGAAAAACAGCTTGGCAATTCCCGTTGAAAGACTTTTGTGTAACACAATAGAAGATTATGCAGAGATTGAGGATCTTGGTGGGTCATTATTTACAAGAACTATATTCCTTTTGATTTATTCCCTATCCTATGCCTGGTGGAAAATATTACACCAAACTACCTTTAGAGTTATGGCAAATTAATAATTCCTCACATCTGCAAAAACAAAAATCTCCAGAAACACAAATTAAATGTTGTCAAATGTCAAATGTCAAATGTTGTCAAATGTTTACAGTATTCTTGTCAATTCGGCGTCAATATCATCTGTAAAGATAAACTGCATTCGTGAACAAACTTGATGTATGGAACTGTGGGAGTGAAAGACAAACGTTTGAGAAATTAAGATTTCTCATTAAAATCAGTGCTGGTTGATGAATCAGACACACAAATTGAATACCAACTGTTGTTCACTCTACAACTATACCACTTTATCCTCCTTTTTCAAAAGAGGATAGAGACATGTTTACGGTCTTGCTCCTCCCCAGAGTCCCCTCCATGTTTACTGTCTGCCTTGTTTGCTGCTTCCTGTTTGGTGCTGCAGAGAGTGCAGCTATTGGTTGTTGACTATGTTAATGCTATTGAACTTCAGTATTTGCATGAGCCAAGACTAAGTAGAATTACCACTTTGTGGTTGTTTTTCTATGCAAACCGGTCAAGCTGCAGTTATAGTTTGCATCCATGTCTGTGAAAAAAATGGATGCTTCACACACAGATAATTTATGCAGTCAGCGCAGTTTCAAGATGTGTCACAAATTCAGTATGAGTAATGGCTAGAAAAATGCAGAAATGCAGAGAAGTTGACATTTGACCTTTTGGAAAAAAAATGCATCACTCCATCATTTGATCCTATTAGACATTTGTGTGAAATGTCATCATACTTGGTGAAAGAATTCTTCAAAGATTATTTTTTGGGCTTTCATTGCCTTTTAATTGACAGGACAGTGAGAGTGTGAAAGGGAAAGAGAGAGAGTGGGAGACATGCAGCAAAGGGCCGGGGCCGGATTCAAACCCGCAGCTGCTGCAGCGAGGACACAGCCTCTGTACATGGGGCGCCGCTCTATCCACTGAGCCATTCGGTGCCCCGGTGAATGAATTCTTGAGTTATGATCACAAACGAGTTTTGGCAGGTCACAGTGACCTTGACCTTTGACTTTCAGCAATCAAATTCTAATCTTCTAGTTATTTTTTTAGTCCAGGTGGATGTTTGTGCCAAATTTAAGGAAACTCACCCAAGGCCTTCTTGAGACATTACATTCATGAAGTGCAACAGACAGTGTCACAGTGACCTTTGACCACAAGATTCTAATCAGTTCATTTTCCTGTCCAAATGGACATTTGTGCCAAATGTGAGGAAATTCCCTCATGGCCGATCTCAGCTACTGCTAGCACAGATGCATAAAAAATGACTTGAGACAGCCTGGGTTGAGTTTTATGACCACTTTAAACTCAATGATCAAGATCACGGGGGTGCACATCACCAGAGGAAAAACTTTCAAGTTTTTATTGTGACAGTAATTTGTCAGTGACATTGAAATTGCTTGAAAAGTTGTTTGAGGTAAGCATAAGATATTTTTTTTCTTTTGTTTCAATTACAGCTGGCATGACTGATTTTGTTGTTGCATTCAAATTAAATCAGCTTCATTAATCGTCTATTGTTACTTCATTAACCACTTCTGGCCTTAAATCTTCCCCTGAGCCTCTTCAAAGATAGATTTCAACACTGAAGCAATGTTCCGATAACATTTTCCACTTTCTACAGATACATTGGTTAAATGCTACATTGTTTGTTTAAGGGGGGGTCATTTTCTGGAATTGGGAGTCATCGGCTCCATGAATCAACTGTGGGCAACAGCAGCTGCAGTCACACATGATGAGCACTGGGAAAAAATGTTAACATGCTGAAAAGAAAAAAAGCTCAAGAACAACATTCCCTTTACAGACAGCCAGAACTCCGTCTGCCCCGCAGTATCTAATCTACCCTTGGCTCCATCACCCAGGATGCTCAGATTGTGACACGCAACAGCGGGACAGGAACACCATTCCTCCCTCGGGGGTGTAATCGGACCACTTTGCCCCCTAAAACTGCTGCGGCGTGCAGGTTGGTCCTGCAGCGTGAAGCCAGACCGAGTGAGCAGTACTCAGAGTGGCATGCTGTTATGAAAGGTGAGTGTGTCCACTGTGCACTCTGACAGGAAACGCTGGCTCATGTCTCTGAGGCCATTTCCTGTGGTAAAAAGACACCCTGGAATGCTGAAGTGACCTCTGTGATCCTTCCTGTTCCTGGTGGGTGGATTTCTTAAACCTTGTGACCAGTTAAGAGTCCGTGTGACCGGTGTTCATGTAGAAAACAATAGATGAGGCCTCAGGAAAGTAATCTGCTGACACATGACCTTTCTGGTTGTCCACTGGGACCTTAACATTGAACTTACTCATCTATAGACACATGAGCAGGTACAAATATAAACCTTCAGTCAGCTCAGAGATGTAACTTTTCACCTCATATTTATTTTTTGGCTTTTGCTTCACTGAACAAAAATGTTAACACATTTTTGTTTTTCCTCCCATTTTTAAAGGTTTAAAGATCCAGGTTAAAGATCAGAGACTTTTTATGCACTCAGTATATTTAATTCTCTCAAATTTTGGCTCAAGACTGTAAATATTTGTGTCAAATTTGAAGAAATTCCTTCAAGGAGATCTTCAGATATTGCTTTCACAAAATGAAATGACTACAAGGTCACCATGACCTTGACCTTGGACAATCAAAATCTAATTAGCTCATCCTTCAGTCTACTGGAAAATATGTGCCAAATTTGTAGAAACTCCTTCAAGGTGTTTTATTATTCAATTTTCAAGAATACGGATAAGGTCATGGTGGCCTTTAACTTTGGCCACCAAAATCTAATCAGTTCATCCTTGAGCCAAATTTGAAAAAATATCCATAGAAGTTTTCTTGAAATATTGCATTCACATGAATGAGACAGACAAGGTTAAAAAGACCTTGACTTTTGACCACCAATATCAGTACGTACGTACGTACAGGCGGACTTCCTGAAAACATAATGCCTCCAGCAAAAAGGCATAAACACACACTGACTTCAAGACAATTGCTGACATGCTAACTAATTTCTGTGTTTCAGGAGTCATTCCTGGGGCTCTCAAAACTTGTGAAATTTGTGTAATTTTGTTGTGTGATCAAACTGTACATTTGACACAGTAAGGTTGGTTGGCTGTACTGCCAAATTTACAGAAATAAGACACAGCCTTTTTTTGTGACCATCCCAAGACACACCTGTGTAGTAATACTCTTGTTTTATCAGCCACACCTGTCAGGTGGACAGAATATCTTGGAAAAGGAGAGGTGCTCACTAATGCTGAGATTAAAAGAGAAATAAATCTACTGAGTGCATAAAAATGTCAGATCTTTAACTTCCACCTGTGGAAAATAGGAGCAAAACAAGTGGTAAAAATGTTGTTCATTATATTCTGCAGTGGACTTAAACAGGAAAAACAGGAGAGGGAGGCTGACGACAACTTTCAACACCATGTTTTTTGTCTCACAACTGCCCACCTCTCACTCCTCTGCTCATTTAATAACACAACACACCTCTAAAGTGTCGGCATGTGAGTGTTTGTCTTTGCAGGGGACCTTGGAAAGAGTCAGAGACGTAGACGGTATCGACCCACAGGGAAGAGGATCTGCTCCAAAGACACGGCTTCTCTGCCAGGCTGTCTTGAGTTTGGATCTGACTGCTTATCAGACACTTTGTCACTGACTTTGTCACTGACTGCCTCCACATACATACAAAGAGAAACACTGCATCTTCCACTCCCAAACAAACTAGACACAAATATTAGATGTGCCTCAGGTCTACCAGATCACAAGTGTCACATTCCAGTATTGCAGCACATATTATGAAAGCAGCAGAGGTGAAAACTCCACAGAGATTAAAGCGGTCGCTATGCTGCAGCTCACTGAGGAAGCAGGTTACTGTGTGTTTCGTCTTTGTGCGTATTAAGCAGCCTGGTAGCAGATTAACTCTCGCTGCACTGGGGCAATGTCAGCACGAGCTGCTGAGGACGCTGCGTGCAGACCGAGGCTCAAATCCTGTTGCATGACTGAAGGGCACATGAGCTGCAACGTCAGGGTTAATATTTCATCTGATGACATCACTACCTGTGCGCAGCTTGCATACAAACACACATGTTGACGTTAAGAGTGTCTGCAGAGGGTTTGTAGTTGCAACACATACACAGATACTATAGCAACATTAACGGATGTGAGCACGTGCTCACTGGGAGATCTGTGGAGCTCAGTTAAAGAACGGGCTGCTTGATCGGGAAGAAGGAGGGTTAAATATTTATTTGGGATTTAACAAATTACTAGATGTTGGTCAAAAGACGTATGCACACTATACTTTCTGGTTACTATGTATTTGAACATTTTCCTTACGTGTATATTTTGTAGACTATTCCAATATTTGGTTATATTTGGTTTTCAATTTAGGGATATTTTTTCTTCTTTTTTTTTGCAGAGGATGGATGTGATTTCAATGTTTGTGAGAAAAAATAAACACATATTTCATCTTAGATTTGTTTTCATAGTATGCTCTGTTTATGCTTCACAAGGCTTCATCATGTTATTGTTGTAGGTCTTTCCTAATTTGTAATTAATAATAAAAACTTTCACAATGTGAAATGTCCCAAAAAGTGCACAGAAAGGTCATTAAACTCAACACCTCCGGAGTTTGAGTTGGTCCCTTTCTTCCTCTGGTTACCATGAGGCTGCTGCTGCCATTAATTGTTGTTGACCAATGCTGAGGCTTCGGAGCCCAGATAATTGTATTCAGGACAGCCCTGAAAAATACTGATGAGTTCATCACTCTTAAATAATTTAAAATGAACTTTAAAAATGTGCATTTTAACTGACATTTTACAGAACACCATGCAGTAAAAATAATAACGCAATCATTGATATCCCTGAGTATCAGTCTGGGGTAAGTTTTGACAACAGATAATCCAGCAGAGTTTCTACTTTTTATGACATGTCCTTTAAAAGCATTTTGTAGCTGATATATGAGGTGGTATATATAAATATAGTAGGTTTGATGTATAGCTTTGTTATGTAACATTAGTCCCTGCATGGAAATAAAATGTATGTATGAAAACTATAAAACTGTTCAAGCAGCAGCCATGTTTGACTCCACCATGGATGATGAGAGGTGAAAATATAGTGTACTGCATTGGCTAGCAAATGGTTAAACAAGGCAGTATATATTCTATTGTTTATTCTGTGTGTGAATGTAAGTTCAGGCACAGACAATGTGAGAGGTCTTGCGAGGTAAATTGAGGTTAGTGTGACAGTTAATTGTCTCTAAAACACCGTTGTAATTTGAGAAGCGTCAGCTCGGTTAATCCAAACCCACGTGTGTCTGTAGGCTTTGTTAGAGTTAACAGTCCAACGTGATCATTTGGGAAAATAAGGAATAAAAAAAGATTAACTCCCACTGAGACCAGTACAGAAATGCGCCGCCATGTTGAGAAAACAAAAACTGTGTGTTCAGAAACGTGAGCAGATGTGAGTAGCTGCTGAGGACCTTAAGAGTGATGGACTGTGTGTGTTGAAGTGCATGTAGCAGCAGAAACAACCATTTATTCAAGATATACAGATGGAGAGGCAGAGGGCAACGGCAGACAGTGAGAGTGAGTTTGTGTTCAAAACAGAGCCAACAGAAACAGGGTTTCCATAGCGACTGTTGTTATGAGGAAGCAGCACAGAGCTCCTGTTGACGGGACAGGGCTGAGGCGCTGTGGTCACAGCAGCCCGGCCCTCTCTTCCAGTCTGTTTGCTGAGCCCAGCATGAAGAACGCGAGGCTGACAAGCAGCGACCGCTCCAAACATGCCAGGCCCGGGCCGGCGGTGACGCTCCACCGACCTTAAACACTCCTCCGTTTGTGTTTGTCCACAAACACACAAGTT
Organism: Plectropomus leopardus; assembly: GCF_026936395.1. NCBI lineage: Eukaryota > Metazoa > Chordata > Actinopteri > Perciformes > Serranidae > Plectropomus > Plectropomus leopardus. The sequence goes on along the minus strand of NC_142194.1, from coordinate 21,233,475 downwards.
CTTTCCAGACTAACCGACCACATTCCTCAGAAATATCAAGTGTGTTTGTGTTTGTGTGCATGTGTGCCAAGCAGAGAGGAGAAGCTTTCTGTCCCTCTGCATACTTTGGACGAGGGTCCGTTGAATCTCGTGACCCCGACTGACCTCCACCATATGACGTTTACACCATTCACTCACATCCATCTCACTTCAGCTCTTTGGATGTTTCCATCCAGCTGTCACAGAAATTTTGAGACAGATATTGCAGTGAATGAAATGTGATCTGCTTCATGAAAAAAATACCAAAAATGTCAAATTGAACCCTTTGAACTCTGCAGCAGAAATGGTCCGCCACTGCCTATTTTGGTATTTTTGCTTATCGTGATGTAATTTCCTGGAGTATCTTTGAATAATTCATAAGCCTAAAATCTGTACAACCTAAGCCAAAATGTTGTGTTAGTCAATAAACCATGATAATTGATTAAAATATTAAAATTGTGTAATTACAAGAAAACAGATTTTAGATTTCAAAAAACAGACACACAAAACATACTGATCCAAAAGATTTTCAAATGAAGAAACATTAATTAAATATTTCTTAACACTCCCTAAGCTATTTGAACTATGTACAATATTCCGTTTTAGAAATATGTTCATGTTTAAAGAAAAGAAACTGTCCAAACAGCATTGTTAAGTGTCTTCTTCAAGATCCCAAGAGTGACACGAAGGAACTTAACCAATTATTGCAATCAAAAAAAACCCCAGAAGCCGACAAGTATTTTAGCCTATTTGGACATGTTCTTGCAGTCGAATTTTCTCTTTTGCCATCAGGGCGTTGTTACATTTTCCCTGCCTGTAAGACTGACTGCCAGTCAAATCTTTTATTCCCTTTGCAATTCACCTTTTGGATTGTCTGTAAGTTGTTTGTATTGATTTCACTGTTTTTACTTCTTGATGATCAAACTTAACTTTTTTTTATTTATAGATTGCTTTATTCCACTGAGCTCTGTAGGCGTGCACAATAAGCTGTTCAAACAAATTGCCCCTTGCAGGATTAAAAAAGTCTTCAGATTTCTGATTTTTATAAGCAAAGTGCAAAGGCATTTTCCTCATTTATTTATCTGACGCTACCATGCATATTTGCACGGTTTTGCACCACATATAACAGCACAATGACGTTATTATGTGCGTACAACATAATGACAGGGAAGACAGAAGCCTTAGATTTCTGCTGCAAAAAGAATGAATGCTCGGCTATTATGGCTTTAATTTTACATCGATATTTATACAGGATAATGCAAACAAGGATCTCCTGCAACCGTCTGTGGGATGTCTGTTTTTAAAGGGTTAAGTTAAATTGAGCAAGTTATTGTTGTAAACTTCCAGCTAAAGTTGGACATTTTTATAGTATTGTTTTATTGTATCAATATTTCACAATGTCTGAAAAAATCTGGTGAGACCATCAATTCTTAATTTGTCTCATTGCTTCAAGATTCCTGAGGAACAGCACTTCTGCTGGGAACCAAACTTCTTTCCATCTGCTGTGAAGATGAGTATGAACCTATAACTTCTCTCTCTGTTTTCTCTCCATCTTTCTCTCACTTCCCACTCTTTGTCTTCCTCTCCTCCACTCTGTGGCTTCACACACTCTAAGTCAGCAAACTGTGCTGAGAGATCTGTGAGACACGAGAATCACAGCGAAGCACGCAGCCCGAAACTCACTGTTCAGTGTATCTGGACAAACTGTCTTTAGGACAAACTGCTTTATATCTGAAAGAACACTTGACGCCATAAATCTGACTACAAGCAAAAATGACACTTGTCTGGCACAAAAAGCTGTGTGTGTATCAATTTGTGGACGTGTTTTAAGCCATCTCACAAACCTTTTAAGGTAAGTAAACTGCTATATACCATTTTAATAAAGTAGTAATAATACAGTTAAATGAGGTACTGTTATAAATAGGTTAAATAAAGTACTGTTATAAATAAGGTAAAAGAAGTACTTAAATTAGAAAAGCAGTGTTACAATTAAGTTAAATAAAGAAGCTACTGTTACATAATAATCAAGTACTGTCATAAAAAAGTTACCTAAAATACGGTTATAATAAAGTTAAATAAAGTACGTTTATAATAAGGTTAAATAGAGTAATGTAATAATAAAGGTTAAAAAGAACTGTTGTAATAAAATCAAGAAGTAATGTTACAGTTAAGGTTAATTAAAATAGCTCATGTTACATAAGACATTAAACAAAGTAATGTTGTGATAAAGTTAAATGAACTAGTAATGAGTATAATACATTTAAACAAGGTCCCATTATGATAACGTCTAATAAAGTAGCTACTGTTATATAATAAGTTACATAACAAAAAACAAAGAAATACTATAATAAAGTACTCTTAAAATAAAGTTAAATGAAGTCTTGTTTGTGGTCTGGAGCGAGTATAATCGATTTATCACCCACCCCCATACTAAATTAAGTTTGAGAAAAAAATAGTTTTTTAAAAAAGGTGTCGGTGCTGGATCTATGGGAGGATTCTTTGGTTCCACCAGCATCATGTCTGGACTAGTCTTGGGTGCATTCACGTCATGAATGTTTATATGCATTCTGAAATATTCAGCCCTTTTGTTTGGTTTGTTTGGGCATGTGAGAACAATGCCATTCAAACCTGGCAACACTAACAATGCAGCTCTCTGTCCACTTCAAGAGAGCTGCAGCACAGAATGTTCGACCTGACAACTGGCATCTACCCCAAAAAGAAATGTTTTATGGGGAAAAGTGGATGAATATTGACCGAGGCAAGAACTACCAGACAAATGGAGGTTAAACTTTGTCTCCTGGTGGTATGAAATACCACCTCAATACATTTACTTACTGGAAAACGGCACAGATTAGTCCATCATGATGAGTAAAGACGGGAACTGGAATTTAATGTTTCGTCAACTTGCTTCCAAAATATTTAAAACATGATGGTTTACCAAAACTCTGTCCAGTAAACAAGTTTGAGTCTGTGTGGCATTCGGGGCCTGATTTACTTTAATCTGGCAGAGAAAATCTTAATAAACTACAAACCAGGGTGCAACAATTCCATTTATGGATTGTACATTAGACAAACTGTAGATGTGATGCAGTCTAATGCCACTGTTGTTCCTTAAAGAAACAATAAGGCTGATTCAGACTGATGCCCTCTGAGGACTAAGGACATGGCGGCTAACAGAAGAAATGAGTAAAAACAGGGAAAGAAAAAGGCAAAACCAACAGATTGAAGGTAAACAACACAGGAGCCAGAAGGAAGGATGGAATAAAGGATAGAAGTCGGGATGAATAAACCAACGCTGAATTAACTGTTCATGATTCTGCCTGTTAAATGTTTAAACAGGGACTGTTCTTACGGCGTGTATGCAGCCGAGCATTGCTCTTTCTGTTTAGAAGCTGAAGCTCTGCGGTTGGATCCAGACGACCCACTATGTCAGCCCCGAGAAGGATAATACGCAATTAATAAAAAATTCCTACATGTAAATAATAACAGATGAATTGAATGTGTATGCTTGAAAAATCCAAATAGATATTTGGATGTTTTTAATGATAGGCTAGCCGAAATTGAATTAAAGAAAAAAATAGAGGTAAAAGAGGCCCCTTTGACATTCTTTCATATTCTTATTTTACATACTGTTCCCAAGGTATTGATTATAGCTGAGTAAAAACCTTAAACTTTAACAAATTATTTAAATATAAACTACAAATTGTAGTTTGTTTCATAAGAAGAGCTAATTGTTTGGAATAGAGTGAGCATTAACTGTTCTTATAAATAGAGCTGGGAGGCACAGAAAAAATCCAATATTAGGATGTTTTTGACCAAATACCTCTATATTGATATTGTATTGATATTGTAGGGTTGATCATAAGTGCTTTCACAAAATATTCTTGATTATCAGTAAAGTGGATATAATGACTAAGGGCTCAGTTATACATGTGTTCATTTTGCCCATTTCTGTGCGCGTTTTTTCAAAGAGGGATGGATGGATCAGAGCAGAGCCACCACAGATCATGGAGGCAGGGGAGCGTAGTTCAAGTGACACACTGACAGAGGACAGAATAAATCAGTAATATAGTGAAAGTAATTCTCCGTCTGCATGTGGCGATGTATTTAATGACCTCACAGACCATCACCATCTGCAACACTGCCTCCATTTAAAGGTACATTATTACGACCTCCACCACCTTCGCCTCATTTGTTGTTGGCTGTATCTATGGCAACATAAAGGACACAGAAATTTGAGGAGAGTGAAATGGAAGTATCTATTCTCATACTTAGAGGGAGTGTAAATGAGCCTTTAGTGGGTAAATACAAATAACAGAACTGCTACAGCTGTCAGGTAAGTTCAGAAACTTACATCACTTTACTGTAATGCCTTTAAAACCAGGAAGAGACAACACAAAAAAAATAGTTCACGCAATATCACAACACAATATCTATATGTTATTTATATATTGCCTAGCTGTACTTATAAAACAACTGATGGCTTAATATGTTGACAAATTGATAATACTTATACAAATTCTTCTACTCTATTCTTCTATCTGATTGCTACGCATCAAAAACTGCCCTTCATTTACACATGTATCAGTGGATCATAACAACAACAACATGACATCTAAACCAGACAAACAACTGTGTGTGTGTTTTATTATCCCATCACAGCAGGAGGTGACAGTCAGGTTTTATGGGAGTGGCTGGAACTAAATGTTTCTGTCCCGAACTAAATAAAGCTTGACAGGTGCTGCTGAATATTTCAAGTTAATGTCCTCCCCTTCCCCTTCCTCACCTATGACCCCTCACTCCTTTGACCTTACCCAGCTCCCAGCAGCTGATTGCTGAGCCATTTATGTGTGAGTTAATATTATATACACAAGGACAAGGCTGGATTTGTGCTCACGAGGAACTCAGTTGATCATTAGCTCGGCTATGCTCTGTTTTCATGTGAATCATCACACGATTTAATACGGGGAGAAGACTAAGAAACGAAAAAAGAGGAGCGATGACAGAAAGAAACAGAAAGCAGCAGAAGATGGGAGAACTGGGACTGAGTGGATCAGTGTTGTGTTTGACCAACACTGCACTGCTCTCAACAATAGCTAACAGGCTAACAATAGGTGTTCAGTGGCCCACTCCTATCTAGAAAAAGGAGTTTGGCCTCACGATTGGTAGCAGTCTGGCAGCAGAAACTACTGGGCCAAAGGTCACCGTGAGGGAGAATGAAACCCGATTACCATGCAAAGACTCAGCATGCCAAAAGATAGCTTACTTCAGGTGACGAACACACTGCAGATCAAAATTTTCTTTAACCTCGTCTGCAACATATATTTTAAGTTTTATAATCACGGTCAGTATCAGTCTGAACCACTGAAAACATTCACACAGGAATTTTGTTTGAAAATTTGAAAATTAGAGATCTAATGAAGGAAGTGAAAAGCAGAAGTAAGACAGGATCAAACAAGGACTGGTGAGCAATCAGCTGGGGCCACATAATTAAACAAATATGAATCATGATTTGTGCTTTCCACAATTAAATGAACATGATCAAATGGGATATCGATGTTTTGAATGTGTTCTCTGCTCATTGAAAACTCTGCATATCAGACCAGGCGCTTCCTAAACTAACAGCAGTCTCCATGTGAGGCAGGATTTATACTTCTGTGTCAAATCTTTACCATACCAATGGCATAGGCTCTGCGTAGATACGTACCATACAGCTTAGTCTGACATGCACTTCCCCACACGTTATGTATACGTCCTCCTGTATATTTCCTCCTGTATATTTCTGTAAGCTGAAAACCATTTCCCTTTTATTTACTTTCATTTCAAAAGATAAGCAACAATAAATTATTAAGACAATAATTAAGACAATAAAGCCCCTGCACAGTGGTGTTTTTATTACTGTGTGTGATTTATCCTGGCTTCAGCAGAATGTGACCATGTTGTATTTTGGGGGAAAATGTGTCCAGCAAAAAAACAAGTGTTTTGTCTGTGAATGTTGGGAGTTACAATGAAGCCAACTTTTGTGCATGTGTTTAACAGACTAGTGTTTTAAGATGCGACAGACAGACTCACCATATACAGTATATGGATATATATATATAAATGCTCATAATGGCAAAGGCCACAGCAATGGCTCTGCGTGGAGCTGATCCACAATTATTAAACCAAGAAGAGCTGTCTGCAGTGCAGCCTGTGGAAAAACTTTCCTGACTGTTGCCACTGCAAAACGAAAATTGTCCGTCATCAACAATCATTATCTGTTGTTTGAAAGTATTTCAGATGTAGGAAAGAACAAATCACATCCAAAGTTTAACTGCCTGAAAAAAAAAACAAAAAAAAACAGCGACTAACACCTATCACTGGAAGATGCATGAAATTCATCTGAAAAAAATCCGTATTTTAAGTCTTACTTTCTTACTGATTAATTTTTAGTTAAAAGTTTTGGCACAATTTGATTTATATTTGTCCTCTTGAAGATGTACTGTGAATAAGGATCTTAATGCAAAGATTAGGACATTACCAAGCATGTAGCACAACATGAAAGTAAAATGCTGTGAAAGAGCAATAAAAGCATTTTGTCCCTAAAAACAACAAATGATCGTGATGTCAATATTGATCAAAATAATCACGATCACTTCGGCCATAATCGTGCAGCCCTATTATACAGATACTTGTGAAGCTGTCTTTATGCAACAAACAAGGTCTCCACGTGCCGTTTGCGTTTCCTCCTACACAGGCCTAACCCCTGTGTGTGTGTGTGTGTGTGTGTGTGTGTGTGTGTGTGTGTGTGTGTGTGTGTGTGTGTGTGTGTAGTGACTCCAAGAATCAGTGTGAAACTCAATCTAACTCCAGCGCTCATAAACACATCTGGTCCTCGCAGCCGTCCCACATGGATTCCCATTCCCAGAGTCCCTTGAGCCAAAGTTCCTCTGTGTGTGTGTGTGTGTGTGTGTGTGTGTGTGTGTGTGTGTGTGTGTGTGTGTGTGTGTGTGTGTGGTTAGGGTTCTGGGAAGCCGTGCTCCTGGAAACATGTAGGGCAACACGCTGGAACATGCAGAGCTCAGGCCAAGCCTCTTCAGATGTGGCTAACTGCTTGGCATAGCTCTACGACACACACGGGTACCGACAACTCCACACACACACACACACACACACACACACACACACACAGGCACTGATGCATTAACAACATTAACAGATCGAGACATGATTAAATTTGAGACACACTGCTTCATGCACACCCACACACACTCATGAAATCAGGCTTCATTACACAGACAATAGGAAAAAACACACCTCATTCTGCATTCAATACACTTCATAGTCTGCAGTGGGACAGAGAGCACCTTGTTTCTTCACAAAGCAGCTCTGTGTTAATGCATCTTCTCCTCTAATACCTGGCATCGCCTTGCTATTAGCCTGTTTCACCTTAAACCTCAAAACAAAAACAGAACATCTTTTTCCTCTTACCTGTAGTGCTATTTATCAATCCACATAGTTTTGGTGTGAGTTGCTGAGTTTTGGAGATATTGGCCATAAAGAAATTTAAAAGCAGGCGCCTGGGCACAGACGGAGCAGTAAAGCGACAGCCGCAGTGAAAGTGAAACTTAACTGTTCATTCTGCTGGGCCTAAAAAATGTCTTATCCTCTCATCCACTGATCTGATCAGATCTGATTGCAATAAACTCTCCTTCTGTTGGAAACACTGATGTCTCTTTCCAGAAATCATGACCCGGTTCCTAAAGATAATCCAAGGACCTTGTTGTGAGCAGTTTCATTGAGGAACTATTTTCTTCCTCCCAAACTACACCCACCAACCGTATCAATGACCAGAAGGAAGCGGGCATCTACTGCTAACTCACCTACTACCACTGACCTGACTAACATTACAGCTTGAGGAGGACAGCATTTTATAGCCCCTTTTATGTTGCCTGTCCAAGGCGGGAATATCACACCATTGTTCCGTGAAACGATGGTTGACTTGCCTTTAAGCCAGCAGGGGAGGTAGTAAAAACAATGTCTGTATAAAAGCATAAGGAAAGAAAGAAGAAAATGGCAGAAAAATAATGTGCAAATAGCTTTTTGCAGTGTGATACTGAATTTTGATTATTCCCAGGTATTAAGCTGTGAGTCAAAGAAACAGGACAATCCAATTACCACGTCCAGGGGAAAACACAATTTTGGTCCTCTACACTTAATATTAAACAGGAATCAGTATAATCTACTCTAAAAAAAAGGAGTTAAACTGACAGTAAGTAAAAACTCAACAACTCTGACTGGGATTCTGTTCAAAATAACATTCCTGTAAACTCAATTCATGACGCAAAATATCTGTGTTCAGCATAAAAAAAAGGATTACATAAACTAGAATTATCAGATTATCAGTAGATGGAATTTAACTACTTGCAAATATTCTGAAAGCAGCTTTAGGTAAATACAATCTCAGCAAAATATAATGATACAATCTTACAATCTTAGATTGGGGGGGCGGACAAAGTTGTCCCAACAGTGCTGAAACGGTCTCTGTATAAACAGGACAGTCTGACAAGCGGGACCATCGTAGGGACATGGTGTGACGTTTTGACGGCGTGTTACGTGAGCAACCCACCACAGGACACTTAAAAAACAGCTAGCAGCAGTTGGCAGCTAACTCAAAGAAAAAGAACAGCCGCTGTAAATGTCCACATATAGGAGCTCCTTACCCCTTGATCAGAGGACGACATCAGCCACCATTTAATAGGGATGCTTAATAATTGTTGATCACATTTTATGTCATTGTAATTATTTATAAAGTGCTGCTAATGTGTATGTTTTATGTCACACTAGAGGGCGACGCTATTGTATTAAACGTCATGCCGCTTTTGTTTTCGCGATGCCAGCATGCTGTCTAACATCATGCTATTTGTTCAGTATAAAAATGCAAAGGATGCGGAAAGAAGGGACTTTGTAGCTCGATAGTGCTATCTGCAGAAAAAGGGCTCATGTTTGCTGTCACAAGCATCAGTCTCTGTAACATGAGTAGAATGCATGAGTGAATGCATCCTTCTAAGTGGTAATACAGTTGGCAGGTGGCGTTCGGGAGAAGGAAAATAGTTCCTCCATGAAATCCCAACAATGTCTGTCCTCTTGAGTTAGCGGGTCATGATTTCTGCTGTGGAGTTTTTCAAATGTTTTTTTTTTAATCTGTTTCCATTATATTGGAGAAAAGGCAGACGTCTCTATGGCCAATATCTCCAACACTTAACAGCTCACATCAAAACTGTCACTGCTAAACAGACCTACAGGGAAGAGGACAAATATTTAGTTTTGGTCATCCTTCCTCACTTGTTTCTATCGATTCCTCGCTGCTACTTAAACTATTTCAGTAGCCGTTATATACTTTAGTCAGCCTTCCTCTATCTCTTGCAGTGTGATGATAAAAAGACAGGGTGTGAGACACAGAGAGAGAAACAGGACTAGACAGTCGTCCATGTTGTCACATGATGATTTATGAAGGTAATTATACCTCTGCTCTTCTGCACGAGCACACCACACACTTCACTCTAACTGAGATCCAACATGGATGAGAAAAGTTAGGATTTCTAAGAATCCTTTTTTAAAAGCCACACCCAGACACCAAAAACCCAATGTTTGCAGTTACCAGAAACACCCCCTCAAAACACACACACACTCTCCTTTTTTCTCCTCCTGAGTGTTTATATTGCCAGGAAACAGCCTTTAAACAACCTCACGCCCACTTTTATCGCTGCCCTGCAGAGCTCAATACTATCCTGCTACGTCACAGTCAGTTGTTACTGAACATTGCCCTTCATTAAGTTTCATTCAACTTGTGTGTGATGCCAGTGACGAACTGCCATTACAGCACAATAAAAAAAAAAGGGTGATCATTCAAACCATGGAGCTGTTTTTTCATGATTCTGTGGGCTGCAAGATGGTGGGCAGGCTGGGTTGAGCTCAGCAGCAGGAGGAAACAGTAAAAGTTCTTCAAATGGATGCAGATGAAGATTACTTAAGCGCCTACTCTCAAGGCACAAAAAAACCCCTCTAAAACCTGCTAACATCTGTTTTTTATTCAATAGGAAGAGTTATAATCAGTGTTCGCAACCACGTCAAATGACTGTAGAAGTCACGGGTATTTATCAACTCCAGATCCAATTGACCTCCATCCACAGCGATGGAAATATAACATACTAATATTAGCCCCTTTACTAGCAAGATGCAATGATTCACCGACACAAAATACTGTACGTCTTTGGCCAAGCAGTGCCCAACATTGTTCACTGGCCTCCATGCTGCTTTCTAATGTTTACTAATTTGTTTTCCAGCCTGTTTGTGATGTTGAATGTGACATATCAGTTTAAAAAAAAATAAACCACACATACTGGTCTCCTGCAGAGCCGTGTACACAGCTCTAGTTGACTAGAAAAGAAGTCTTGTCACCTATTCTTAGCGTGTTTTCCTGTGTTAAATATCACTGCTCTTATATTTTCACATTGCCGGCATGCTGTCTAAAAATTACACACTGCCGCTGATGTTTGGGTCTGTGTAAAAATGTAAAGGCATTATAAAGAAGGGACTTTGTAGCAGCTCTTTAGCACCATCTCTGTGTAGTGGAGGGGCATAAGAATTGATATGAAGCCCAGTGTTTATGCATCCATTTATGGCAAACTATAGGAGTGAAAATGAAGCTTGTGCATGTGCACCCTGTGCCACAAAGATCGAGTTTTATGAAATGAAATCAGGCATAATTTAAGTGTTTCTTTTCTTGCATCAACATATTCCACACACACTCCACTCCAACACATCGCTACTTCACTGCAGGGCTGCTTTTAACATCCATGACTCCGGCAGACATTACACACATGTGAAGCAGGCCTTGTGGCTTTTTTGAGGTCGTTTTCCTGCTTAGTCACATGATGGGGGTCACATGTTTCCAGACAGCAGTGGAAGTAGTCATCCAGCTACTTCCTTCTCTGTGGTCACATGAGGAATCATTCACTTTATATGAGCCCCACATGGAGAGATGTTAATCATGGACACAATGATTTAATCAGTTTAACGCATCAGTATTTGTCCTTTAAACTTCACAGAGAAACATAGTGAACTACTCAAAGAGAGCTGCACTGTCCAGACCTGATCAGTTAAAGGAATACTTGGACAATTTCCAACCAGCTTTCTACCATAATAATGTGTGTAGTATGTGCAGATGAACTGTGATAAACTTCCCACCAGATGATGCAAAACGTATCATACAGCGGAGTTTCGCTGGCTCTCGGGCTGCTGCTCGAACCACAGGCTGCACTTCCACATTTTTATATTGTCTGCCACCACAAACACAGACAGTATAGAAGTGGATCGAGAGAGTGTAATTTCATTCTTAAAATGGGTTTGGCACATTTTTAGAATATGTAGTCTATGAAAACAACAGGGGTACAAGAATGTGTGCATAATATTTGTAAGGAGGGATTAGCATCAAACAGCCAGAAGCAACACAAACACAACTCATGTATTGAGTGGGAAGAACATGCTGACGTGCTGTTCTGGAGTTGGCAACGGCTTTGAGATTTATGCCGAAACAAGACGCTGAGTACGGGGCATGATTATAAAATTCTCTAACAGGAAACATAAACGGCTAATTGAATTCTGGAGTCTCGTGTTTTGTGTCTGTAAACAGAAACAGACAGTTCATGAGGAAGAGAGGAGAGAGCGTGTAAACTGAAGACAAAGACAGTGTGTTTTTAGTTACGCCAGCACCTTTGGCTGTGAAAAGGTCCATTTTGGGTCGGTGTGAGCACTGCATCCTGCACGAATGTGTTGGTGTTAGTGAAGGCAGGGTGGGTGTACAGGAGGAAACTTGACAGAGCAGGGTTGCACAAAACACAGAGCGGGTTGGATAGAGTTTAGGATGTCTATCGTAGAACGTACAGTAGCTTTGTTCAAAATGAAAAGATAAAATCTGTTCAAGATCCATCATGTGGCTGTATGGCTCCCAGTTAAACAGACACACTCAACATAAACACACACAGAGTCAACAACTGAATGCGCATCTGTGCAGAGATTGTAGCTCTTTTACATCATGTGCCAAAACTCAGGCACTCCCCCAGGTCTGGGATTGCTACTAAAATGAAACAATAATGACAAGAGCTTTATGCAAATCCTCCACCTTTCACAGCATTACACAAGACTTAACTGATGAGTAGGCTCTCATTTGATATATGATATACAGTATAAAACAATGCACAAATGATGCTATCCTACCGACTGTTATAAATCCTTACCAGACAAGCCTTGTTTAGAGATATTCTTAAACAACAGTGCTTTTGTATCCAAGATAATTTATCTCCCATGATACCAAAGTCAGACAGGCTCAATAATAATAATTTCTCAAGTCGAGTCCAATGTCACATCAAGCTAGTTTATCAAAAGAGGTAAAAAATAATTAAACACAGGGTTTCCTGCATGTTCATTCATTTATGGTGGCCCGCCACGATTAAAACATCTGCTGACATTTTATAAACAACAGATCAGTTAATTTGGAGAATAATCATTAGATTAATCAACAACGAAAATATTCGTCAGCTGCAGCTGTTGTATACACTCAACCCCAGAGAGTTAGAGGTACACTGCATTCAGCTTCATACACTGTCAGGCCTTAAAAACAAAAGCATACACCAGCTCACTGAACACTATCCATGACCCACATGCCGTCCTAACCTGCCACACTGCCAAGATCTGAGTGTCTACAGGCTATCTGTTGGGGCCGGTGGGGCCAGGGCGAGGCCTCTAGCCAAAATAGCAATCTCAAGGATGAGTTCAGTTTGTGTTGTAACACAAAACAGTGACGCAACAGCATGTGCGACAGAAGCGTAACCTAATGTTAATGCTTAAACCGGAGAGAGAGAGAGAGAGAGAGAGAGAGAGAGAGAGAGAGAGACAGAGAGAGAGAGAGAGAGAGAGAGAGAGAGAGAGAGAGTGAGAGCAAAGTGGATTAGATGTGTACACTGTGGCCTGATAATCTGCAGGAAGGTTGGACACGCTGCCCTACTATAGTACTGACTCACACACAAACACCCACTATGTGCATGCACAAAACGCAATGCACGTTTAGTACGCAGAGACGCATGCACACACTGCCATATGCAAAAAAAGGGAATGTTGCGATTATGCAAGAACATAACAATACCAGCACAAACACACGCAGGTGCTGTGACTTTCATTATCCAACGTCTGCAGCAATCCGCTCGTTTTGGCAAAGAGACGAGAACAGCTTTCTGCGGATTGTTTACTCTCGAAATTAAAGTGAGACATTTCATGAGCTAAATAAAGATGCTCTTGTTTACTGATCACATAATAAAGAAGGACTCTTACTTATAATAAAGATGATCCAGCTCAGCAGCGTGAGCCGTTTCTATGCTGACTGGTGATACTGCAGAGGCTATCAACGCAGACAAGCTCTCACACAATGCAATAAAATTCCTTACTTTCCTCCAGAAATGCAAAACAGTTTTATGACCATTTTTGCCACACAAACAGTTAGTATGTTACACTTAAATGTAGCGCTTCTTAAGACCAAATTTAATCTTTTTTTGTATTAAAGGAAAATATGAATGTCAGTCCTTGTGATATGGCAAATGCTATAAATGCACACACGCACACACGCGCGCGCACACACACACACACACACACACACACACACACACACACACACACACAATGCATCCCAATATTCTTCACTTTCCTCCAGAAATGCAACACTGTTTAGCTCTTTCATGACCGTCTTTGCCCCACCGAGTGTGATCTTTCACAGGGTGTCTACGGGTTTAAAAAAACTCAAATTTAATGCTTTTAAAGACTTTTTCAGAGATTTTCTTTTTTTCTTTTTACAAATTCCATCCAAATTTAAACTTTTTCTTGGTCAAGCCCTGCAGGAATGAATAATGGTTTGTTGCATATATGTGCACAGTTTTGTTTTATGTAGAAATATGATTATTAGAATGAATCAGATTCGTCTCATTTTGCCAACAGGTAAGTTCAAGTATAAAGTAAAAACCCCTGTTGACACCAGATGTCAAATGATGTCAGAAAGATGTTGGACTCTTTCATCAGACAGATGTTGAAATTAAGTTGGAAAGAAACTCAGGTTGATACGACGACTGAATTTAAACTTTATGTCATTTCGCAGATGTTTGGTTTTGTTCTTCACACATCACGACTTAATGTCAATATTCTGCATCTGGCACATGATGTCAGTGATGTTTGGAAGACGTTGGATTTTGGTTACTTAAAAACACAAACCAACAAAATATTAACACTGTTTGTATTCTACATCAAAGTTAGCATTAGAAGTCGTCTGGACATTGAATTTTGGATGCCAGCTGGGTAAACAGTATTATGGTTTAGCGGTGGGATTAAAGGTTTATAACATCTGAAACGCAGACTTTCATGCAGAAGAGCTTGACTCATTTTGGCAAAAAAGAAGGAAAAGATAGTAGACATATGACTTTTAGGACTTAGGGAACAAAGTTAGAAGTTGTCTCTTGTTACAAATATCTCAGTGTTTGACTTCATGACTTTCTTTCTTTTAAGTTCTGGTTGATAAGTTTCTCTTTTGAGCCCAGAAGAAGAGTGGTCGCGACTTTGTTTTTACTGGTTCTGGATTACAGAGATCTCTAGTACGTAAATGCATCTGCACATTGCTTGCACATATTAAATAGTGCATATCACAGCGCACTGAGATTTGTCTCACTCATCACTGTATGCTTTATTCCAGGGCTGGTTCGGCATCTTTGAACTTTTGTAGGCTCAATGGTTGTTTATTTATAAATCCATTCTGGGTAAACTCCCTTCATACATCTGCACTTTGATTGTGCACAGATCTGACGATAGCTATAGTTGGCAATCTTTAGATTTGGTCGTGCTGTCTGTTTCTTGAGCACAGTATGAGCTGCTCTGCACCCTTCACTTAGAATAACATTCAAAAAGATTGGAAATTAAAAGAAGTGGTCTCTCTGACTGATTTTAAAGCTCATACGTACAAAGATGAATGAATCAGTTGGTATTCGTCATTTTGCGTTAATATTTCTACATGTTAATGTATATTCTTTTTTGGGTTTTTTTTTTGTTGTTGTTATAGCTGTTGCTTTCATTGCTAGGTCTACCTTAAAAAAGGAAATTGTTGATCTCAGTGGGACCCACCTGGTTAATGGGTTAAATAAAAAAAAAAAGCTTAATAGCCATAAACAAGGCTTAAGGATTTGCAGACACCCCGTTAAAAAATTATCAATAGTTTCAACCAAGTGGGCTGTTGCTGCATGCTGCCATGCATGCAGCTGCAAACAAAGGCTTGTGTGCTGCCAAAGTGGGCTGCTGCTGCTAAAAGCCCAAATACAGTGTTTCATAACCCGTGTGTGCATGTGTGCAGAGACTCCTGCAGCCCTAACGCCTTCCAGTTTACTCTACGCCTTAAAGTCCCCAATGTATGGCAAAAACAGCCAAATTAGCGAAAGCAAATGTAACTGCTGGAGGCATCTGCCCTCTTCCTGGAATTTTCTTTCTGTGTTACCCAGAAACTGAGGGGCCCTTCCTTCCTTTATGTTGATACAATGAAAAATGAGGAATTTCGTGTATCTATCTCCCTCCCTCCCTCCCTCTCTGTTGAGTGTGGCTGCTGCGGCTGCATGCCTGCCTGTGTGTTTATTTCTGGAAGCTCACAACATGGCCGACATGTGCTTTGTTATTGTTAGTACAACATCATCCCTCTCGGCCTATAAGAGCTGTTTATCCTCCCCCATCCCACCCCAAACAACACGGCAGCCTTAAAGATATAGCTACTAACTTGAAATTAGCTTTGTTATAATGACAAACACAATAAATAGCATTTGGAAAAATAACCAAAGTCCACCTTACACTCACCATTTGATGATGATGGCCATATGGAATATTTGTTTCTTGAAAAAAGGCACTGAGCGCAGTCTGAAACAAAAAAATACACAAAAAATGAATGAGGTTTGACGGCGACGTGTTATGCTTCACATAAACGCATTTAACAATAGCTAGGAAGAAAGAGTCGCTTATTTTTGTAATGGACAACAACAACAACAACAAAAAAACACAAACAATAGAGACAAATAAAAGCGAAATCAATTATATAAAATGCCTCCTTGTTGTAGGCTGGTCGATACAATACGGCGGTCATCTTTATTGCGTAATAGCAGTCGCCGGCCTCGCCTGAACACTGCTGTCATGTGTCGGATTATAGTATTTAATCTAGAGTAAAGTCTAATTGGATGTGCTAGCTACTAGCTGCTAAAAGACACATGAATTTAGTTTAAATGCAGAAAAAGTTGGGGTTCAAAGTGAACCGAATTCTAGCTAACACTTTGTTTTGTGTTTTAAAAGTGACTCCGGTAGAGGATAACGGTCGGTTCAGACATAAACCGACAACCGTGCGGCTAATGCTAACGTTAGCCTGCCAATCATTTTGTGTTTTACCTCGAACTGCCAGTGTGCCGCCTGCAGAAGCTGCTTCGCCTGGTCCGCCGCACAACCCGCCGTCAGGACGAACTGGTTAATCATGACTTGATGTTTGAGTTCATCCATTTTCGACGATGTCCTACGTCCTCGCGGCGGCTCTAAAAACAGACTTTCACGACCGTTTTCTCCTCTCGTTCTTCACTCTGGTTGTATTCCGTCTCTCCGCCTCAGTCGTCCACCATTACAGCCGGTTGAGCAAACACAAATATTTACTGTAGGAGCGGTAGTGGAAGGAGCAGCGCGTGAGTGACAGGAGGGCGCAGCCAACCAGAGGAGAGCATCGCCGGTGGGAGTTGTATGCTGCACGCGGAGGGTCTCGTATCGGCGTGTCTATAACCGTCTATTTTAACGACTAAACACGCGGTAAACGACACTACTCCATCAGAATAAGCGCATTTGAAATTATCAAACATACGCTGAGTTGAAATCACCGCAAATCCCCGCTAGATTGATCTCCGTCAGGGTTTGTTTTGGACTACAACTCCCATGAGCACTCGCTTTGTTTGTAAAGCTCCAGAAGGCAGACTTTTTGTGAATGACGGCCGCTCTCGTCCAATTCCCACGCGCGCTGTGTCACTATCTTGCCAAATA
Organism: Plectropomus leopardus; assembly: GCF_026936395.1. Classification (NCBI taxonomy): domain Eukaryota; kingdom Metazoa; phylum Chordata; class Actinopteri; order Perciformes; family Serranidae; genus Plectropomus; species Plectropomus leopardus. The sequence continues at coordinate 21,216,333 of NC_142194.1, read as the reverse complement.
TGGTAAACAAATCCACCATCGCCAATTACATCGCTCCGAGTTAAATTAGGGACAGCCGACAGTCATGTGGGTGCATGTGCACGAGCGTCGTGTCTGCTCCCCGTTGTGTGTGTGTGTGTGTGTGTGTGTCCCATCATCAGTGCCGCAGCTTATCTGCACACATCAGTGCGGACTGCGGCGGTATTACAACTTTTACGCGTCATCATTTCTCCTTTGTCTCCTAACAACACTATTATCACCTTCTTCTCTACTGTCATACTCTTGGGACTGTTCGTTATTTATGAAAACGAAGGGGTGGTGCAAAACGGGCGAGGCACTTTAAATATTTTTTTTTTAACACTGGGGAGGGACTTATGTTTTTAAAGGCATTTATTAATTTAGTAATTGTTTCCTGTATTTATTCATACATGTATCTACTTATTCACCCTTATTTATTTCCTGTATTTATTTAGAGATTTTTAATTCATTTCCTTATTTGTTTTTCCTGTATTTATTGATTATTTCATTATTTATTCCTGCATTTATCCATACATTTATCTAACTGTTATTGATTATTGATACTTTACTTTAAATGGTTATATTTTGTAGCCTATTTATTTTAAATACCTCCAGAACCCCCCAAAACACAAATGAGTTTGAAAGGGTTTTTTTAAAGAAAGAAATTACCAAAATCTCACCATTTATCACAGTCAAAAAAAGTAAAAACAGGAATTATTGTAAGATATTCAAAAGTCTGCTCGCCCCCATCAAGAAACTTAATCAAATGTAAGCATATAATCACAATCACTCTATTCTACATATCTCATTTAAAATGCTGCCAAAGGAAACTATTTGTTTTGACTAAAACCGGTGAAAGAAAAAAAAAACAACATTAAACAGTGGGTCCTGGTTGCACAACAAAGGCTTTTTTTTCTAACTTTTAACTTTCAATCATTGAAGGTGAAGTTTTTAAACTCTTATAAGAGTAGCTGACATTTTGGCCATTGGTGCCACTTTTGTGTTGTTATGGTTCAACTGTCATTATATGCACATGTTACTGATGCTGACTTTGGTAATTACTATCTTTGTAATGTTTGCTTGTTGCATTGGCTTCAACACTGACATTTGGTGTTATTATGCAAAAATATGGTTATTTATGGTGGGAGGAGGGTCATGCATTTTCACCAGGGTCAAGATTTAAAAAAAAAAAAAAAAAAAAGTTACCCCAGCCACCTGTTTATTCAAATTTTCTTCTTAATTTTCTTCTTAAATTCATTGTATAAGCCAGTGGCTCCTTGAGCTCTATTGACACGTCTTATTTTTTAACTCTGGATTTAAGGTAGTTTTTTGTGTGCAACTAAAATAAAATAAAATAAAATAAAATAAAAATAACAACAGATTTAGCATTGGTTTTCATCCTCTTGACTTTGCTCAAAGACACTACGGCAGCTTGGATGTGAGGTGACTAGGGTTATAATAAAGAAGAGGAATGGCACCTCTACAGCGTCACCCAGATGGTCATATATATTAACGACTTAATCACCCTCTGACTATAAATGACTGAAATTAATGAGCGTAAAATAATGAATCATTAAACAAAATGGGCCATTTATTTATTTTAATGGGAGTCAGCAGCACACGTTATAAAAAGAGAGGAGAATGCAGCCATTTAAAGTGGAACAAGGAATGAACAAAATGACATAATACAGTTGCACTAAAATTATGTAATACTAGTCTGATTATATTTGATACAATAAATCCCCTCATGTGGATGCAACGGATCGGAGTCAGTAAAGGAAATATATATTAAAAGCAGCAGTTGTAGAGCAGGCTGTGCGTAAAATAAACACACACCGCTCAGGATTGTGGGTAACTATAAACTGCAAATACTCTTATCAATGGCAGGTTTGTTTCTCACAGAGCAGAGTCGAAAGATTGGAAACAGCGACACCTGCTGGTAAAAAACGGCACTTACTATAAATGACAGCGTCATTTACATTCATGGTAATAAAGCTGGGCCGTATTCATAATATACTGGTGGTTACTTATCCTCCTCAAATATTCCTACATAAGGGTATTAATAAATATTACAGATATAAATAAATAATTGCACAAGTTTTTAAAGGACAAAAAGAAGAATTGATGTTGAAATAAAAAGATAAAAGCGTAAATAAATGAATGAATGCTGATAATTAAACAGGATATTTTTAAAAATTACTATATTATTATTTATTTCTACACGGTTTTACAGCTACATTTATTTATTTCTGCATTTATTCATACATTTATTTAATTATTTCCTTTTTTTAAATGTGTGTATTTATTTGTGCATTTATTGATTTATCTATATACATATTTGTTAATATATTTATTTATTTCTGTATTTATATATATATTTCTATATTTCTCTTATGTCTGTACTAATTTATACATGTATTTATTTATTGACACATCAATGAATCTTACATTCTCCACAGTAAAGCTTGTTGACAGATTTATTTTTAATTCTTTCAGCTCTTAGTACCTAGATACTTTAGCTTTACTAATGGTGGTAGCCTCATCTTTATGTCTTCTAAATGAGAGCTCTAACAACATTCTTGTCCAAGTCTCAACAAGAAAGCCAACAAGCTCATCTTTCTGTTGAACTATTCTTCTGGGTACAATTGAGTTTAAAATCATGTAATGTTCCCCTGTTTTGATCAACATTTAAAATGCTTAGTATTAGAGCTGTAAGATAATGCAAATAAAATGTGGCAAAAAATAATACTTGAAACTTACAAAGCGAGTGTTCAGGACCTCTAATCACTGCATAACTTAGTTGATCCTCCACCAAAAAAATGTATCTTTAGGACTTAAATTGAGAAACTGTTATATTATATACTGTATATTCTTTTTTTTTAAATTGACACCTCTCTAAAGGTTAACAGCGCTATCAACAACCCATCAGATGTACTGTAGCTGTACTGTATGTGTGCTCAGCTCCTGTGAAGGATGCCGGAAAGCCTGGCAACAATAAGAACAGCTGTTCAAACATTTGCCCACCTCAGCAGCCGTCCCTTTGTCAAGACCCTGAACAAACCTGAAGACATTTTAAAAATCAAGATGCAACAGCTGGCCCGACATATACAGGCTGTTCAAGCCCCATAGCACCGACTCTGTCACTCATCCATCCTCTGTGCCCCACACTGAATGCCAACTCTCATCACCCTCTGCACTCCAAATGTAAAGAGCTGTCATTAATCCATGTGGGCCCCAACTCTCCTTCGATTAAGGCTTCTCTATATATTGAGAAAATAATTCTTTATATCAAATATGCGTGTTTTAGGTCTTGCTGCACTAAATTTTAACTTGTTAAAAAAATATTGGCAAGTAAAATGTTCTCGTTCTGTTGGCACATTATTTTACATAGTATCCTAAATTTTGTCACTTTTTCCCTCCAAGTTTTTTAGGAGTTGACCTTTTAAGTGCCAAGGCCTTCCTTTTAAAGATGGAACTGAAGGAGGGTACAAACAGCACAACGCTGTAACAAGGGATTTCTGTTTGTCTGAAATGTTTAGTGGCATTCCCTCTTCAGCCAGAAAATAGAGCAATAACACGAGGAAAATGATTGAAAGATTTTGATATTTGCACCGTACAGGACACGCATGGTGAATCCTTTCAATACAAGCAGTATAGTGAAAAGGCATACTGAACTCTACAGAACCGAACCCCTGCATAAAACAATCTTCTACAGGTTACAGGACGTCTTCATGGTGTCTTGGTAGTTGATGAGGTAGATGTACTATTACAGTGATACTCAACCTATGGCCCGCTGACGAAATCTGGCCCTTGATAGGGTGCCAAGTGGCCCACCCCAGCCATTTACTAATTCACAATAAAATAAAGTGAATCACAGTGGGAATTGTTTCTGTACTTTTAGTGTAAAACAGCATCAAAATAGAGATTTTTACAACAACAAAAAAAAGTGCCAGTGGAGAATCCCCTGCACCTCCCAATAGAGCCCCTAATGTCCTTAAATACTGGAAGTGACCTAAAGTCCAAGAAATGTCCTAAAATCCTGGAAACCTTTTAAAATCCTTAAAACCCTCCAAAAAACATCCTACACAAATCCTAGACAAATCCTAAATTTCTAGTATCATCCTAAAATCCTAGAAACTTCCTAATATCTTAGTAAGACATTAGGACGTCGCTGCTGTAACTGGCCCCTGGGCTCCTGTCATTTTTGCAAAAGTGGCTCCCAAGCAAAGTAAGTTGAGTATCCATGCACTACTGGGTAGATAACAGTGGAGTAAGAGGGTATACTCTCGGATATAGTCAAATATAGTGTAGGCAGCCTGAAAAAGAGGTGGTATATCTGCATATAGCCTTCACTACATCACTTGACATCTCTCTTGCCATCAGGGCCTCCATATTGTCTGTTTTGCCTGCAGATCAGTGGCATTATTCTTGGTTCAGCTCTGATTGTAGCTGCACTGCAGTATTGATCCACTGGGTGTCAATGTTTTCTCATAATTCAATCTGCCTCTGTTGTGGAATACTTTGTTTAACTTGAACATGTATACAGGGGAGTCAGTTCAAAGACTGAACTGTGTTTAAAATAAATTGGAAACTCTCTGAGGCCCCTCTCACCCCTTAAAGGCACATGGTGGTTTTCCCACCCCTGCAGGAGGATTAATCTCTAAACTCAGCCAAAGCTGAGTGAGTGACTGATTATGCTGCTCATGTCTTTCCCCAAAGAAGGGAAAGCAGAAAACTGACTTTGTAAAACAACAACAACAAACACTGAAATCGGTGTGAGAAAGATGGATCAAGAGAAGAAGGGCCCAGAATTCCAGCCCCTGTCAGTGCACACCATCACATGAATGGGGAAAGATTAAAAACTGGTATATTTTATATATATATATGAAGGAAAACTTTGTTAACTTTGTTAACATCTGTTTTATCTAATAAGATGAGACTTTTTAAGATCCATTGTATAGGATTTAGGAGGATATATATGGGAGGATATAATGTCAGAAATGCAATATAATATCATAAGTTTGTTTTCTTTAGTTTATCATCACCTGGAAATAAGAACGGTTGTGTTTTTGTTATCTTAGAATGAACTGAATAGGGAGAGAGCGAGTCCTCATCTACAGAGATCACCATGTTGCACCGCCATGTTTCTACTGTAGCCCAAACCTGACAAACTAAACACTGACTCTCAATAGAGACATTCAGGTTTTCACATCAGACACTGTAGTTAGCAGCTCCTCCATGAGGAGAGTGTCAGAAAAACACTGATTCTGTAACATGAAACAACTTTATTCAGTGTTTTTACAGGTATAAATCACCTAGTTTGTTTGTTTTGGAGAGATCTCTGCATATATTCAGTTTCAGCAGGTTGCAACCTGCAGTTCACTGCGAGATGCCACCAAATCTCACTAAATCCAACACAATGGATCTTTAAAGATGAAGTTTGTCACTTCAGTTATTTTTACTGCAGCAAAATCTATGTAGCTGACCAAAATTATTATTTATTTTATTACTCTAGTAGGCTACTTAATGTTTAATATATTACAAATTGATAATAGTAATAATAAAAAAAATAGATACTTGATGTCTGTGTATCGATACAATATTGCCACATAAAATACTATGCTGTATTATTTTTCCCCCACCACCTATATACATATGACAGCTTTACTTCACTTCATCTTGACAAAGTGACTAAACTCATTTAATGTGACACATTTATTGATCTCCTACACACTGTTTTGCTCTATTAAATCTCACACAATTATCACTGATCTGACAGGTTTTTTTATGTTGCCAAGGTAGAGTTATTATTAATAATATTGATAATATTATTAATAATATATAATATAATATTTGTACTGAAATTTACTGAAGGGCTAATTTGTTTGTTTATTTATTTATTTATTGAGTTTATTGAATTAGGACAGTGCACATTAATCGACATATCAGCAGTAAGCATCAATTTAAATTTTAAAATGGGATCAACTGGAAGATAATCATTTAAGTGTGCCAAACTGATATTCAAATAGTCAACATTTGCTTTTTCACGTTTGGCATGGTAAACACAGGCTTATCAGTTAAAAGGTGGTGTTGGCCTCGCAGGTGCAGAATTGCGCTCCAAGCGGGACCTGTGGCGCGTCTTTTTTCAGCGCGAGCTGGAGGGGGGGGGGGGCATGACGCCACTGAGGGCACCTTTCAGCCTGTGTCCAGTATGAAGACAAAGATTAAAGGCAGAGAACCTGACTGTTCTTACTGCAGCGGACCTGTAGAGCACTCACTCCTTATTCACCCCCCCGCAGAGACAGAGAGAGAGACCTGGACAGCCAATCAGAAACCCCCTCGGGCGTTTAAAGGGATGGTGGGCAGTCTCTGAGGCTTTATGAGCGACTTATTTTACCACCTCCGCGCATTCTCACGTATTGCTCTCCCACAGACACTCACACAGAGCCGCGTGATTTGATGCGTAACAGTCTAGTTGTCCTGACTCGGCATGGATCTGTCCTGAGCGCCGCTTTGCTTCAGTTTCCTCCATATGAGCTGCTGCTGCTCGATACTGCCCGCCCTCTCCCTGCCGCACTTGTTGCGCAGAGACTGGATACGCTTCTGAGTCCTTGTAGAGGAGGAGAGGAGAGGAGAGGCAGGGACGGACTGCAACAGGTGCATACGCAGTCTCCTCCAGAAAGGCTGCACTGGCGGGAGGTACGGAAATTACGCATCATTTGTTGGATTAATATTTTGCTTTTTTTGACGCTGATTTAGATTCATTTAACTGTGTTTTTCTTCTTACACTCCTATCAAGATCAAACTTTAAATGCGGATTTGAGAATCTTTTCTTCAGCCCTGACCGCGCGCGCAAACACAGGGATGCCGGTTCTCACGAGCCCCGACATTGCCAACAAGTTTAAGGAGAGATGGCTGGCGGTTTACCCGGAGGATCAGGTCACCGGGTCCGACTCCCTCCCGCTAGACGACAGCCTCACTAGCCTCCACTGGCTCCAGAATTTCTCCATCCTTAACGCGGACCCGGAGCGCGCCAACGGAGCCGGACCTGGCTGCCCGTCCTCACAGCAGCACCTCTATCTCAGGCGGCTCGGCTTCCCCAGAGGAGGCACCGACTCTCCGTCCAGCCCTCCAGCAGGAGACACCGCTGCCACCGGGATGCCTCTGTACCTCGGGAGTCCCGTCACCTCCGGCAGCGACACGCCGCGGTTCCCCAACTGCTCGCATCCTGTGACCGGGTACCCGCAGATCCCCGTCCAGGCCAGCCCGCCGGTGGAGGTCGACTACAAAAGCAACCCAAAAGTCAAACCGCCCTACTCCTACGCGTCTCTCATCTGCATGGCCATGCAGGCCAGCAAGCAGCCCAAAGTGACTCTGTCCACCATCTATAACTGGATCACCGAGAATTTCTGCTACTACAGACACGCGGAGCCCAGCTGGCAGGTAACCGAGACTCACCTCCGCTTCTATTATTAATGAGGCAGATAAATGATCCTAGTGTCACCATCAGACAGGGGGGCTGTCTCTGACCAGTGTGGGGAAACAGAAAAACATCACATATTCATTATTGAATCCCTTTATTTCTATTGCACATGAGTCTAATTTCCGCATCTGAAGATTTCCATGACGTGTTTCTTAAGGGACTGTTCTTTATTTATCAGAGGAGGGAGTGGAGCTTCGAATACTTTCCTTGAGCCTCCTTGAGTGACATGGAAAAAATGCATGACCCTCTCTCCACTATGAATTAATAGTTGAATTAATCAAAAGTATCCTTTGATGTTTAAAAGTGAAAATTGAGGATGAATTCTTGGAGTTCAAAAAGGCCTCAGTTTTGAAATCGTGTCATGCGTGCTGCTCTGTTTTTGGATGCATTTTAAATGAGAAATACAATAAAGTGATATTGATGAAATATCATATATTATATATTATATATTATATATTTTCCTAATTTTTCCCCTGGGGAAAATCACCAAAATCTTACTTTAAAAGAATTAAATTAGCAAAAACTAAGATGCTGAAACTTAATTTTAAAAAGATCACCCAAAAAAAGCCAATATTTTGTAGAAAGCCAAAATTGTCAAAAATGTTTAAAGAATGAAAAAGCCTAAAAATGATGAAATAATGAAGCAAAAATAATACACCAAGAATTTTTAAAGAAAAAAAAAAAACATTTTCAAGAAAACACTACTTCCAAACCCCAGTGTCTGCAGGTCAGGAATCATGTTTTCTTTAAAAATCCTCAGTAAAATATATACAAAATACAACAATTAATTTTAACAATTATTTGACATGCCTTATCCTTTTTGCACCACCCCGTCATAAATAACGAACAGTACCTAACGCAAGACTCAAATATCCATCTTCCAAGAGAGCACTCATACAGGGTTTTTGACTAAGGGGAGAAAGCACTCTAAATGTGTGTGTGTGTGTGTGTGTGTGTGTGTGTGTGTTTGTGTTAATGAGGGCTCCTGAGAGAGATGGCAGCTAAGCACAGCTGAACATGTTTGAAATGCACAGAGCTGCCGGTTACTAGAAAGCCTCATTAGGTACATTTGCTTTATACAAACAAAAACAATACATAACATCCCCCACCCTCCTCTCATCTCCCTCACAAAGACAAACTGCCACATTCAGTTTTTGCATGACAAATTTGCTCAATGACATCATGTTAAAACTGTTTTTACGCCTCTGTGCTAGCGATGGCTGAGGCCCAGGCATTATGTTTTCAGGTTGTCAGTCTGTCCTATTCTTGTAAACGTGATATCTCAAGAACTCCTTGAGGGAATTTCTTCAAATTCCGCACAAACGTCCAGTCGGACTCAACAATGAACTGATTAGATTTTGGTGGTCAAAGGTCACTGTAAATTTGCTTCTTTCTCAAGCTTGTGAATGTAATATCTCAAGAAGGCCTTGAGGGAGTTTCCTCAAGTTTGGCACAAACGTCCAGTTTGACCCAAGAATGAATTTATTAGGATGTGGTGATTTAAGGTCAAAGGTCAAGGTCACTGTGCGCTCACATAACATGTTTTGGGCCATAACTCAAGACTTCATATGCTAATAATGACAAAATTTCACACAAACAGGCTAAAATGATGAAGTAACACCATTTTATAACCAAAAGCTCAAAGGTCAACTTCACTTTGACATCATCACGTTTCCTGTCCATTACTCAACGTCTTATCTCAGGAACAGAAGGGGAGACATGTACTGAATTGGTGACACCTATCTTAAAATTGTGCTGATTGTAGAGATCTTCAGTGCTGCCGGGAGAAGATGTGTGTGACATATCTATGTTTCCACAGACATGGATGTAAACTGTGACTGCAACTTCATTGATTTGCAGAGGCATATAACTGAGAAGTGGTAACCCTAGTTTCTTTTTTTGTATTTGTTGCAGAACTCCATTCGTCACAACCTGTCCCTCAACAAGTGTTTCAAAAAGGTCCCAAGGCGGAAGGACGAGCCGGGGAAGGGCGGCTTCTGGCAGATTGATCCGCAGTATGCAGACATGTTTGTCAATGGCATCTTCAAGCGCAGGAGGATGTCTGCGAGCAGCTACAACAGCAGCAGTGGCGGCCCTCATAGACAGAGCAAACTGGTTCAGGGTTATCACAGCTCCCAAAATGGCTGCCCTTATCAAGGCAGCAAACGGAAGCACCTGCCCTCTAAGAGCAAGAGAGCGACCGAGTCCCCTCTTTTGGCCACAGAAGCCCAGAGAGCAGACATCCTGAGGGGAGACTTTGACCTGGCGTCCGTGTTCGATGACGTTCTTGGCGGGAACTGTAGCACCTTCGAGGATTTGGACATCAACACGGCGCTGAGCTCCCTGGGCTGTGAGATGGAGGTGTCTTTGCAGGGGAGGCAGGGGCTGGGGAGGTGGTGCGGCGGAGGGGACGCCATGGGTCCGAATCTGAACCACCACCAATCCTACGGTTACATGGAGCTGAACACAGCAGCCACGGACTGCACGGTTAACATGGGAGAGCTCCATGTGCCGCCGCAGCATCCGCAGCTGAACCAGGATCAGCTGCTCCAGAGCCACCACCACCTGCAGCAGTTCGACGAGTCGTCAGCGCTGTTCCCAGAGCAGCCTGAAGAGGTGGTGTTGCAGCCCTGGGAGGAGATCAAAGAAGAGGCACAGGCAATTCCTCTGACCCTGGATCAGGGTTTTGGCCTGTGCGAGGGCTTCTTCACAGAGATGCAGCCATGGGAACGAGTGGATGCCTATCTGTGACCTTTAACCTCACTGACTCCTAATTATCTAATGACTTGAACATGTCACCCGCAAAAGGAGAACACGCATTGTCATTACAACTTGTCAAATACCGCTGTTTGGTCACGTCTGGTTATGTCTACATATGACGCTAGGTTTCCTCCTGCATCTGTTGTTGACATTCAGTGACGGCGTGTCAATTTACGCCAGTTAATAAATGTCTTTTCACAGGAAATGTACATTTTCTGGTCACTAGATGCATACAGTCTTTTTTAAAATAAACTTAGTAAAACATATTGTATTTAGTTTATTTCCTTAGGTTTAGAAAAAGGCATCATGGTTTGCCTCAACATTCACACTGAAAGTGAACTGCAGGCTCCCAGTGAAAGTTTGTTGGACCCATCCACCTCTCCTCCCGCCCAACCCATAGGCACTCGCTATATCACATCATACCCAGCAGCCTGTCAACTCTGGTGGTGTGTCATACAGCCACAAATGGTACCATCAGGCTGCGTTAGAAAATGGCACCACCCATTGGCATATCATACCGCCACAAAAGGTGCCGTCCAGCTGTGTTATAAAATGACACTGCCTAGTGGTGTATCATACAGCCACAAAAGGTGCAGTCCAGCCACCTGGTGCGTATCATACTGCCAAAGAAGGTGCCGTCCAGCTGCATTATAAAATGACACCGCCCCGTGGTGTATCATACAGCCACTAAAACGGCTGTCCCGCTGCTTGTTAGCCTATCATACCGCCACAAAAGGTGCCGCCTGGCCATGTTATAAAATGACGCTGCCCAGGGGTGTATAATACCGCCACAAAAGGTGTCTGACACCAAAATCACTGACCAAGCAGTGGTATTTGACAAGTTTGGAAATGAGAACAAGCTGATTAAAACTATAACACTTGCATTCCCTCCAATCATTCTGCAACAAGCTGCATTTGTAATTTATTTTTGTAACATTTACCTGTACTTAAACATCAAAACTAATCTGAACTATAAACCCAGTTAAAGATTCCCCCAAGAAGAAACACCAATCTAACTACTGGACAACGTGATGTGGGATTATTTCCTGATCATTTCTTCCTGAGGGTGTCAGGTGATGGACAACAGTGTGTAATATGACACAACACTGATATATCAATCACACTGAAACAATAAGAGAAACTTCTATAAACCAAATTAAAGTTTCATGTGGACCTCAGAGGATTATCGCACTCTGTTGGATGAAATGCAGTAAGAAAAATGACAAGACTTCGTGCAGAAAACGGGGCAAACTTTATCCTTTAAATTGGATTATTCTGGAACTGTAACAGCTCAGATGTCAGAGAATGTGTTCATTTGCCTCCCCAAGTTTTGATGAAATGACGACTGGAGCAAAGTGAAAAAACCCAAAAGCACTCATCACAAACGAGCATGACGGGACTGAAGAGACGTGTAGAGTTCTATTTTGCTACATTAGCATTAATTTCACTAACATGCAGCGAAATCAACCATTCATCAAGTCATCAGTGCAAAATTTAAAATCACAGTCTGAGATTAGAAATTAGTCATGTTTGACTCTGTTATATAGTCAATTTAATATATATTCACTAAAGTATATAGCAAGAAGCTTGTTGGGAATATTTGCCATTTGTCTGCAGTTATGAGGAGCTGGGAATTTGTCAGTCATGAAACATTATGCACTTTGATAGCAGCAGTTTTAGAAAAGCAGAACAGGATGTCTTATTTTCTATCATAATAAAATGTTTCCTAAAAGTTTACTGACTATAATGAAAGTGATGCATTCACTGTAACAATTAATTCAACTCTGCAATAAGTTGACTGGGTAAGGTTGTTTTTGTTCTTATATATAAAGTTTTTCTTTTCAAATATATATAAACTGGGCATTTGTTGATTATGTTTCGCCAAATTTGTTGATAATATGCAGTTTATTGGTGTTTCTGTGTTGATTAATAAGAAAGAAAAACCTGTTTTCTGTCACTGGGTGATGGATTTGTCCTTATTGATTCCTTTGGTGTACGTCTTTTTTATTTGTATGGTTGGTGTTTAAGAATATAACAGATACATAAACTCTTTAAAAGGCCAGATTTTCTTACGGTATCATATTGATCAGGTTTGATATATGCTCTTTAACCATGTTCTTTTCATTTGTACTTTTTTAAGCTGTTTTAAAAATGCAATCATGCCTCGATGCAATAAATGGTGTCAATTAAAGAAATAACAACAAGATGTGAATCAGTCACTTGTCATTGCGATATATCAGAGATTAAAACAGCCACACATTTTGCTGTAGAGTAGAAATCTGTGGTCAGGATTACTGAGTTCAAACTGTGTGTGTGTACTAAAGAGATAAAGGATCTGTCAGAGTTTATCATTAATCCACAGACAGGTCTGAACTTGCTTGGTATTTGAAACATACCGGGGGCTGATATAACAGCTTTAACAGCTCTGTAACATGATACAATCTAATTATTGTAGCTCTAGCATTAGCTTTGACTTGTGAAACTGTCTCTTTGAGACAGTACATATTAAAAAAGGGATACATGAGCATTTCTCACTTTTAAATTGCTACAACGGGCTTTACAAAACAAGACTAGCTGTGCATTCCTATACCCATCCTACCATATTATAGACCAGTTATAGTCCATGGGCCAAATCTGCCCCCCGCCAACTGTTTTCTTATTCACAATAAAAATAAAGTGAGCGACAGTGAGTGGCCTTAAATATTTTGGAGGTTCTGAGAGGCAGAGCAGGGTTTTAGGCTAAATGCTTACATTGCCGTGTTGTTATACTCACAATTAATGTTAAAAAAGTTTACCGTGTTAACCATCTTAGTTTAGCGTGTTCGCAAGCTAACATTTGCTAATGATCACTAAAAATAAAGTACAGCCGGGGCTTATAGGAATGTTACCAGACTTAATCATAAACCAAAGTATTGATCAAATGAAAATTTTGATCTAATAAAGCTGGATAAAAAGTCTGGGGATCAAAGTGTGTCATGGTGTATACCTGCCTGCCCTCTCCCCCTCCTCTGCTGCCGGTATTTTTCCACTCACTCTCCCTCTGCTCACTCCACCTGCAAACCACGCCCAACTCCCCAGCCTGCTCACCACACAGCTGCAACTGATCACCAATCAACCATGCATATAAGCCACTCCAGCACACTCATTCTCTGCCAGATTGTTCCTCTGCATAATGCATGTCTTTCCAGCGTATCTCTATCAGATCTCCCGTTGCCGACTCTGCCTGTTCCTGACCTGCTCTCCTCGCCTGACTCCCCGGACCTACCTGCTCTTTGTCCTGGGCCACGTATTCAGTTGGCATTCCGAAATCACAGCGGCTCTTCTGGTAAAGACTCCTTACGGCTCGGCTAAGGCAGTCCTCCTGCCTGATCCCTGTCGGTACCGTTACACCCTTGGACGGACTTCCTGGTTACCGAACCCCTGCTTGTCCCAGACCATCCCTCTGCTCGATCCCAGTGGCGTTCCTGCGTGGAGGCGGCTCGTGGAGCTACGGGGTTTCCTCCCCGCCAGCCACTGTGGGTACAAGCTTCGTTTCTTCGCCTCGTGTGAAACCCAGAGACATTGCTAGGGCTTCCTGCTCGAAGAACGAACTCTTTGTCTGTAAGCTGAGCCATTTCTGTGTTGGTTATAATAAACGTTATTACCAACTAAACGAGCTTGTTGGTGTACTGCATCTGGGTCCTACCACCACCCGTTACAGTACAATCTGGCCAGTCATGGACCCAGCAGACTCAATGCTCTGCAGTCCCGCCTGTCCAGCGTGGAGGCATGCTCCAGCAACACGAGGGCTCAGCTAACCTCCAGCGGGCGGAGGCTCGTCAGTCTGCATCAGCTCTCGAGCAGGCGCAACCTTGTTAGCCAACCAGGTTCAGCAGATGGCTACGCCAGCTAACACAGCCGTTCCTGCTCCTCCTCCCCTCCTACACCCTCCCCAGCATGGCGTCAGAACCGCGTGTGGGGCGCCAGAGCATATGCCGGGGACCCGGAGGAGTGCAATCCATTTCTCCACCAACTGTTCGATCCTGTTAGCCCTGCAACCTCACACATTCGCCATACGGAGGGGCCGGGTCGCATGCCGCCATCAACCACCTCACGGGCAGAAACACGCCTGTGGGGAAACGGCGGAGTGGGAGAGAAGCACGCCAGCCTGTGCATACGTTTCATGCATTTTCGAGGAGCGCAAGGTATTTGGACCTGTCTCGTGGGGCCCGATGCCACAGGGGGGCTGCTGAATCAGCGGCAGGGAGATCGCCTGCGGTGGCCAGTTTCGCCATAGACTTCAGAACTCAAGCTCGACAGGCGATTGGAACTCTGCCGCTCAGTGTGGCGCATTTCTCAGCGGTCTAGCCCCATATATAAAGGCCCGAACTGGTGTCGTTTGATCTGCCTCATTCCTGGGCGGTCTCATTGAGATAACCACGAGGCTAGATAGGCGCATTCAGGCGAGGAGAAAAAGCGGCGCCAGGAGGAGGGGCTCTTCGTGTTCGGTTCGTCAGCCAGGTCCTCGGTGATTCGGTCAGACTCCAGTTTCGGCTCCAGGGGTTCAGAGCCCATGCAGGTGGGTCAGACCCGGCTGTCTTCGGAGGAGGCCGGGAGAGGCGCAGCAGGGACATCTGTGCCTTTACTGTGGTCAGGCGGCCATTTTGTCTCCAAATGCCGGTAAAGGAGGGAGCTCAGCAGTCGAGAGGGGCATCCTGCTGAGCCGATCCCAGAACTCTGTCCCCAACCCTCGACCACTGTTTCACGTCCAGCTTCTGGTAAAAGAGGGTCCCACACCCTGCTACCTTCGTTGACTCTGGGGCCGACGTCAACCTCATCGATAAAGAACTTCGCCCGTCAGGGGATTGAGCAGGTTCCCCTTCCCGTCCCGTTCCGGCCCATGCTCTAGATGGACATCTTCTGGGGAACCGTCATTCACCAGACCGTTCCCCTCTCCATGATCCTGGCAGGTGAACATCATGAAACCATCCCGTTTCACGTCCTGGATTCCCCCAATGTTCCGGCTGATTCTTGGATATCCATAGCTCTGACGCCATAACCCACACACATAGACTGGGCCACAGGATCGATCCACTCGTGGAGTTCCTCCTGCCAGCAGATATGCCTTCAAGTCACGCCCATACCGTCTGTCAGCTCCAGCTCCTCTCAGACCTCTCGGTGTGCCCGCTGATTACCACGACTTTGGGAGGTGTTCAACAAGTCCAAGAGCCACCTCTCTACCTCCTCTGACCTTATGGCTAAGCCATCGATCTCCTGCCTGGGTCTGTTCCTCCCAAAGGCCGTCTCTACCGCTTTCAGCACCGGAGAGAGAGAGGCCATGGAGTTTACATCTCTGAGTCCCTGGCTTCCGGTATCATCCGACCCTCCTCGTCACCTGCGGGGCAGGTTTTCTTCGTGGGAAAGAAAAGGCGGTTCGCTCAGGGCCGTGCATCGATTACAGAGGTCTGAAACGACATCACGGTGAAGAATCGCTACCCCTTCCCCTCATCGCCTCGGCCTTGAGCTGTTACAGGGATCCACTATCTTCACCAAGCTAGATCTTATAGCGCCTACCACCTGGTCCGCATTACGACAGGGGATGAGTGGAAGACGGCGTTCAACACTCCCACTGGACACTATGAATACCTGGTGATGCCATTCCGGACTCACTAACGCCCCAGCTGTTTCAGGCTCTCATCAGCGATGTGCTCAGAGACATGTTAAACAAATTTGTTTCGTCTATCTTGGCGATATTTTGATTTTTCCCAGTCGAACAAGAGCACATTCATCATGTTCAGAGAGTCCTTCAGCGCCTTTTGGAAAACTCACTGTTTGTAAAGGCTGAAGTGTGAATTTCACACTCCTTCTGTCACCTTCCTGGGCTACATCATCAGTCATAACCACATGGAAATGGACCCCACCAAAGTGTCTGCTGTATCCTCCTGGCCGGTACCTGACTCCATAAGCAGCTGCAGCTGGTTCCTGGGTTCAAGTAACTTTACAGGCGTTTCATTCGAGGCTACAGCACGATTGCTGCCCCTCTCACTGCCCTCACCTCTTCAAAGACCCAGTTCCGCTGGACCACGGATGCAGAAAAAGGCTTTCCAGTATCTGAAAGACGCTTCAGCACAGCTCCCATCCTACTCATCCCGACCCTGACCGGCAGTTCGTGGTGGAGGTGGACGCCTCCGATGTGGGAGTGGGGGCTGTGCTCTCTCAACGCTCGGCAGAAGATGGGAAGCTACACCCCTGTGCTTTCTTCTCCAGACGCCTGTCGCCAGCGGAAAGGAATTATGACATTGGGAATCGAGAATTGCTAGCGGTGAAGCTAGCATTGGAGGAGTGGCGACACTGGCTGGAGGGTACCAGAGATCCCTTTCTCGTCTGGACTGACCATAAAAATCTCAGGTACATCCGCTCAGCGGGTGAATTCACGTAAGCCGGTGGGCCCTCTTCTTAGCCCGCTTCAACTTCACGCTCTCCTATCGCCATGGTTCCCGGAATGTCAAGCCCGATGCCTTGTCAAGACAGTTTTTTGTGGGTGAGGAGGACTCCCCTCACTCGGACAATATTCTTCCCTCATCCCGTCTCCTGGCCACCTTTACCTGGGAGATTGAGGAGGCGGATCAAAGCACTGGAGAATCAGCGGGACCCAGCTCATGTCCACAGGACCGCCTGTTCGTCCCCTCAGGAGTTCCGGTCGGAGGTGCTGCAGTGGGCCCACAACTCCGTCTCACCTGTCATCCGGGGATAGCTCGAACCAAGGAGGTTCTACAGTGGCGGTTCTGGTGGTCCACCCTGGATGAGGACACCAGGGACTTTGTGAGCGCTTGTCCGTCTGTAGCCAGAACAAGACCCTCGCCAAGCCCTGCCGGCCTTCTGAGACCCCTCCTGTGCCTCATCGCCGTGGTCTCATATTTCTCTGGACTTTGTTACCGGTCTGCCACTGTCAGGAGGACACACCACCATCCTGACAGTGGTAGATCGATTCAATAAATGGCACATTTGTGCCCCTGCAGCTCCCTCTGCCAAAGAGACTGCCTGTTTGTTACTGGACCCACGTATTCGACTCCACGGACTCCCCCACTGGCGTGGTGTCGGATGCGTAACCCCAATTCACGTCAGCATTCTGGAGGAGTTTGCCGCCTCCTGGGAGCATCCATCAGTCTGTCCTCTGGCTACCATCCCAGTCCAGCGGCCAAGCTGAGAGGATGAATCAAGAGATGGAGGCAGCTGCGTTGTATGGCCTCCTCACACCCTGCCTCCTGGTCCTCACAGCTCATGTGGGTTGAGTATGCGCACAACACCTTGGTCAGCTCTGCCACAGGACTCTCCCCTTTCCAGTGTGCTTACGGCTTCCAGCCCCCTCTGTTTCGAGCAAGAGAAGGACACGGTGTATCCGTCCAGTGGAGGCATTCATCCGGCGCTGCCCGTAAACCTGGTCGCAGGCCAGAACTGCTGCTGCGGGCCACTGGTCGCTATGCTGCTGCTGCTAACCGCCACCACGCTCCCGGGCTCCCTCTCCTACCGGGTGGGGCAGAAGGTGTGGCTCTCCACCAGGGATCTCCCCCTTCGAGTGGATTCCCGGAAACTGGCCCCCAAATACGTGGGTCCTTTTCCGGTTGACCGCATAGTCAATCCCTCGGCGGTTCGGCTCCGGTTGCCTCGCTCGATGCGGATACACCCCACGTTTCACGTCTCCCGGATCAAGCCGGTCAGGGAAAGCCCTCTTCAGCCTGACTCCCAGCCGCCTCCGCCTCCCGGATCATCGATGGGGCCCCAGCGTTCACCGTCCGTCGTCTGCCCGCTCACGTCGCCGTGGGAGGCCTGCAGTACCTGGTGGACTGGGAGGGATACGGCCCGGAGGAGAGATCGGTGGGTGCCGGCTCGGCAGATCCTGGGCTGCGCCAGAATGGTGGAGAGTTTCATCGCCAGCACCTGACCAGCCCTCCCGTGCCGCCCTGGGGGCGTGGTTCTGCTCCTCGTCCTCCTCCTGATCCTGGGGCTTCTGGGGGCGTGAGGTTCCTGCTGCTCCTCGGAGGTCGATTCCTCTTCTGACTGCGGTGGGCTCGAGTGGGACATCTCCGGGGAGTTCTAGCCCTCCTCCTGGCCCCCCCTCCCTCCCGTCTTGGTGGACCTGTTTTGGGGCGTCCGGGTGCCGTCCCTTGAGGGGGTTCTGTCATGGTTTATACCTGCCTGCCCTCTCCCTCTCCTCTGCTGCCGGTATTTTTCCACTCACTCTCCCTCTGCTCACTCCACCTGCAAACCACGCCCAACTCCCCAGCCTGCTCACCACACAGCTGCAACTGATCACCAATCAACCATGCATATAAGCCACTCCAGCACACTCATTCTCTGCCAGATTGTTCCTCTGCATAATGCATGTCTTTCCAGCGTATCTCTATCAGATCTCCCGTTGCCGACTCTGCCTGTTCCTGACCTGCTCTCCTCGCCTGACTCCCCCCGGACCTACCTGCTCTTTGTCCTCGACCACGTATTCAGTTTCGGCATTCCGGAAATCTGACGGCTCTTCTGGTAAAGACTCCTTCGCTCGGCTAAGACGATCCTCCTGCCTGATCCCTGTCGGTACCGTTACACCCGCGGACGGACTTCCTGGTTACCGAACCCCTGCTTGTCCCAGACCATCCCTCTGCTCGATCCCAGTCGGCGTTCCTGCACGTGGAGACGGCTCGTGGAGCTACGGGGTTTCCTCCCCGCCAGCCACTGTGGGTACAAGCTTCGTTTCTTCGCCTCGTGTGAAACCCAGAGACATTGCTAGGGCTTCCTGCTCGAAGAACGAACTCTTTGTCTGTAAGCTGAGCCATTTCTGTGTTGGTTATAATAAACGTTATTACCAACTAAACGAGCTTGTTGGTGTACTGCATCTGGGTCCTACCACCACCCGTTACAAAGTGCTTGTGTCCCTGAATGTGTGTACCAAATTTATTGACATTCCCACCAATAGCTAATGGGATGTTTCACCTAAAACCACAAATGTCATCATCATGGTGATGCTAGAGGAAATGTCAGGGGATCTACAAAGTCATTAATTTATGCTCTGCAAACAATTAATATTTGTACAAAATTTCATGGCCACCCATCAAACAGTTAATAAGATACAGTATGTCAGTCTGAACCAAAGTGGTGGACTCACCGATAGATGGATGTTGCCAGATACGTGTAACAACTTGGATTTGAGTCAGAATTGAGTCACAAATTTGATGACTTTAGACTCTACATGACTGAAGACTTGCATCTTGTCTTGGACATTAACACCAATAACTTGTGACTTCACTTTGTCTTGAATAACTTAATACTTGATACCTTCCCCCAAACTGAAACAATAAACAGTATGTTCTTTAAAAAGTATGCCACAAATCAATTTATTTCCCAAATTGCCCAGCATTAATGTATTTCATTCCCAGCAAGTCACAACTTTCTCTGAAAAAAAGATACCAAAGATAATCTTGCTCATGCACAAAAACTAAACGGTGGTCAACAAAAACACAAAGTGCAGTATCCAAAATGTGCAGGTCAAAATTGCAAACGGAGACACAGCAACTTCCAAATTAGTTCAACATTTTAAGTTGCACAAAGAACTGAAAATGAAGGCTAATTTTTGTCACTCATGTCACCTTTTTCCAGGATTTTGGTTGCATGCTTTGTATGAAAATGTGCTTTTCGACCTCAAATCTCTTTTTAATTGAAAATTGTTGGAAGAAAAAAGGGGAGAAATGCAGCAGCTTATCCCCGTTCCTCCGGCCTGCGGCTCCCAGCGGCGGTAGGTCATGTGTGGAGATCTCTAGGAATGGGTGGAATAACTCAGATTCCCAAAAACAGCAGGGACTACGGCCTGATTCGAGGCTCAAGGCGTGTGACCACCGGCCACCGTGCAAATCACTCCAGCTGATTGAGAGGCTGATCCTGTGACAGCTGCAGGTAATTTTATAATACTGCTTTCTATTTGAAAAGTAAAGTTGAAGAATAACTAATACAACAGGCAGAACAACCACACAGACACAAAAACAACCAAAAAAATACACAAAATGACCTCAAATAGACAAAGCAACAACTACGAAGTGATGAAAAGGAGCTGCAAAGAGACACAAAACTACAACAACAGGCAAAACTACCATGAAAAGACATAAATTACCAAAAAAATACACAGAATGACGCCAAATAGACAGAAAATGACTACGGAGACACTAACTACAACAACAGGCAAAACAACCACAAGGAGACACAAAATAATATCAGGCAACTGCAAAGAGACAAAAAATAACCACAAGGAGAGACAAAATAGCTACAACAAGCCAACAAACCACAATGAGATATACAATGACCAAAAAATACACAAAAGGACCTCAAAGACACAAAAAGCAACTACAAAGGATCAAAAAACTCAAAAAAAGACACAAAATGACAACTAAGAGGCACCTAACAGCCACAGAGAGATACAAAATGAACACAAGGGAATACAAAACAATAACAGGCACCACAAAAAGACATAAAATGACCAATAAAGACCAAATGATCTTGAAGAGACACACATCAACCACAAGGAGACACAAAATTGCCTCAAAGAGATGCAAACAAACTGCAAGGAGACACAAAATAACTACAACAGGCAAAAAAAAAACATAGAGACATATAACCAAGAAGCACAAAATGACTTCAAAGAGACAAAAAATAAGTACAAAGAGACCCAAAACAACCACAAAGAGACACAAAATGACCACAAAGAGACAACAAATGATCACAAAGATACATACAACCACCACAACAAGACACAATATAACTATAACAGGCATGATGACCACAAAAAACCAAACAACCAAAAAATACTCAAAATGACATAAAATAGACAAAAAATGGTTACAATATCACACAATATAACCACAAAGAGACACAAAGGCCGAGCCATGTGATCACTGGCCACTGTGCAGATAACTGCTGCTGATGGAGAGGCTGATTTTAAGATAGCTGCAGGTCTTTCTAGTGGTGACTTCTGTTTGCAGAGAAGAGTTGGAGAATCTGTGTCACTGTCATGCTCAGGTTGAAGGCTAAAGAGGCATCCTCCGCGCATAAACGTGTGAACTTTCACATTTGTCTCTGTTTGTCTGTGTGCACATTACATGCCCATAATGTTTGTGTTGATCCACAGGCTTCTTTTGTCTGCACTCTCGCTGATGTGTGCGCCGCCCGCTGAGTGTGTGTGTACATGGCGGCGATCGGAGCCCCGTGGCGGCCCAGATAACACTATCTCTGTGGAGCCAGAGCCCCGTGGTTCTATTCATGGCGGTGGATGAGATGCTGGGACTGCCCAGCACGCGGACCTGCCTCAAAGAAGGAGGAACAAGCTGGGCTGTCACTGTGGGCAAACCTGGCTTATAATGGTTTATAACCTCCTCCCCAGTGCACCTCTGGGGGGCTCTGCATTACACTGAGGAGGGCGAGAGACAAGAAGAGGGTGTACTCGGTGTTTTATTGCTATCAGGGCACCCTCTGCTGCTCCTGATTAGAGTCGAGCACAAACAGGGTCAACCAGCTTTGCTAAAGAAGCGCCCCTCCCAGCGTGACACAGACAGAGGGTTCAGCTTCCCGTTTATTGGGGATCGACACAGAGCTATTCTTTAAGACATGATGGGGGTCCCTCACTAATTAGATCTTCCATTGTGGCACAAAGCAAAAAATGGCAGCGGGAAAACGCCCTGAGCCCGTTTTATAGCCCCTGAGGAACCCCTGAGAGTCAGTGATTACATGTACAAATAAGTGTTCGATCACTCTGATAAATTTCTTCATGAATTGAGGGAAAGAAAAGGACCGGCAGCAGGAAAAACATTCACCCCTCCAAACTGGCGGTAAATTGTTGTCTATATCTTGTTTCCAAACCCTCATCACATATTGATAAGGGAAAAAGACTGAGAAGATATTCAGCGTTTCGACTGTCTGTTAATGCCTCTTCAAAGTGTCCACACACAGCAGCATGGACATGTCATTAAACTGGTCTACAGTAAACAGGACAAAATGTAACTCAAATGAACATGTCGATGACTACAGGGTGATGCAAAAGAACTGCAGGAAGACAGGAAAATAACAACAACACCAAGTCAAAAAAGACCAAATAAGGCACAAAATCACTCCAAAGAGACGGACATTTCTACAAAGAGACACAATACAACCACAAGGAAACACAAAATAACTACAACAGGCAGAACCATCACAAAGAGACACAAAGGACCCCAAGAACTCAAAACAACATGCAAACCAACTACAGAGACATAAAATGACCCCAAAATATACTTTACTTTATAGAGGCAGCAAACAACAACAAATAGCAAAAGAACAACTACAAAGAGACACAAAATATTCAAAATGAGAAACAAAATAACTGCAACTGGGAAAACAACCACAAAAAAACAAAACAGCCAAAAAAAGACACAAAATGACCCAAAAGAGACACAAAACAATATGCAAACCAACTACAGAGACATAAAATGACCTCAGGGACACAAAACCACCACTAGGAGACACAAAAATAGGCAAACAACCGCAAAGAAATATATAACGACCAAAAATATACACAAAATGACCTCAAAGAAGAAATACAGATCACAAAGAGACACAAAACAACCACAAAGAAACACAAGACAATTACAAAAACAAAAATCAAAAGACAAAATGTCCTCAAAGACACAAAAAACAAACACAAAAAGACCACAAAATGATGCAACAGAACTGCAGGGAGACACAAAATAACGACAACAGGCAAAACAACCACAAAGAGACATAAAAGAACTAAAACTGACATGGACTGAACTCAAAGACACGACAAAACGACTACGAAGAGACACAAAAACGCCACAAAAGAGGCAAAGTCACCACAAGGTCTGTGTGTCTTGCTCCTGTGAAGGAGGGGTGGACGGGCCTTTTGCGTATCTGTGCCCACGGGCCCATTTTCTCACAATCCGCCCGTGCATGATAGGAGGGACTTCAACAGGAAATACACCTTAAACAGTCTTTTTAGCAGACTGTTGTTTATGTATGACATGCTAATGAGGTTTCAGTTCGCCTGTTCCATTCTGAAAGGAATTGCGGATGGTAGATTAGAATAAGAGGGCTGAGGTGTAGCACGGCAAAGGGGGTGGGGGGGTCTTAAAGTGTGCACCCAGCCATGTTTACATTCAATAAGAACAGGATCGTTACTCTAAGATCTGAATGTTTCCTCAGAAGCCTCATCGCTGGAGTTTTTTGTCCAGAGGAGCTTTTATTCTGCAGATGACTAATGAAGACTGAACACGCACAGAGACCCTTTAAATTCTACTTGTTTTGATGTGCTAATTTTATTTATTCAGGCATGTAGCACACACAAACGCAGGTGTGCAAATCAACACACAAAGATGGCAATTAGGAATAAGTATAGAGGTTATTTAAGGCTAGAGAGGCTCTGTTCACCCTTATAGGAGCGTTCGTGTCACACACTTTTCTTTTCTCATCCTGTTTCTGTAATGATGACGTGGCTGGAATTTGTGAATATGCACTCAGGATTAGGCTTTCGCTGCAGGGTGCAAAAACATCACTAACCATTTCCGTTCCACCTGTTCTGCTCCTCAGTTCTCTCATCAGGGCCTTGACCTTTACGTTTCCCTTTTTACTCACAGAGCAGACCTTCAGCTTCTTACTGACATTGCTGCTGATAATTAAAATCAGGTGAGTGAAGTCAGCCTCGTGGAAAACACGCTACACATCTTCTCACTCACACAGTCAATCAGAGGGATCATCTGACCGTGAGCTTTTGCCACACCTTCAAATTTCCACTGGGAACATGATGGGTGTCGTATGTCCTATTGTTTTAACTATTAAAGTGATATTTGCATGTTCTCAGGTACAATGTATACAATATTGTATTACACCAGTGGGTGCCAGTTGACTTGTATCTTATAAAATCACATCACTGTGGTATTTATTATGTGGTTTTATGCAATTTGTATTGTTTATCTCTCTGCAACACAAATGGTCCTTCAGTGTTTACATGGTATTTTTGACTACAGAAAGACACAAAACAACTACAAAGAGGTCAAAATGACCTCAAAAAGATACACAAAATGAAACTTAAAATTACTTCGAAATTACCGCAGAGGCAAATAATGACTACAAAGAGATAAATAATGGCAACAAAGAGACACAAAACAACCACAAGAAGACACAAAATAACTACAACACTCAAAACAACAACAAAGTAACACAAAACAACCAAAAAGACAGAAAAAAGATCATAGAAGACAAATTGTCCTCAAGGAGGCAAAAAACGACTACAAAGAAAAAAAAACAACAACAAAGTGATGTAACAGAACTGTACTTGCTTATTGTGATATCATTTCTTGGAGTATCTTCAAATGCTTCATATCCCTAAAATCTGTACAACCTAAACTAAAAGGTTATGTGAGTCAGTAAACCACAATAATTCAATACAAATAATAAAAAATCGTATCATTTAAAAAAGGACATTTTTTTTTACAAAATAAAAACAAAAAACATTGATTCAAATGTTTTTTAAAATGTAGAATCAAAAATAAAATATTTTTTGACACAGTTATTTTTGAGTTATGCTCATTTTTGTTGAGATGGATTCATCATTTTATTCCTCTGGCACAATCACGCATTCTTGCATCATCCATAATGTAGTCCAATGACATCATTACAAGTATACAACATGATGAAACAGCAACAAGGTGGCTTGTCATTGGTCAATGGAGTACATTTGTGTGTTCATCAAATTGTGTCTTAAGAATATGCTTTCCCAGTTGAAGCCTTCTACATGGAACACAAATACATTTTTTAAAAATATAGTTATATAAAATATAGTTAAAAATTGTATCGATAAATAAAAAAGCAACCTGTGTGTATCAGCATATATGTGTGTTCTACTGGCTGGTGTGTGCATGTATGTGTGCATCTTGGCATTCACAGCTCTGTCCCTGAAAGACATTCTTGCCCCGTGCCTTCGGTCTCTGTGGTCGCAGGGAGCGGCTGATTGTCCCACAGCTGCCACACACACACACACACACACCATAGAGACAAATACGCACACAAGCCAGTCACAAATTACACACAGATACAACCGCACGAACCCTCACACCGTCAAACGCTTGCACACACTCATGCCCACACATAGAGGGCTAGCCAGAGGGCAGCGTGTCAGGAGGGCGAGCATGGACGAGAGCGCAGAAAGCGAGCCAGGACAATACTAGAGCTCTGCCACTCACACAGCGTCCATCTCTGTGCCAAGGAGCAGAGCAGAAAACAAGTCTGGACCAACCTCCTCAATCTGGCCTGCTGCTCCGCCTGATTCCCAGCCAGAAAACTCCTGGTCAGACTGCTGCTGAGAGCCAGAATTCATGGTCACAAAGAATCTCGCCAAGTTACGGTGTGCAACTTTTTTGTCCGGAGGCAGCTGAGTATCAGACTGTCCACAATGTTATTTGTAAATAATCAGATCAGATTTGTGTGTCCAGACATCACCAACATATCTGCATGGATTGCTATGGTAACAACGAAAGCATTAGTAACTACAAAAATACGCGGGTAATGCTGCTTTCAAACACAGAAGCATGAGAATTAGAGGTCCATTATCTCGTCCTCCAAACACTTTGAAGTCCAATGTTAGTGGCCAGAGCATCTGGGCTGAGAAGCATCTATAGGAATCTGATTAGATCACATTTTAAACTGCAAAACAATTTGCAAGAATTGAATGTGTTTTTTTTTTTTGCCATCTCCACTTTCTAAACTCGATCTGGATATGCCAAAAGTGGGTTTGGGTTTGTTCCGTATGACTTGTTGATTATTTAGACCAATGGACCTTCTTTTTTGTCTACATCTCTATCAGATGAAATCAGGTATCCCTTCAGTCATATGTCCAAAATGTGGTCATTTTTATTGTTTCTAAAGAAGATATTAAAACTACAAGAGTTTGTTACAGAGATGTTTTCAAACAATTGAATTGTCACTGTTTAGGTAATTTTGGTCAATTCTAAATTTATACCATTACCACTTGGAGTGGCAGAATTGGTATGTCAACAGTTTATCCATCCATCCATTTTCTTCTGCTTATCTGGGGCTGGGTCAAAGGGGCAACAGGCAGAGCGCAGTACTCCAAACGTCCCTTTTCAGCAGCAACACTGTCCAGCTCTTGCTGGCGAACCCAGAGGCGTTCCCAGGCCAGAAGAGATATGTAATCCCTCCAGCATGTTCTGGGTCTGCCACGGGGCCTCCTACCAGTTGTATGCGCCCAGAACACCTCTGACGGGAGGCACCCAGGAGGCATCCTGCTCAGATGCCCGAACCACCTCAACTGGCCCCTTTCAATGTGAAGGAGCAGCAATTCTACTCCAAGCTTCTCCGAGATGTCTCAGCTCCTCATCTCTAAGGCTGAGCACAGCCACCCTACGGAGAAAACTCATTTTGAGTTGGAGTTGCTGCCCCAAGTAAGTGTTACCCCCCCAGGGTACAAGAACCCTGGATTGGAACTGACTGCAAGATCATAAAGTGTCCATTTTAACCGTAAACTGCACTTGTTTTCATCTTTTTTTCTTTTTTTTTACAAGATGGAATAAATCAACATGCAGTTAGACCTTGGATTTGGTGAAAAGTCTTTTACTATTTCACCATCAGCGTTTCATTCTTTTCTTATAAGGCCAGTTACCAAAGACTGAAATAGTCAAGGATTTTCACTGGAAAACAAAGAAACAGAGATAAGACAAAAGATGTGCTATCTTAATACATCTGTGTGTCCGTGTGTGTGATACATGAGTATGTGCATCCATGATTGTATGTCTTCGAAAGCAGTACAAGGTTGTGCAGGTGTGTATGTGTGTCCCTCCACCCCCACCAACTATCCAGGACCTCTTCAAGCCACTAGACTGCCTCCACCTCCCCATCCTCCACACACACTGTTCCTCCATCCTGCTCCCCGTGTCTGTGCGCTGCTGAGGGCTCTTATTTGATTAGCTGCGATTTGCTTTGTGAAGCAGTGGAGCATTTGGCTCACCGGGGGAGCCATACACACACACACACACACACACTTTCACGGACAAAGGCGGGTGTTCTCAGACAAAACACACACAAAGACACATACAGGATACATGCACATTTCAAATCCAGCTTTTACTCAAGATTACCCTCGTTGCTTTATCTGTGCAGTAAAGTGATGAGCAGAATTCATTTATTCATACGTTTGACAAATGAATATCCTGACAACAGAAAACAAATCCTCAAACGTGGACTGACATGTGATCGACACTGTGAAAAACCAATGTCTGTTTACTGGCCATGACCTCATCCCGGCCTTCTCAGGAAATCACCTCTGATTACATAACTGCAGAGCGACACCCTATCTATCGGCCTTAGCTGCACTAACCACCACCTTCAATAATGGATGTGAGGTCAATGTGTTGGTGAGGTTGCGTGAAAAAGAAAAAAACAACGGCTGTCATTGTTTCAGTGTCAGACTCCCCACGCCTTTGTGCTGTCTTCATTCATCAGGGATGATGCACACAGGTGACAGATTAAAGGAAGCCAATGTCGAGTGTTTTAGTAAGGTGTTGGCAGCCATCAAGTTGCAGTTACAGTATACATCCATATCTGTGAAAACATGGATGCTTCACACACAGAACATCTCTACACACAGTTTCAAGATTAGTGTCGCCAATTCTGTATCTGACCAAATGTCTCCCCTTAAGTAATAGCCAGAAAACATGATGATGTCAGAGTGAAGTTGACCTTTAACCATTTGGATATACAATGTGATCACTTTGTCATTTTATCCTGTTACACATTTGAGTGAAAGAGTGAAGTTTTCATAATTAGCATATGAATTTCTGAGTTATGGCCAAAAACTTGAGGTCAAAGTGACCTTCAACCGCCAAATTATAGTTAGTTTATTCTGAAGTCCAAGTGGACATTTATGCCAAATTTGAGAAAACTCCCCCAAGGTGTTCTTAAGATAATGCATTTTCAACAACAAGACAACGCCTCCTTGAGATATTACCCTCGGATGATGGGGGTGATAAGGATGAGATATGCAATAAATTGCATGCTGAATTTGAAAAAGTTTTTTTTTTGTGTGATGCAAGAAAATCACCAATAAATCTCCAACTTTAGACCTGGCAGAGGGCCCATGATGGGTCCATTCATGTGCTCTCAAGCTGGTTTAAGATTCATACACACAGCTAATGTTTTATTGTTTTTAACAATAAGACTGTGTGTAAATCTAGATCCAGCAGCAAAGCCAAGAACATTTCACTGTCCAACAGACCAACAATTTGGTATTTTTGGACATGTTTGAGGATGGCAAAAAGCATGATTTGTGCACTGCAGAAATGTGTCCCAGCACTTGGGATGGGTTCCAATAACCAATTACATTTTGGATCAAACCAAGTACATGATTTTTTTTTTGTGTGTGTTGTGTGTGTATGTGTGTGGCTAAATCAGTTCTGCCATTTGTTTCTACAATTTAGTCCAGGAATAGTGTTTGCATATTTGACAATTTTACACATCCTCAAGTTCACAAAAAATATACAAACATAGTTATAATTATATATAAATATATAAAATGCATTAAAAAGCAGCCCTTCAGGGGACAGTCACTGTAAGATTTATAAAATACATGTGTTTACCTGTTTTGTTGTCTATCAGTATAAATTGTTTTGGTGTGAGCTGCCGATTGTTGGATATATTGGCCATAGAGATGTAAGTTTCATGAGGGAAATATTCTCTTTCTACTGAACTACACCTGCCAACCGTATCACCATGCAGATGAAAGCGTACATCTACTCATGGACAGGAGGCTCTTAATGACGTCCTCCTTGGCTGAGCAGTAAGATTAGCTAGCTCAGTGGTGCTAGATGAGCTAGCAGTAGATGCACACTTCCCTCTGCATGGTGATAGGGTTGTGGGGTGTAGTTTGGTAGAAAGAAAATAGTTCCTACTCAGGGTTCCTACAGCTATAGGTAAGTTGTAGCTAAGTCTTTTTAAAAACTTTTTAATGGCACTTTGACCTTGTGTCTATCTTATCCTTATCTTCTGATGAACGCTATATCTCAAGAACACCATGAGGGAATTTCGTCACATTTTGCAAAAACATCTACTTGGACTCAGTGATGAACTGATTAGAATTTTATAGTCCAAGGTCAAAGGTCAAGGTCACTGTGACCCAACAAAACATGCGTTTGGCAATAACTCATGAATTCTTAAGCTACTTATGACAAAATTTCACACAAATGTCTAATGGGATAAAATGATGAGGTGGTGAAATTTTGTCCAAAAGGTCAACGTTCAACTTCACTGTGGCATCATCATGTTCTGCAAAAATCCCTTTCTGGCCTTTACTCAACATCATATCTCAGGAACATAAGGGGAGACATTTAGTCAGATACTGAATTAATGTGTGTGAAACATCCATGTTTTAATGGATGTAAATAACTCTAACTTGACTAGTTTGTGGAGGCATACAACCACAAAGAGGCAATTCTAGTTCTCTCAGTTTATTCCCATCTCTTAGCTACATCTCCTGCAATGACAAGCAGAAATTTCCTCTCACTTGGGTTTCTTGTTCTCTCCTCCAGCTTTCCTGTCTTTCTCCCACACCCCTCCCCCATCCATCCTCCACCACAAGGGGTTAATTAAAACTGATTGGGTCCTGTGAGACCACACCTGCCTCTGACAGGTAAGGTATCGGGCTCATATGAGCCATGCGTATTTGTGTGACTCTGTGCGGATATGTGCTTAGCACATCAGTCTGTTAGCACATCATGTGCTCTGCTGCTCTGAGTTCACAGCGGTCCCATTAGAGCTCGATGAGAGCTATCAGCGTTTATGTGTCTGTTTATACATATGCAGTTTTTAACTCTGCATTTGCATGTGATGATTTGTGTGCATTTCATTTGAGTGTGTCCCGTCTTTTCAGAGCCACTTAAGGGTCTCACGCTTGATGTGCTGATTAGACTCTGCTGGCTGGAACCAATCGTTGCTCTGCTTTAAGTTCACGCCTGTCTGCCTGTCTGTCATGTTGAGAGCCGCTGGAGGAGGAGACGTACACGCAGTTCTAAACCTCTGATCACCACTTTCACCATCACTGAGATCACACACACAAAGTATCATCAGTTAAAGTGTCGTTACAGTTCACACGGATGGAGCAGAAGCCTGCACATGTAAACAGTTTAATGCATGAATGAAACAGCAATGCAGAAACATTAAGGCTATGATTTTGTGTGTGTGTAAGTTGGTATGCATATTTGCTGGCAAGTGAGGTGTTTGTGTGTGTAGAAGCAAGAACTAGTGTTGTATAACAGCAGCTGGCAGGGGAGAGGTGCACACACACACACACACACACGCAAACACACACACAGATCCCGCTGCTAGGCTGGCAAGTAGAACAGTCAAATTAGCCACTGGAGAACAAACCGATCCAAGAACTCTGCTGGGAAAAGGTGAAGGGGAAAAAAGTGAGGAGAGAAAAAAGATGGAGGGATGGAGGGAGAGGTGAAGAAAGAACAGCACAGCCAAGACAGAGAGGAGGAAGATGAGAGGCAAAGGCACGACAGAGTTGTAAATGAGTCGGAGAAAATAAGAGCAAGGAAATGAGAGAGGCAGGGGAGGTAATTGAGAGAGGGGAAGATACTGGAAGGAAAATGACCAAGTATGATGGTGGTATAACAAGGAGAGATGAACATGATGAATATAGCAAAGACAAGATGATGTAAATTTAAAGTTATTTTGAGTTATAAAAGCTAAGGTTATAACTCAAAATCGGAAAAAGTCAGGCTATAGCAGCAGAATAGAGACCAAACCAATCATGCAAATATAAATGTATATTCCACAGTTATGGAGTTTTTTGTGTCCAGATTCAACAGTATGTCCACAGTTTTCAGCTGTAATGCCAGAGTAATAAGGTGAGAGTAAACACGATGTCCCTAAAGGTGCAGCATGCCCTTCATGGCCAATTAGTGGCCAAACAAAATGTAACCTCTGTGTGACCTGAAACTGTAGAGCACCCTTGGGTCAGTCTTTCTAATTTTGAAAATGCAGCGGTGAATCGCATCAAAATTCAGAATGAGTTTGCATAACAAGTGACATATTTGTAGAAATTCCCTCAAAGTGTTCTTAAAATATCACATTAACAAGAATAAGACAGAAGAGCTCACACTGACCTAAAATTCCTCAAGGTGTTCCTGAGATATTGGGATCACAAGATTAAGACGAACAAGGTCACAGTGACCTTGACCTATGACAATCAAAATCTAATCAGTTCGTCCTTGAGTCCAAAATTTTGCCAAATTTGAGGAAACACCCTAAAGGAGTTCTTCAGACAAACCAGTACAAAAGCAAGGTCACAGTGATCTTAAACTTTGACCATCAAAAGTCGATTAGCTCATGGCCGAGTCCAAGAATCACTAGAGATACTATATTTACTTATTTATTATATATTTATTTATGACCTTTGTCGACCAAAATCAAATCAGTTCATTGTTGATTCCACATAGACATTACCCCCAAATCTGAGGAAATGCCCTGAAGGAGTTCTTGAGATATCATGTTGACAAGAATGAGACAGACAGAAGATCATATTGACCTTTGACCACCAAAATCGAATCAGTTCATTGTTGAGTCTAAGTAGACGTTTGTGCCAAATTTGTAGAAATACTCTTAAGGCGTTTTTAAGATACTGTATTCACGGGAGTAGGACTTATACAAGGTCATACCAACCTTGACCTTAGACCAACAAAATCTATTCAGTTCATTACCGAGTCCAAGTGGACATTTGTGCCAAATTTGAAGGGGGAGAGAGGGAGGTAACAGGGTGGTTGGAGGTCCTTCGCCAAAAACATTATTTGGTTCTATTTTTTCCTCCAGTTTGTTTCATTTCTGCATCAGTTTGTTATAAATGCCTTTAATTTTGTCAAAGTAAAGGTCCTGTCATGTTTTTAGTGGCAGATACAAATGCGCATGCAATTTGACGAAGTATGTTTCCCCTGTGTCCCCCCAAAATCTACACCTATAACCTGTCTTTTGCCAATAAAACTAAACACTCAAATCAAGTTTAAAAGTACGTGAAAGCTGGTGGGAGAAAGCACTGCACACCCGGAACTCTAAACACGTCTCTGAGCTGTGGTCTCTCCAAGAAAGTGGATCTAAGGGCAGCATGCCGACAGTCAGGGCTGAGCAGCTTTGAATGAAGAGAGAGACATGGACAGGCCTCCTTAACAAAATACTGAAGACCCACAAAGTCTACTGAGATGCCATGAAAAAGACACTGTTGTTGTTTCTCAGTCTGAATCAAAGCCCTCCATGCATGATAAGACACTTTGTAGGAACAAGTCCAAGAGCGGAAAATTACAAAAAGAGTTGTCTGTTTCGCCGGACATTGTCCAGAAAACAACTTGTCTCCCTGTCTGATTTTAACATTCATGTATCATCAACGTTTCTCAAAAAGTAAATGTAAACATTTTTACAAGGCCAAAATCTGTGTGTCATACAGGACAAAAATCTGAAAAGGAATACTTTTAGGTTCGATAAAATAATTGTTAACGTTCCCATGTCTCTGTCTTTGATCCCAGAGACACTTGGTTGCGTCTTTTTACCATTTAAATCCACACATTCACCCCATACAGACCCTGAGAGTAAAGAGAGGCAGAGGAGGCGGCAGCAGGACAGACATGCGTATTCTCTGTAATGAGCCGGGTTGAGCCTGAGCCAGACCTGGCCCAGACCCGCAGTCACTCGGTCCAGCTAATTATGCAAGGCTGCAGACAGCTCTGGCAGACAGAGGGGGGGCGACAAAAGGAGAGAAGATGAAATGAAAGACGAGAAACGAAAGGAGGGAAGACAGAGAAGATGACATGTTCAGAGAAAGCAAATGAAAGATATGCGAGGGACAAGGAAGGTAGCGGATAGGGGAGACATGCACAAAGAGAGGATGAGAGGGAGCGGGGGAGGGACTCAGCAGAAGGGCTGAGGTTTGTCCTTTGGCCGATGGTCAATTAGTGGCGGGGAGAGTAACAGGCCGCAGCGATCTGTGTCTGCGGCTGCAGAGAGCTCTCAGCTTGTTTACTCTTCGACTGAAGGAGACAGCTGGGGCACCTCCAACACTGAGGCTGCAGCATCGTTAGAGGAAATATTAACGAGGGAAATGTGACATGAAATGTTTCCTGTATTTCATTGGAGTAAACAAAGGAAGCTGCACTAATAACTGGTTCTTTAAAAAAGCCTATGTATAAATATCAGAGGGATTTTCTGGAGCAAAATAACGTCATTAAATCTTCTTATTTTCAGTAGTTTACCAGGGCTCCCACACGTTTTCATGGATAAAATTTTTAATGATTGATTAAAAATCACGCCTTTTCAAGGCCCCATAAAGAAATATAAATTCTTGCCCTTTTTGCCTGACATTTTTAAAAACTTATCAAATTCATACTTTCAGCTAGCTGACGTATATGGAGGGTTAGCTGGAATACGAGAAGATTAAGGAATGTATGTGATGGTTAGCAAAACCTTGTCACTCATTAACGCATATTAGAGCTACATAATGCTGGCAGCTTTAGAAAATAAATTTGTTGTTATGGTTCATTATGTTGAAAGTTATCCGCTGCTGTAACACTTTGACAATTTCATTACACACAACAAAATTCGATGGCTTTTCCAAAACTTTAAAAAATTTCTCTAATTCCATGACTTTCCAGGCCTGGAAAATGTGATAGTTAAAAGATACTCTAAAAGGTCACTCTTATAAACTGTAAGTTGTAACTATGCCGTTAAAATGTGGTTAATCTTGACCAAAATCAAATTATTAACAACTGATTATTATGTCTAAACAACAGACATGATGGCTTTTCATTAAATGTAAGAACAGACAGTATTTATTAATGGATCACCATAATTTATAACTGCATTATTAACAAGCAGAAAGAATAAACACCAGAATCTTGCACCCTGGAAACCTCTGTTCAAGTTTTTGTTTTTTTTTTCTCTGGTGATCTAGAACTAATCCTATTGCACACTAAATACCCGTAAAATGTAAATGAAATGTAAGTAAATGTTAAAGTTTTGGATCGGTGTCAGAAACTTTCTCCAGCATTTTCTCTTTCAGACTTAAGAGTTGAGCATGAAAGAGAAGGAGAATAAGAGAAGCCTCATTTAACTATTTTACTCCTGCAGGGCCGGTTTATGCGTTCCTGGCCCATCTCTATTGAGGGCCGGCTGATGTGGGCAGACGTTGGGTTTGGACCATCCTCTCTCCTGCATTCCTCCGTTTGTTTGCCTCTCCATTAAGGACATGTATTCTGGCCGTTATGTGTTTGTGTGTCTGGCTGGCGAGCTGGCTGGCATGGGCTGGGCGACAAGGATGTGTGGGCAGAATGCTAACTTGGTCTGCTTGTT
This sequence comes from Plectropomus leopardus, assembly GCF_026936395.1. Classification (NCBI taxonomy): domain Eukaryota; kingdom Metazoa; phylum Chordata; class Actinopteri; order Perciformes; family Serranidae; genus Plectropomus; species Plectropomus leopardus. Next base: position 21,181,682 of record NC_142194.1, on the reverse strand, counting down.
TGGTCGTATCAAAGAGCGTGGAGGTGTATGTGTGTGGAGTACTGTAGCCATGTTTAAGGACAACAAGGTCAAGATCATTATAACTGTTTTATTGAAAAATCACATTAAACTGCTGTAAAAGTGGACCAAATTGCTATACCTTCTTCCTACTATGCATGTCTCACTGTGGTTTGTTTGGATGCTCCTTGTCTACAGTTAATGGACATTTAATGGATAAAAGAAGCAAATGAGGCAATGACAAACAAACCCTCTAAAGATTTTCGGGAAGATGTGAAAGGATGATGTCAGTAGACTATGCGAAAGAAACTTTTGAAAAAAGAAATAAAATAAAACAGGAAAAAAGCAGACAAACACATGACAAAGGACAGCTGGATCAAAAGAGACGGACAATAACAGAAGACAGAGACATTTTGACATGTCTGGGAACTGGAAGGCCTTTTCGGGCTTTGATTAAAGGAGTAGGTCCATCCCATTTACAAGAATGTGATATCTTAAGCACTTTGAGGGATTTTTTTCAAATTTGGCACAAATGTTTACCTGGACTCAACAATGAACTGATTAGATTTTGGTGGTCAGAAGTCAAAGGTCAAGGTAACCATGTCTGTCTCAATCTTGTAGACAAAATACATCAAGAACAACTTAAGGGGAAAAAAAAAAAAATCAAATTTGGCACAAACGTTCATCTACACTCAGCAATAAACCTATGAGATTTTGAAGGTTAAAGGGAAAATTCACTTTTCATTCTCCTTAATACGATATCTCAAAAACACCTTGAGGGAAGTTTTTTTATATTTGACACAAATGTTCACCTAAACTAAACAATAAACAGATTAGCACTTGGTGGTAAAAGATCAAGGTCACTGTGGCCTTGCATACATCTCAAATTTTATGAATGTTATGTCTCAAGATGAGCTTGAGGAAGTTTCATTGAATTTGGCACAAACATCCAACTGGACTCAAGAATGAAATGATTAGAATTTGTTGTTCAAAGGTCAGCGTGACCTTATGGGCCATCACTCAAGTATTCACACAAATGTCTAATAGGATAAAATGATGTAGTGATGACATTTTATATACAAAAGGACAAATGCCAACTTCACTGTGGCATCATCATGTTACCTGGCCATTCTTACCTGGCCAAGGGGAGACATTTGGTAAGATATTGAACTGGCGATACTACTGTGCTGTCAGGGGTGGAGGGTGGGGGGCAGTAATTGTAATTACAGCTGTACTTAGTATAATTGAATGTTTACATATAATTTGGACATAAAACATGGTATGGAGCAATTTACATCAGTGGAAGGATGTCTTTTACTTTGAACATCCAATGTGGACATAAAACAAATGTATGTAAAAATGCAGAAAACTCAAGTCTTTTTTACCACTCACAATCAGAAATTCAGAACCGTCTTTCTATTCAGTGGTACAATGCCTATACTTGGTGAAACACAGCACATGTCATTTTCTCGATTTCCTGTCAGCAAACAAAGGAGAAACCTCCTTTGTTGAATCTCCAATTCCTCTGCTACACCCCTTCTGTGCTGCCCTGTGATTAGGTTCAGAGCACATCGTGGGGGTGAGGGGCGTGAAATCATTTGTGGTTGTAATTATGGGCTCCCCTCTCCAGAGTAATCATGAGCTATTAAAAACCACCCTCGGCTCAGCCCCCCAACAATGCCAGTTAACATCTATGTTCCTCTGGGAGGCTGCGAGGAAGAGGCCAACTACCCGCAAACTGCAGTCGTGGGTGTGTGTGTGTGTGTGTGTGTGTGTGTGTGTGTGTGTGTGTGTGTGTGTGTGTGTGTGTGTGTGTGTGTGTGTGTGTGTGATGTTCATGTTCTGCCAGCATGTTTTGCCTTTTGTGTACATGGAAAGAAATTAAGTAATACATTGCGCTTAAACACTAAACACTCACTTAGAAATTAAATAGAACTTCTAACATAGAGAGGCCTGTGTGTCTGCATGCTGCTACATATACTTTTCAGTGACTTTATGTGTCACTTTGCCTTTTTCTAAAATTTGCTTTGCATTTATGCACTAGACGGACATTAGACTAGAAAGATATTTTTTAATTTTCAAGGGTTTGTTACACCACCCACAAAATGGCTTTTTCCACTGCCAGGATTTGATCTCTCCAACAACTGGAAAGTCTAGAAGAAGTCTAATGTGCGCCTGCTCTATGAGCCACACAAATCATCCAGTTTATTATTTATGTGGCAATTGAACCATTTTTGGCTTCATGTGCCACTGAGCAACTTTCGCCTCCAACACTGTATCCAGTTCTCCCTATGCAGCCATAGTTCCGCCCCCATAGGTAGGAAACACTGACACAAATATGCAGGACTTTCACCTAGGAGACCGCTGTTTGTGTCCTGTATGAAACTTAAAGTCAACTTTGACTTCTTTTAACTTCACAAACTTTTGTCTTTTATGTAGTTATGTCACGTTACATCAGGTACTTTTGTAACTTCACAATGTACTCACAATCCGTATAAAAAAACGTAGTAATTTTACACGTAAACACAATCTTCTAAACCTAGCCAAGTAGTTTTGGTGTCTGCACCAAACTCAGACGCCACTATATAATTTAAAGGTCCAGACACACCAAACCAACATCAAATAACTAGCAGCGATGATTGCCAACTGTTGTTTTGCCTCACATCACCTGTTTCTCCACCAAAAAGTTGCACATGAACACATCTCAAAGACTACAGACGATGACCAACTAGCACGTACATTCTGCGCCGTTAGAGAAGATAACTCTCCAGTAGACAGCGGCTGTCTGTAATCGCCATTCAAAAAGGGAAACAGGAAGTGTCATGACACTCGTTAGTACATTAATGACACAGTTCAATGCTGAAAGCACAAAACATATTTACCAAGAACTCAAACCATCAGGAAATGTTTCTGCTAAAGTGCTCAATGGCTTAAGAAAAACTGAAAAATGCTGTCAAAAGGTCACAACTCATGGTCCCATCCTGCTGGTTTTGCCTTTAACACAGACGCCATTTCAGCAGTTTTACTACCTCTGCTGCCAGTTTAAAGTGAGACAAGTCTTCCCCCACATTCTGTGAACGTACCTTTTATACAGAGCAGCGAGGCAGCATGACGATATTACCACCTTGAACAGACAGTGTATAAGGGGCTACAGACTGCTGAAGCTTCAGGTTAGTTTTGTCTGAACTTTAGGAGTTAAGATGGATTTTTTTCACTTACCAATATTACTAACAGTCTGAATTGCTCACTTACATACTTCCTGGAATATGTTCTATATGAGAAAAGAGGGTCAGTGTCTCCCCCTCCCTCGCTCTGTCAGTTTCACAGGCTTTGTGCCCCCTCGTAGCACCCTGGTTGAATGAACACAATCCCATTATCAGTGACAGTCAATTAAACATCTAAATGCCAAATTCTGAATGCTTGATGCGGCGACACAGAGGGCAATTGAAGATCGTTGGCCAGAGACTGATTGGCCCGTCTGAGCTGCGGAGGGGAGGATTATAGTGATGACAGTTTCTGAATTAATAGGTTTGGCGTGGAAAATCAAAGTGTACGAAATTTGGTGTTTAGACAAAAGTATTTCCTCAAAGCTTGTTATTTCTATGAGAGAAAGGTGGTCTTACTGCCCATGAAGACTATAGCAAACAGTAAAAAAGGAGAGAAGAAGAGGAAAAGAAAAAGGTCATATCAGCCGTGTGTGTGTGTGTGTGCGTGTTTGCTGTATTGAGAGGAGTGAACATTTCTGTCACATTGTATTGACACAGTGAGGAGCAAGAGAAGAAGAAGAGGAGGAGGAGTGTTTATTCTCATTTCCTTCCCTCCTCTACGCCGTCTTTTCCCTCCCTTTTTGTCCGATCAGTCTGTGTATGTGCTTGGTTTTGTGTGTCAGTGTGTGTGCGCGCTCTCTCTGGCACACTTGAATCTTTTACTGATTACCTCACACACATCACGTCTTTTCTGGAGGGCTTTTAACGGAGGAGGATTATCAGGCAGCCGGAGCCTTTTAACCCTTTCCCTGCCCTCCGACCAGCAGCTGACAAACGCTCCCATTGTGTTTCCATCCAACAAGGTTTTTAATCTCAATAACTAATAACTACAAGAATATTATGTGACCTTTAGCCACATTTCCAGTTGTGTTCAGACTTCTTTTGCATATATATGAATAAATGTGTGCAGCTCATTTATAACCAATGTGTTATGGCTCTACAAAGCACACCTCAATTTATTTCTGAAGGCAACACAGATTTTAAACATCAAAGTGTGTTTAATGGTCTTGGGATGTACTTCCACATGTGACAAACTTGTATGAAGACCTTTTGTTTCTAGAATTGAATTGCATGGAGTTTGCTAAATTGTCTCACATGATGTCAATTTACCCTTAGCAAGGTCCCACCCCTGTCTGAGCAATATTATAACATTTTTGGAAAAACAAAACAAGTTTCAGACAGAAACAGACAGAGAGGTTTACAACAGTGGGATGATAAAACAGTGGACCAAATCTGGCTTGCTATAGGGCGCCTCAACAAAGAGCTTATTTAGCACAAAAAAAAGTGCCAGTTGAGGATCCCCTGCACTCCTGATAGAGGTCCTATGTTGACATATCCTAAAAAAATGGGTGTGTGTTGTTTTGGTGTGTCTTATTTATTTAGTCTCTCTTTCAAACTCAGGGCAGACTAATTTGGATTGTTATTTTAGCACTACTTTTAGCACATCTACTAGACATATGGTAATTAGTGGTGGCGCGTCATTGCATCTCGCCCATGGATTTTAAAAATGAAATTAATTCAATGCCAATCGGAGCCGGAGGCGATAAAAACCCGTTTCTGCTGCAGAGTCATTTGACCTGGGTGTGATTGCTTAATGTACAAAATCCCATTCCTTTAAAAGACAGATTCTAGCTGGTGTTAGTAATTTTTGTTTAGTTTTGTATGCTTTTTGGTTGTTGGTTTTTTTTTGCAGTGGGAAAGAGGCTTGAGACTGAGGCAAGACTGAGTAAAAATGTGGTCAATTAAGAGACTTGGCCCTTCAAAAAGTGGTCTTAAGACCCATCTTGAGTGCAACACCGCAAAGGTCACTGTCAAAAATTGCTTGTATGGGTTAAGGGACATTTTCACAAAGGGTCATTTCTGCAGATCCTACTTTGGAAGTATAGTGAAAGGATGGCTTTATGGAGGTTTGGGTTTTAAAGTTATGCTGGTAAGACCAGGGTGCGGGGATAGTGCAATAAAAGGCAGATGCACAAGCCTTCTCTGCTGGCTCCTATGTGTGCCATCTCTGAGGTGGTCGGGTGTTTGTCTCCTCTCCTGCATGTTTTCCTCTGTTTTATGTGTGTGTCCTGCCCATCCTCTTCCATTCAACCCTGCGTTTACCATGACAATAGCTGCCTGCAGAGACCCTCTGCCGTGTATAGCCCCGACCACCGCTGGCTGCTGGCAGGGGCCCATTCACTGCCACAGCCCAACCTGGACCATAAAGAGCCTGGCAGGACCGCCAAGCCCCCCCCCCATCATAAACAGCAACACTTGTTGTGTCTATGGGACGGAGGCAGGACGGCAAAGCTGTTGGGTTTATGTACTTGGTTTTGTCAGGGGGTTAAGAGGAGGGGTTTGGTTTTATGTACCCAACAGGATAGACCTACACTCTGAATGAACAGGAAAACTGTGAAGGACAAATTGTTCAGCATTTAACTTAAGGAGAGGAATAAAGGAAACGGTGGATGACCAGATTGTTTCAAGACTAGACATGGTAATAGCAGGCTGAGTGCACAGCATCAGCAGCTCCTGTTTCTTTCATCCAACTTTGGAGCTATTCTCCTCTACAGTAATTACGTAATTTCTTTCTTTTTCTGCAGTGACAGCGCCTCCTGAATTTGTGTCTTCCAAAGGGCATCAGTTTTTAGTTCCGACTGACATTGTCAGAACTGGTAATTTGATTGGTCCATTATCGGAAAAACTGGACACTAACTAGCTTAAATTCTCAAGAGCTGCAACCATCAACATGCACACATATTCCCTTGCCTCCTTTTAGCCAATTGGCACAAACAATAACTGAGTAATACTATTGACCTCCATGCCAAATATCCAGCCCATTCACATTCCGAAGTTGTCAAATACAGCTGCTTTTGCAGTGATTTCGACATAAGGTCCTGATGCCAAAAGCAACCTTTCGCGGCTTTATGGTACATGTCAGGCAGCGTCAGTTGAGAACGCAGGTGGACACAACCGTTCAGAGTGTTACGATATGCTGCTGGACGGTACAACGATGCTGGACAGCGTCAGGTTGAAACACTACTAATAACAACGTTATATAAGGAGCATGAAGAAGCTATTGGGCAGACAGGAAGGGCAGTGGATGAGCCCAACAAACCTGAACTTTGATGTGGGAGTACGGTGTTCACCTTCCGTCTGAATGTGATGGTTTTTTTCTAGATCTTACCATGTGCCCATATTGCCAAACCTAACCATCTCTTCCAGCATGTGCTTTTGTTTACATCCCAGCGCTGGTTACCATGTGCTTTTGTTGCCTTAACTTAAGCACATGCAGCGTAATCCTGGCCTGGAAAGACCATCCTGATTACGTGAACTCAACATTCTGTTTCACTCCTTGTATCAATCTGCACTCCCAAAACACTTTCCAGAGGATGCGGTCCAGTCGAGCCAGTCATGGATCCCAACCATAGTTGACAATGCATTGTAGTTTGCATTTCCAAAACAGTAATGGCAGCTTGCCCAGCGCAAGCGCTAACTCTAACATTTGCAGAGTAGCAATAATTGCAGGTACTGCAATAATAGAGTTGATAACAACTAAACAAGGACAAGAGAATGCACTTGAGCAGTTTCTCTGACATAACTTTTTTTTGCCATTATTTAAAAACTGGATTTGGCAGAAGCTTGATCTACTAACTGGCTCTGTTGGTAATGAAGAATATGTTCAACAATACAAATCCAATAATTATTGTGGTTTTGCCACTGACTGCGTCAATGGAGGATCCGATATGAAAGGCTGTAAAGTTGGGGATCACGGCCATGCAGATCAGTGTTCACAATGCTTCGGACCGACAACAAGGAGGCTGCCAGCTGGTATTCAGCAGTCCTGAGGCAGCTGGCCGATGAATGAGAAATGTCAAAGTATGCTGGAAACAGTAATGTATCACAAAAACCTCATGGGGATTGTTGTCAATGAGGAATACATCACATACAATGGCAAATATAAATAAATTATATTTTTTAGACCGTTACTGTCTTACCTGACAATGTATTTTTTTAGTAGCAGCTAGTTCTAAGGTCAGGATTGGCCGAAGACATTTGTCTGTCAAAGTGAGTACCCCCGACCACTGACAGTGTTTGGGGTGGCAGGGAGTCCAGACTGATACAGAGAATGTTGAGCTTACATTATCAGGATGGTTTTACCAGGCTAGCATAACCCCACCATGTGCTTTTGTTGACCATACGGTAGCAGCATCACGGAGCATCAACAGCAGATGCAGAAGGATACCTAGAGCATAAAATGTAGACATGGAAGTCCACTGGAAAGCAATAAGACTGATATTTCAACACATTCTCATCCCAGGTTGACATATGTTGCCGCTGCATCTATCTATGGAAACAGGCACAAGTAACATCTGATGGTGATTAATACTAACAGCCAGGCTTCCACTTTCATAGAAGAATACAAACTGCATAACAAATGTTTAATGTTGTAATGGGACAAATGGCAAAGATATATAACCAATGCTATGTGAGTGATGTACTGCAGCCTTTGTAGGTTATTCAGGGTTATGCCGTTCTGCACAGATTTTGGAGGTGATTCTGTCTTGTGCTGATGATTGCCAAATTAGGGGGGAAAAAAATGCCACCCCTCCTCTCCTTGATGCTGGCTGGAGGTCAGATGGGTTAGCAGGCGACTGTTGCCTCTTAAACAGAAGCCACACATGATTGGCCTCGTCTGAAGAGGTGCGTTCACTCTAAAATCAGCAATTTAGTCGTGGGGCATTCACAAGGCCTCTGCATGATTGGAGGAGAGGGTGTGTTTGTGTGTGTGAATATGTGTGTGTGTGTATGCATGCCTCAGACCTTGGGAGGGCTGGCGGTGCAAGCCCAAGCTTGCCTAGGCGATGCCACAAAGCCTGTCAGAAACGAGAGATGACCCGGAAGCAGAGGAGGATATTCACCAGCGAGGACAAACACGCCTGACACAAAGGCTGATATATGATACAGTCATACTTATTGGACTTTTTCTGTTACAAATCTTTTTTATTGCTTCTTTGAGAGCGAGGTGAGAAAACAAAGAGCTTATCTTGAGGAAGAGCTGCATCCAACCGTTATTGACGCAGGTGACCCACAGTAAACATATCAGAGGGTTGTAGCAGTGTGTGTTCTCTCCTATAAAGAAACACGATTAAACAGCAAACTAAAGCACAGTTTACAGATGACGTCTGATAAGCAGCGAGAGGCAAGCCATTGATTTCATTTCTTTAAACTTATTGACTTTTGGAGAGGTGGCGATCTTTCCAAGTCACTGGTGGAATTTTCCACTGGTTTTAAACACAACACATTCCCCCTCACACCAGGTTCTTGATCTGTTCTGCTAGTCTGCTGCTTGTTGGTCATTTTGGCTCTTTATGGGTTTTTTGCATTTCTTTTTGTGTTTCTTTGTAGTCTTTTTGTCTCTCTTGGTGGTCGGTTTGTGTCTCTTGGTGGTCTCTTCCCGTCAGTGTTGTCTTTTTGTAGTTGTTTTGTGTCTCTGATCATTTGTTTATTTTTGGTTGCTTTGTGTCTCTTTCTGGTCTTTTTGTACTCTTTTTGTGTGTTTTTTTTGGTGATTTTGCTATCTCTTTTTATGTGTCTTTGAGGTCAATCTGTGTATGTTTTGGTCTTTTTGTATATCTGTGTTTTTTGTGGTCTTTTTCTGTCTCTTTCTAGTCTTTTTGCGTCTCTTTGAGGTCTTTTTGTGGTTCCTTGGGGTTGGTATGTGTCACTGGTGGAATTTCCCACTGGTTCACACAAAGTTCTTCATCTACTCTGTCGCTGTGTTGCTTTTTGGGGGTCTTTTTTTGGTCTTGTTTGTCTTGTTTTTTGTGTTCCTTTCAGATCATTTGTGTAATTTTGGCGTATTTTGTGTCTCTTTGTGTATCATTGTAGTCATTTTGTGTCTTTTTGCAGTCTCTTGTTTTGCTTTGCAGTCAATTTGTTTGTTTTGTTGTTTGGTGTGTGTGGTCTGTGTCTTTTTGTGGTCTTTTTGTGCCTCTGAAGTTAATTTGTGTCTTTTTCTAGCCGTTCCATGTCTTTTTGTGGTTTTGTGTCTGATCTTTTTTTGTGTCATTTTGACGCCAATTTGTGTTTTTATTGGTCATTTTGTGCCTCTTGTGGTCACTTTGTGTTGTTATTTTGTTTGTTTGTTTTTTTCTACTGTACGTCTACAGAATCAGACTCCCAGACTGAGTTGTCAGGGCATGATTAGTTGACTGAAGTTCAAGATCAATCTTAAACTCTGGGAGAAATGGCTTCTTCACAAAGAAAGGGGACCAATCAATACCGAGGCCAATCACAATATTCTAGTGAACTTCTGAAAGTCAGAGAGAAAATTGCACTTTATATGGAGTTTCAAGATTATGCGATGACGCTGATGATAGTGTTTAGTGCAGAGCCATCCAAAATTATTCATGAGACATTGATTTGGTTGTCAGATTGTGTCTCAGACAGGGCAGGTTCTGATTTGTTGTTCCGGAGGAATAATAAAGGGACGTTAAGACATTTGGCAAACTAAAACTGATGCATTGTGATCAGTGCACAAAAAATGCATGATGAATTATTTTCTCTTTGCACAAATTTGTTAAAAATTAATCGAAGCAAACATACAGAATCTGATCCTATTTCACGGTTGTCTTGTTTCGGAAAACACTGATGATTGACCAGCAGAAATGTCCCTCAGCCACGCTCAGGGAAGTGGAACGCCATGTCCTGCTGTGAGACGTGCTGTGGAACAAGTATAAGGAGGGTGTGCGTGTGTTTGTTAATGTATGCAAGAGTGCAAGGTTTGCCATGTTGCATTTATATGATTTATATTTCAAGCAGGGTCACCTCATGCAGCGGTTGGCCAGTGAGAAAATAGCCCATGATTTCAGTTTCTCTCTACGGTACCCAAAGAGTGTGCCTTTATCATGGGCGGATTATGAGACAATGGGCCCCTGGGGACAGACATGCAAAAGGCCCCACAGCCTCTCCTACACAGGAGCAAGACACACACACTTTGTGCTGGTTTTGCCCTTTTTTGCAATAGTTTTGTGTATTTTTTTTGTTGTATTATGTCATTTTGTTGTAATTTTGTATCTTTTTGTGTCTCTTTATGATCATTTTTTGTCTTCTTGTGGCCGGTTTGTGTCTCTTTGGGGTAATTTAGTGTCTGTTTGGTGGTGTATTGTCTGTATGTAGTAGTTTGGTATCTCTCTATTGTCATATTGTGTTTCTTTGATGTAATTTTGTGTATTTTGTGGTCATTTTATGTGTGTTTGTAGTCATTTTTTCTCTTAATAGTTGTTTTGTGTCTCTTACTAGTCTTTTGAGGTAATTTTGTGGTAACTTTGTGTTTCTTCATGGTTGGTTTGTCTTTTTGTAGTAGTTTTTTGCCTCTTTGAGGTAATTCAGTGTCTCTATGTTTTGTGTCTCAAACATTTTGTTTCCTGGTGGTTGGTTTGTGGGTTTTTTTTAATGTAATTTAGTGTATTTTTGTATTAGTTTTGTGTGTCTTTGCAGTCATTTTGTGAATTTTCTGATTGTTTTGTGGCACTTTGTGGTAAATTTGTATTTTTTTTGTCATCATTTTGTCTTTCCTCATCCTATTTTTGTGTCTCCTTAGAGTCATTTTTAAGTTTTTTGTTGTTTTGTGTCAATTTATGGTCATTTTTATGTCTGTTGTTGTTTTTATGTGTCTTTAAAATAATTGTGTCTGTTTTTGTAGTAGTTTTATGTGTCTTGTGTTAATTTAAGTGATTTTTTGCCTGGTTAATTCATTCAGTCATCCATTCATGGCTTTTATCCCCATTTGTACAATTCATCTCATTTTGTCTGTCTCTGAAAAGGCAATGCAACTTAAGAACACAGAGGCAAAGAGACCACAAAACGAACAATTAGAGAAATCACACCATCGATATGAGAACACAAGCGTAGCATTTATGTTGGACAGACTGAACCGAAACAAAGTAAAAATGCATCAGCAAGGTCAAATGCTCAACTCCAGTGTCAAACACAACCAGCTGCACAGTGGTTGTGATTTCACCTTCACTGTTTGTCCTTCTCATCCACCTGTGCTGAGTCATCATGGCCCATCACACCACCTCCTCTGACTCTGTCCCTGCAGGCCCAGACTTGCCCTGTACAATGATTAGTCCTGCTTGTCTTACACCGGACACAATGGACCCTTCCTCACAGCTTTGCATCGCTATTGACCCATCGCTTACTAACTGGAACAGAAAGAAACGCAGGGGGGGAACCGGACCGTTTCTGTAGAACAATAAGAGAATGTGGGAGAGCGACATTCCAACGATGACTGTAATGAGCGGGTGAGATAAATGTGACTGTGCTCTTCACTTTACACTGTATGTGGGATCATCTTATGTTCAGATTAGAAATGTAGCTCTTGTGTATAGAAGTGTTATTGAGTTACTACTAAGCACTATCTGAATTCATTTTTAAAAAAAAATTAGAAGTGCGGCTTATGGGGACAGTTAACCCTTTGAAACCTGGAACTACATCACTTTTCTTGTGCTGATGCCTTTCCCAAGCATATATAGCTTTGAACTCTGATTAAATTAGTTTTATTTCATTTGAAATAATGGGGGAAAAGGCGAGGAGTAGCACAACAAGAATTCAAATTCGAAGATTTACTGGATTTAGGAAGTTATTTTTTAAAAAGCTAAAGAAAAAAAAATCAGGGAACTGTATTCAAAATTATATTTACATAAAAAGTCTTTATTATTTTGAGGCATTTTTTTCTAGGTTATTTCCTTGTTTGTTTGTTTGTTGTTGGATTTTAAAATTAGTTTTCTTTCTGCAAATTTTCAGGATTTTTTTGTAACTTTTTAATAAATTTCTTGCCAATTTTTGGGAAATTTCTTTTGAAGTTGTTCATCACCTTCTATGTTTTTGAAAAAAATAAATAAATAAATCTAGCAAATTTGCTCAGGTTTGACAGAGCTAAAACATGCTACATCAAGAGACCACTGACTACCAGAACCATCCAGAACAATTACAAAGCAGCAGCCAACAACGTAAGAGGACACAAAACAGGATGAAATCATAGGGCACAAATTAAAGGAGCTGATGGGATCACATTTCGCTGGACCTTGTGTAATTTCATCTGACAAATAAATGACTGATGGATCGAGACACTGAACCTCACATTCTCTGTCATTTTAAATTTTCTCTCTTCACCCTGTTTTTCTTCCCGTTTTGACATTCCCTTCTCTTTCCTCTCTGGATCCCAAGTGTGCTGTGTGAATATCAGATAACAATTCCATGAAAATGAATCCAATGAGACCTCACCCACACAGAGGTAAGGGAGGTGGAGGGTGGGATGCGTGCACAGAGTGAGAGAGAAAGAGAGAATTACTAACCATCAGAGAGATTCAGAGAGGGCATTCAGGGAAGGAGTATTGTTAGAGTGATCGCTAATGAGGTGTGTGTAGGTGCACCTGTGTGTATGTGTGTGCGTGTGTGTGTGCATGTGTGCGTGTGTGTGTGTGGTTAGTAATGAGTGGAGGATAAGAGCATGTCTTCAGGATGGCTTGAGGACTCATGGCCACAAAGAGGAGGACTGTGCTCTGGAGACGACAGCGTGGAGGGAGGGGGGACACTCAGGAAGTTAGTCTATATAAGACATGTCCCACTGCTGACGCGAATCTCCCAAGAGTTCAATGCAACCTGATGCTGGTGTTGCTGAAAAAAAGTCCATTACAGCTTCTTTTTGTCAAACAAATCCTGCGAACATAGCCGAAGCATCTTCGATCAAGGTGTTGTCTTTGTCGGGTTTACAAGCTCTTGTGTGATGGGAAGAAGAAACGCTCGTTACCTCCTCTCACAGTGTCTAATTGGACGCTTGTGGACTGAAGATGTAAACAAATGCACTGCAACTACAGTAAAATAAGACAGAACTTTACCCACTTTTCTGATGGGAAACAGGACCAGATAAATGCTACCAAAACATAAAAATAATACATGAATCAATAGGGGTATAAAGTATGCATTCGTATCTAATAATTTCTAATAATATGGTTTATGGGAAGGTGGAAATATTCCCACTATGTGCTGTGAGGGATTTATTGGAAGATGCAATTATTAAAGACAAACAAACACAGATAGATAACACATACAAACATACATGGAGAGAGAGAGAGAGAGAGAGAGAGAGAAAGAGATAAATGGGCCGGTAAATCTAATATGTATATGTAATGAATGAATATGTTATGTGTAAAATAATTTCTTTGGTTTTGTTTTGTTTTGTGAACTGCTTCGGCAATAACGTATTGTTGTTCATGCTAATAAAGCTATTTGATTTGAAAAAATAAATTTGCAAGCCGTGATGAGTGGGCCCTGACACCTTTGCACATTTCTGGGGTAATGGCAGTACGCAGGAACATTAGACACTGCAGGCAGAAGTTAAATATCTATCTATCTATCTATATATATATATATATATATATATATATATATATATTTAATTCAAGGTTTGCAACACCAGAATCCCCTGCAGCAGGATAGGAGTCAGAGGGTCTGCAGCCTTTGCGATGACAATTGTCCAGGAGAGATAACAGAGTACTACTTAACCAATCCATCTATGTCTTTGTGCTTGTATTTGTGTTTTGCGCTTGTAGTCCACACCATGTAACCATGTTCTTGAATCAATACAATAAAGCACAAAAGGATGGATGGCAGAGATATTCGGATTTACCTACAAACTTAAATTACAAAAATGATGCCACTAGATCTCAATGGCAGACTTATCCTTCACTCATTACTAATCACTCACACACATACACACCAACACAGTGTACGTCCAGGTGGTGTATGGGACCATGTGGTTTCAGGAGGCCTATAACATTACTCTCCATCAACTCTGCCATAGGTGGATCAGCAGACAGGTGCATGCTAGCCCCCACTCACTCTTACACACACAAACACCCCTCCCCCCTCTTGTTCAGCCTCCTTCACCTGATGGCCTGAGTCTGAGGAGTCTGTGTGTGTGTGCGTGTGTGTGTGCGTGTGTGTGTGTGTGTGTGTGTGTGTGTGTGTGTGTGTGGTTGTTGCAGGCACAATGAAGAGAGAGGGTCTGTCAGTGACCACCTGTTGGCCAGCTGTCAGGGTCCCATTTCAGGGTCGCCTTTCCATGTAGAAACACCCGCACATCTCGCGATACTGCTGCAACAAAGTCCCTTGTTTCCGCTGGCTTTATTTTATTTTTTTATTCTTATATTTTTATACAACAAAGGCAGATGTTTTTTAGCGAGACATTGGCGTTATTTCCTGCCTGAATTGTGCCATAACTGAGTGTTTGCTGTGGCTAATATGTGGTTATATCAAGGCACCAAAACCACTTGGTTATGGTTGGAAAAAGATTAGGTCTCAGCTTAAAATACTCGCTTTTGGTGGCACAATGTAAACAGGAAATGCCGTTAACGTCTCACTGAAAACAACCTGGTTTTGGGGGCACAGTGACTGCTGGAAATTCAATTTAATTTAATTCGAAAAACTTAATTTATCACAAAGGGCAATGTAGTTTCAACAGTGTACAGATCATACAAACATTTCCAAATCAACAGCAGACAGTAAGGAGTAAGTCAGAGACAATGAATAAATAAATAAATCAGTATGTTGACTGGCACGCTGGCGCCCTTGTGTGGCCCCCTTAGTAGTGCAAGGAGTACACAGTTCAAATTTCAAAGAACAATGAAAAAAAATTCAACATTCAACAAACATCCCAGTTTTGGAGGTACAGTCCCCACTGAAAAAGCTGCTAATATCTCATGGCATAATTACAGCAGCAAATGCCACCAATTTCTCGCTAAAACACACAGATTTGGTGGCACAATGGCCGCTAGAAATGCCGCTGATACCTTGCTAAAAAGCACCCATTCTTGGTGGCACAATCCCAGCTGAAAATGCCACCAACTTCTTGTTAAAAAACTCTCCGTTTTGCAGTTTATTGTCTTGAAACAGTCACCTGGCTGTCTCACCTAGGAGCTTGCACATATGTAGTCATGCACTCACACTGATAGTGCACACGACCCTTCAGAGAACATAGGTTCCCATGCGTCCAGACAATAATCCAGTTCTGTTAGTACCTCGAATGACGGCTTGACAGCAGAAAAACAATGTCACACCACGCTGTGTTCATACCTTTCATACAGTGAGGTGAAAACAAATGCAACATTCCTGCCTTGAACAGGCAGTGTAAAAGGGGCTAGCAGCTACATCCCTACATTTATTTTATGCTGAACCACTCTCTGCTTTAGTCAACGCCGGCCATTGACGTGGAAAACATGACTTTCATTTTCTCCAAAAAACAACTGTCCATTAAAAGATGCGGTGAGGAGAAGATGAAGGAAGAAGGGGAGGTATCTAAGTGTGTCTCGTTTGATGCTGATCAATGGCTCATAGAGCCCATCCTCTTCATGTCACATTACCATCTGTATAGGAGCTGTGATGGAGAGTCGGGGGAGGGGGTCGGACAAACCAAATGATGAATGAGTGATGGAAATTGGGAGGCATGACATGGACAGGAGGAGGAGGACATGAGAGGATGAAGTTAGATTGGAGAAGTGTGTGGCAGGAGGGAGGAGAGGGATAATTTCCTATAAGGAGTCTGCAGGGGATGGGGGAGGCTGTGAGTGGGGGGAGGTGGGGTCTAATGGCGTCGGGTGCTGCCTCCATCAGGCTGAGCACACACTGGATGACAGAATAAGGATTCCTGAGATGATTTGTCAGGATCTGTATGTCAGCAGGGTCATTAATTTGTCACTATTAGCTGCTCCGTCAGATTTCATATTGACATAAATGAGGAGGGGAACAGAGAACATTACACTGTATGAGTAATCTATGACAGTTTGCTTAAAGCTGCTATAGTCGATATTTCTATATGATCAATGTATCAAAGCACAATGTGACAGATTTATCACCTGACTGCAGCTTCTTTCAGCCCTACGGAGCTTTTTTAGCTTTAACTTCAGTGTTTTGTTTACGGTCACCACTCTATATATTGTCACACAAGGTTTACTTCCTGTTGTCAGTAGGTGGCGCTATGATTATGACAACAAATTAGCATGCTGATGTCTTCAGACCTGGATTCTTATGAGACATAGGAAATATGGGGCAGATTGGATAATGTGCACTCTAGCTACAATAACTTCCTGTTTCATGGCAAATACTTTTTTTTTAATCAAACCCACGTACAAGACCTGTAAGATATCAGTTTTTTCACCAGTTCTGATGTGTATGGAAAGTTTTGAAGGCTCCCCTTTTGCCCCTCACAAATGCAATTCATTGCACAAAATAATAATTCCTAGGTTCCATTTGGTGTTCAGGTCATAACAAATGCTAACGTTGCCATTATTGCTGTAGGTAACCAACAATTTATTTTCATCTTAACTTAAAAGACTAAAAATCAGTTAAAGCAGATTTAAGTCACTTTTAACTCAAAATCTATGAAATTCACAAATAGTGTAATGCTACTCTGAGAGTTAATTTAGTACCACAATAATTCAACTGATATCCAATTTTAAATTTCAAATAAACAGAGTCCACCACCCTCATGTTTACAGTATCATGATACAGCCAGCAGCAGGTTAGCTTAGCATAAAAATAATAATTATAATAATAATCTTTATTATTTATTTATTTCACAAGAGAAATGCAGCACACTGGAAAGAAGGGAAAAGCTAACCTGACCCGCCCGCCAACATCTATATACCCACTAATTAACAAGGTTTCCCACACGTTCATTTATTTGTGGCGGCCTGCCATGATTAAAACATCTACTGCCACGTATTGATATTATATTTCTGGAGTTGAACCGTTCATTAGGAGCGCTGCTGGAATATATAAAGTGCTCCGTTACTCATAACATCACACAGTCGTAGCACAGAGCGTACTCTGGGTCTAAAAGCTTGGTTTCACTCACAGCAGCTGCTCCTTTCATCCATCGATCAGATCAGATCAGATCAGATCAGATCAGATCAGATCAGCAGAGACAATAGCCGGATTGAACTCTCTGACAGAAAGTGACCAAAATTTCAAACAATTCCTTTAAAAAATGTCCCATTGTGTCTCTTTTCGATTCGTCGCCCCAGTCAGTGCAGACTGTGCACTCCTCTCAGCATGCACGAATGACGAGACTTCATAAAAAAGGTCACTGCAAGACACAAATCTCCTCTGCCCTCAAATAACCTGATGACCAAAATGTCAAACAGTTTGATGATCAATAGGAGCGGCGAGCCACAGCAAAGGTCTCCATCACTCTCTCTCACTCTGTGCAGACAGAGGAGGAAACACTGCAGCATTGTTGCAACATTTTTTAACTTCATTTTAGTGAAATATTTTTAACGTGTGACCTCTGATCTCCTCATGTAGAAGAGATTGTTACAACATCAAAAATCAACTTTCCGCAGCATTAAGTTGAAGTAGAATAGCTTATATTGTGTAGGCAGATGAGTGTTGTCTGTGTTTGCGCTCTCAGAGCTCCACTCCAACATGAGCACACTCTTATTCAGACTCAGTTACAGACAAGACTTAATGATGCCACAGCAATTGTGTACTATATGTGTGTGTGCGTTTGTGTGCGAGCACTCAAAGAGAAAGGCAGACAACAGAGCGAGCAGCAGTGCAGGGAGCACCATCAAGAGTTCTGCACGCTAATAAACCTCCTGCTTGAATTAATGACTTTCAAATCCCAAAGAACAACACGGCAGAGTCGCAGGAACTTTACACCCTGAGCAGCAGTCATCATGTTGTACCCCAGTACCAGGCTCAACCTGTGACTTATTAGTCTTTGGTCGCCATCTAGTGGACAACACAAAACACTTAAAATGACCGAAATCCTCAGGTCATATCAGACATGCAAGTGCAGACTGATATTCTCAGTTATGTGGCAGGTTTGTTTGAGTTTTTTGTAGTTGCAGTTAAGTTCACACAATTTAGATGTTCAATCTTAGCGCTGCACTACTTTTCAAAGGAAAATATTTGACTTTTTTACCTCACTACATTCATCTGGCAGCTTTTCCATTATTGCTGTGCATCTTTCCCCCTCTCTCCCCCTCTCTTTTTCTTTCCTTTTTGTCATGATTGTATTTCAGTTGTTATTTACGACATCTATTGCATGTCTGTCTGTCCTGGAAGAAGGATCAGTCACCATCATCTGAGTCTTTCTCTTTTGAGCCCCCCCTCCCTGTTACAGGGGATCTTTTTCGGGAGTTTTTTAGGTGATGTGAGGGTCTAAGGGCAGAGGGATGTCGTACGCTGTAAAGCCCTCTGAGGCAAACCGTGATTTTTGATAATGGGCTTTATAAATAAAATTGACTTTTGTAATTTTTTTCAAATGTGTGTACAAAAAAAACAACACACACACGCAAGTGCAGCTGGAACAATTAGTTGATCAATCCTTTGAAACTTTAGTAAATGAAAAGGCAATGAGCAACAAAGGGAGAAATTATCCAAAAACTTAGCAAGAAATTAACAAAAAGAACAGGAATATTACTTGAAATTAGTATTAATAAAAAAGATAAAGTAAGACAAAAATAAGACAACATATACATGGAAAAATGCTTTAAAAAAGTATAATAATTCTGTAACATAATTTTAAATATGCAGTTTTAATAATTATAAAATTATAATTATAAATACAGTTTTTCCCCTAGCTTTTTTCTTGTTTCCCCTTGGCATTTTCCATAACTTTTTTGGGAAAAATAACTTGTTAAATTTACTAATCTCCTGCAGTTTGCGGAACATTTCTTACCAAGTTGCTTGTTGCCTTTTGTCCCCATGTTTTTGAAATAAATCACAGCAGTTTGCCCAGTGAAAGCAGGGGCGTAGCCATTATTTCAGAAGTGAGGGGGACAGATTGCTCAGGAATAAGCCCACTTTTATTGAGTGATTTATCATCCTCTCACATTCAACTGCGCCTCTCCTTCGTGGCTACAGAACCGAAATAACCACAAACAGCCACAGTATGGCACCCGGGGACCGATTCAAGTTCTTTAAATTGACCAAAATCATATACTATCAAAATCAAAAGTTTGAGCTGCCACGCTCTGGTTGAGTTGACACAGAGTGACCCTCAGCTGTGGAAATTCACCCCAGAGTCACACACCTGACATGTCCTCAGCCAGTTATAATCTGTCCTCCCCTGTGAAGCCTCAGGCTGATGGTCAGGGCTCTCTGTCCTGACCACTGCGTCCTTCATCCTGTTCTATTGTCTATTGCAATAATACAGATTAAAACAAATTAATGATAGTGGTTGCAAAATTGCTGTGTAAATTAATCTCAAAGTCACTTTTATGCTATAGATATATTTTCTTAGCCAGTTATAATCTCTCCTCACCTGTGAAGCCCCTGCATGACCATCAGTGTTGCCTTTTGGTCCACCTTCTCCTCCCTGCTTTTTCTATTGTAGTATTAAAGAATTTTAAAAAATAAATGCAAAGCAACAGTGAGCACAAATTCTGCGCAGACATGAAGGAGGAGTGGCTTTATTCCTAGCTAGCTAGCCAGTCATAGGTAACAATAACTTATAACTTAATATATATAAAATAACTTAATAACTAACAATAACAAGTATTCTTCTTCACCAAGCTATGTTAGCATTTAATTCATTTGACATCATTTATTTATTCTTGTTGGTTGGTTTGATGCACATTATTTGTGGTACTTCAGTTAAAACCAATAATTCAGCAGCGTCACGTGATCACAACAACGCAGCGCGTGTACGCCGCTGCATATTCATGGTGCGTTTCAAGGCCGCTCGGAAAAACGAACTACGACGTGTTACAAATGAAATGAATGGTTGTTAAAAGTGCACGGGCACTGATACGGGAAACCCTGTGTGTACCCCATGTCCGCCATGCGACTTTTTCAAAGATTTAAATACTTGTGAAATGCATCTGAGGCCAGAACAAGAAAAGTGAAGTACTCCAGGTTTTAAAGGGTTAATCAATCAGTCTATTGACAGAAAATTCATTAGCAAATTTTGAGCTCATGGGGCGATTTTTTTGTTTGTTTGTGCATTGGGTACTTCCACTTTAATACTCCTGATTATACTAACTTTCACTTGAAAAATAAGTATTTTTACAGGGTGGTATTGGTACTTTTACTTAAGTAAAGGAACTGAATAATGAACTAGTTAATAATACACCTTTTCTGTATACATTTATGGCAGAGCGTTGAAAGAAACCCTGTGATAGTTTGAAAGTGAGCATCAACAGCACACCTGCACAGCTTTTCTTCAGTAAGGCTCCAGCATGGAAGCCTGCAGCAGCGCAGTACTACTCTGTTGTTGTTTGACTAATTCAGAGTAATTATTAGGACTTACCAGCTGCTGTAACTGTGTCAGTCCTGAGATCAGTGTGCGTTGTCAGTCGCACATTACAGGTTTGTTTTCCAGAGATTTAACCGCCGTGGTAATACCGGAAGTCCCCATTTTAAACGTACGTTGCGTTCTCCACTGCGCGCGCGCAGACTGTCCACCTTTCCAACGGTATTTCGGTGCGCAGGTTGCTGCGGTCAAGTCAGCCGCCGATTTAATTTTGATGCGCGTCTATTACGGTACCGCAAGACTCCTCTGAAACCTCTGATTTCTGTTTCCTTCTTTATTGTCATGTAATGTAATCAACAGCCCGAGACACTGACATATGTGTTTTGTTGTTGTTTACATAATATTAAATTATGGACAGATTTAATTTAAAAATATATAATTTGAGGAATATTATTTACAAAATCAATCTCAAAGACAGGATTGATTATTTTGAAACCTCATCATACTGCTTGGTAAAATTCATACAAACAAATCTATATATTCTAATATAATGCAGCCTGTGGGACATGAGTATAATAAGAAAAGTGCATTCACAATACAGAATTATAACCAGCTGTTTGGTTATTCAGCCATTATATGACTTTAGAAAGCTGTCTTTATGTTTTTGTGTGTTCTTTGTTTTGATGTTTGTTTGTTTGTTTGTTACATTTTTGTCTGTCACTTGTCTTTTTGACAGTGTTTCTATCATGCCTGACTCTGTGTTATGAAGTTTACTCAGTTAGCTTTAGGGGATATTATTTGTTATTATGATAATCCAGATAAAAGTGCTCTTGATTATTTAATTAATTTTGTTATTCTAAATGCTAATCTTTTTTTCACAAACATAAATTTTCTAAGTCATTTCCCGAATGTTTATCTTTTTTCCTAGCATTAAAGACTCTTCTTAAATCACTTACTTTATTTAAAAAAAAAGAGTAAAGTTTTTTAGAATGATATGAGAGAGACTTTCTGATCTCATCACTCGTAACAAACCAGTTTGCTTGTGGGGTTCCAACACGGCAGATAAGAATCGACCTTTAGCAGCATTTCTAAGCAGCTCCAGTGGCGCAGTTGGTCAGTGCACAGTGCTTTTAAGACAGAGAGATGCAGAGGTTGTGAGTTCAAGCTTCACCTGGAGCACACATATTTAGCTGTCTACACATAACCTGTGTGAACAACACACAACATGACAATTGGTGTCTTTTTCGGTTTATTGTCAGGTAGCTAAAACGCCACCACATTGAATAAAAACACACATTCAGGAACAGCGATTCACAACAAAGCAGAGTAACATGCGAGTGTGTTCTTTTCAGATGAAACACAGCAAATATAAAAAAAAACATGTGTGACTGAGGTGCATTTAAAGGCTGAGTGGAAAAAAAACACGTGGCATCTCAGCCACAAAATACTGAAGTACAAAGATTTTTACATGTCAGATTGTGATGCAGTTTTAACAAGGGCTGGTTGCACAAAACACCTTAAGTTAAGATTTCCCTTAAAGTCTGAGTTAAGGTTCCCTAAAATAAAATCAGTTGCACAAAAAGCTTAACCTTTAAGTGTTATCCTTAAGGTTTCCTTAAAATGTTAAGGAAGGTATTTGGGGTTTTTGCCATGTCGCAGTCTTATTATTAAGGAATCCCTTAAAGTTTGTAAAACCATTGCACAAAGGAACTTTCATGTCACAAGCATGAGTGCACAAAACATCGTAAAATAATGATTTTCTTTAAAGTCTGACTTAAGGTTTCCTTAAAATAAAATTGGTTGCACAAAGCCCCTTAGATCTTCTCCTTAATGTTTACTTTAAACGTTTGAGTAAGTATATCGAAGGAATACCTTAAACCTTTGCAAAAAGGATCTTTGTAACTAAAGAAAAGGAAAAAAACACTTAAAGTACCTCTGACTCCATCTAAACCACAACATGGCTGAGTTTATGTCAATAAATAAGGATAAGTATAAGGAAACCTTAAAGGGATTCTGTGCCTCGGGTCAGGAGAAGTCCAAGTTAAGGTCTCCTTGAAATAAAATTGGCTGTACAAAACCCCTTAAGTCTTCTATTTAAGGTCTCCTTATAAAGTTCAGTTGAGAATTTAAGGTTTTCTGCTTATCCTTGCGGAATCTTCTAAAATCAGTTAAACTGTTACACAAAAGACATTTGCAACCAAAGTAAGGAAGAAAATTTAAGGTACTGGATAATGAGCAATTGACTTTACACTATAGAACTAATTTTCACTGCAATGTACCTCCACATTTGTTGTTTTCTGTTATTTACTGATCAAATTTGTTTTCCTCGTCTTCTTTTCTTTTTGTTCGATAACAGGTATCATGAGTGTGAGTACAAGCAAACAAACATTGACACTGTAGAATTGTATCAATGCAGGAAATACCTCAACATCCTCCTTTAACTAAGGAAACCTTTTAAGGGATTTTGTGCAACACCCTTATGTAAGTCTCTCAGCTAAGGACATTAACAACCCTAATGTGTTAAAGAGAAAACTTCAGGTGTTTTTCGCAGCCGATCCCTGGACCTAAAATGTCAGAAACTACGGACACAAGCTCAAACATGGAAGAAAAAGACATCGTGTGGTTTTGTGTCAATAAGGCACAGTTTAAAGTCTCATTTCTTGGCGAGTTTTAACTCTAAGGACATCCAGAAAATGGACAAACGTATTTGGACATCAGTAAAAAAAACAGTACAAAACAAAAGTCCTGTGCTTGTAGGGTTCCTTTTGGCTGCTGAGTGGCACCGCAGAAGAGAGGAGTGTGACTGCTCATTGATTAGCCCAGCTAGAGATCAATAACACAGAAATTAGTCCTTTTCAGTCAGCTTTCAAGTGATAGTTTTGTTCCCAACATCTGAACATTTGAAGGCTCTCATGCTCAGCCTTTATTCATACATCGACAGGAAATCCTGAAGCGCTGCTCATCATCATTCCAGGAAAAAAGTCGCTCCGCAAACAACACTGTGAGCCGTCCAGTGTCAGTGCACATCCACTAACAGTCCAGCTGACACTCGCCTCAGAGGAGGTGTGCGTTGAGGTCGTACTTCTCGCAGAACTTGTCCGTGATTGGGATGCAGGTGAGGTACTCGCACCAGTCACACTTCACCGGGTAGACGTAGAAGAGGACGGCGAGGGCAGAGAGCAGACCCAGGAAGACCAGCAGGAAGACGCATATCTGGACACGCTTACGGTACATGTCGGACGGCCCAAAGCTGGAGAGGAAAAAACAGATATTCAGTTCATAATGGAGTGAGCGAGTCATATCAAATAAATCAGATTAAACTTAGTTAAGTCCCTTTCAGGATTTTCCAGGCTGTCTTTGGGATTGTTGCAGCCTGAAATGCCTGATTTCACAGCAGCTTTTGTTAAAAATTACGATGCATGTTGCTTTGCAACAAAAAACAAAAACAAAAAAACAGTTGTGATACTGTCTAAAATGCAGAGCCCATTATTGTGAGCATTCAGTATTTTCAAGGGAAACAGAATCTATTTATGATAGGAGGGGTCCAATATTGCAGATGATCATCTGTTGCTGCGTTTCGGTACATCTTTGAGGGGCAACTGTTTTTATTTCATCATATACAAGAACTGAGATAGTGAAATTCTGCAATATTACTGGAGATCACTTTGGGCTCGTCCGGGAGTTGAACCCGGGACCTCTCGCACCCGAAGCGAGAATCATACCCCTAGACCAACGAGCCATGTGTGTGCTCCTACATGCTGTGATACAGAACTGCTCATATCATAAAACTCTTTCTAAACCTTTACTATACCTGAGGAATGATGTCAGCGACACACACACACACACACACGGATTACTTGCTTCCCAAAAAAACAGACTTTGTGCAGGTGTCCGTTTTTCATCCTAGAGGGTTGACCTTTTGAAGTGACAGACATTATCAAATCCAGCTTTTCAGATCTTTCTTCACGTGGACTGAGCCAGGCTGGCTGTTTCCATCCTATATGCTAAGCTAAGCTAACCAGCCGCTGCTCTAGCTTCACATTTACTGTACAGATATAAAAGTAGCGTCGATCTCTCTGTCTCATTCTTGGTAAAAGAAAGCAGACGAGCGCCGCACATCCCTTTCCTCACTTACCTGATGTATGGCAGGAAGGCGAAGGAGAGGAAGAACCCTGACACGAACCCACAGATGTGAGCAAAGTTGTCGATCCACGGAAGCAAACCGAACGAGAAGAAGAAGATGGAGATGGCCGAAAGTTTGGCGAAAGCCCTCCACGGTCGCTCGAGGATCTGCCAGCTCTGAAACAGCTCCACAAACAGACAGGCCAGGATGCCGAACTGGCTGCCTGCAGGACCCACCTGAGAAACAGGAAACAGGATTTTCAGATGTAGCATGTTGAAAAAACGCTGGCTGCGAGGGCGGCGCCGTACCTCCGCTCTGTAGGGCAGGAAGATGGCTGAGGCCAAGTTGCCGGTGATGCCGCTGAGCATGTAGACGATGGAGATCCTCAGCCATCCGGCGAGCTTCTCGATGTCCCTAAGCACCGTCATCTGGAAGAACACTGACACCAGACAGTGCAGGATCCTGCAGAGGGAGGCAACAAAGAACAAATGTAGTTTTCACATAAAACATCTTAACTGTTGCTGCATTAAATACCAACATGTAGCAAAAAGAAGAGTTCAGTCACCCAGCATGAAGAAAGAGAGACAGCCAGAGTCTGGAGAACTGGTCTGGGATCTCTGGGTTGAGGAAAGGCAGCAATCCGCACACATCATCCATGCACGCCACCTGGAAGAGAGTGAACACAGTCAGTGAGCCTGCAGATCTGCTGCCACCCTGTGGGGAAAAAAACAAGAGTGCTGACTTCAGTCCAATCTGCTTTCAGTTCCCTGCTGACTACAGCAGGCTCCAGTGGCGCAATCGGTCAGCGCGCGGTACTTATAAGACAGTAATCTGCAGAGCGATGCCGAGGTTGTGAGTTCGAGCCTCACCTGGAGCACACAAGTTTTAAATAGAAAATGTCTGGATGCATCTCAGGTACAATTCAAAGTGCAGATTAAAAGTCAGCAGAATCAGTAGCTGGTGAATGAAAATCAACACTCAAGACTAATGGGAGGAAAAAAAAAAGGTTGTAGAATCCGGTTCATTCTACCTGTGAGCAGAGAGTGGCCTCCTCGTGGAAGTAACCGTGCATGAAATCACAGTACTCTCTGGAAGTGATCTCACATCTGCAACATGAAACACATTGTTAGATTCATCATCGAACGCTCGCAGATAAATGACCAAAATACTGTGATAAAAAGGGAGTCAGTGGCAGAAGGATTTGGAGCCCTGATGAAGTTTTGGAAGAAAGCTTTAGGGAGGATACATTCCTCTTTTCCTCTTCAATTTACTTACAACATGCAAGTATCCAGTTCAAGATTTTGAAGTCCGCACTGGTCCAAAGTAAAGTTTGCTAAGTTCACGCCTAATGTCAATCCACATGTGACAGATGCACTTACGTTTAGGCTTTAAAACTAGCTTCTGACAAGTAATTTTCAAACCTTTTCAGATGTTTAGAGCAACCTGTTTTTAACCTATATAAAAATGGACACAGTTGATATTGCAGTCCTGTAATACTGACCCTATATTATACATAGATTACTTTGTTTATTTTACTTTTTTTTTTTTTTGGGGGGTATTATTTTTTTAAATTATTTATAATTAAAATTATTTATCATTTATTTTTATCTTTTTTATTGTTTATTGTACTTCCTTAATTTAATTATTTTGTGTCTCACTTTGTCACATTAAAATTGTTTATGTGTACTTGTTATTGTTTGTGTGGCTGATTCTTTGTGATTGTTGAGCAGTACAGTGATGGATGAGCTCTGGTGGAGCAGAAACAAGTGTGTGTGTGTGTGGGTGTGTGTGTGTGTGTGTGTGTGTGTGTGTGTGTGTGTGTGTGTGTGTGTGTGTGTTTGTGTGCACGTGCGTGCGTGTATGCTTGTGTGTGTGTGTGTGTGTGTGAGGGGGGGCAAATTGTATTTGTCCTATTGTATCTGTAATTCATTGTATTATAATGAATTTAATGAAAATAATAATAAGAAGAAGAAGAAGATGAATTTCCAGAAAACAGTGTGTTGATCCTGCAGTGAAATTTTACTTTCTATGAACAGTGTTTTCAAGTCATATTCTACTCAAATTGATTATATATTAAAAATTATATATAATTTAGAAGTGCGATGCAGTTTTAAGGAGCTGCTCACCTTAATATTTCACATTAAATTAAAGAGTTAATTTTGGCATATATGCAGCAGCTGTAACAGCTTCAGAGGATGTGTACCAACTCTGTGTTAGTCGTGCTCTTGTGGCGTTCAGTGACGTTGGTCCTTACCGTCCTTTGGTTCCAATGCAGCAGGGCCGGCCCGTGATGGTGCAGTCGATGTGGGGGAGGTTGGTGTGATTCCCAGAGGTATACCTCGTACAAACCTGCACATCAGAAGCAAAGCAAGCATTGAATCAAGACGTTAAATGCAGGAGAAAGTGCTGCAATCAGACCTCAGTGTGTTCAACTTACAGTCAACTTTTATTTACTTTTATTTTGAAGACAACAGCTAAAACGGACATGATGAATTTGAATGCTTCAAAACATGTAAATGTACTCACTGGCCACTTGGTGATGTCATCAGGCCATTCATGAGGTGAAACTGAGGCCGGCTCCAAACAGATCCTACAAAATCAGGAGCAAAAAATTTAAAAATAACTGAACACTTTTCTGTTTGAGTGACTGATACAGTCCATACATGGAGAAAATGATATAACAGTGTTGACTAAATGAGTTCTCCATTAACACACAGGATGATAATCCTACAGAGTGTTTTTGTGGAGTCACCTGGGGTCCTGATGGCAGACTGAACCATGTTGGCGGAGTGTACCATTCAGAGAGGGAGCACTGGGGTGATGAGGCCACTTCACCCACACTGCCAGCGTGCTCTGCAGCAGGAGACAGACGGAGGGTCATTCTCTTTTAATGTTGCATGTGCAGCCCTGACTACGACTTAATGGTGTAACAAAAGCTGCCTAAAGGTGGTCCAAACTTTGATTCAATATATCAGTGATACACGCCCCCCACCCCCTACCCCCCCAACCATTTTCTAATTCACAGTAAAAATAAAGTGATTCACTCTGGGAATTGTTTTTGTACTTTTAGTATACATGAGGTGTCAGAGTGCATAAAACAGCAACAACGTAGAGCTTGTTCATCAGAAAAGTGCCAGTGGACAATCCCCACAGCCGCTGACAGAGGTCCTAGCTTAATGTCCTTATATCTTAGTCCTAAAATCCAAGATATGTCCTGAAATCTTAGAGACATCCTAAAATCCTAAAAAAAAAATCCTAAAATCCTAGAAACATCCTAAAATTCTAGAAATGTCATTTTTTAACGTTTGAATCCTGGTCATCATGAGTGCACCGCCTTCACCCCGTGGACCTCTCACAGTGTTTTGTGGTCTACAAAACTTGACCCTACTTTCCATCCACATGAGTGTGAGTAGATAATAACTGAATTTCCATTTTTGGGTGAAGTAGCTCTTTTAAGTCCTAGAAATGTCCTAAAATCCTTGAAACATGTGGGGCTGCTGCAACTGGCCCCTGGCCTCATTTTGCAAAAGTGGCCCAAGTAAAGCAAGTTCACTATCCCTGCAATATATCATTAGACATCATGTATGATATCATATAGGACTTTCAATAAACACTAAAATTCTTCCAACCAGAGACGCATCAGTGACTACTGTTTACTCTGATATCGTATGAGTGAATGTTTAATTAGACTTACCGAACACTCCTCCTGTAACGTCTGCAGGCAGCCGGAGCGATCGTTCCTGACGCAGCAGCCCGACTCTCTCTCCCTGGCTTTCTTCTCCTGGATCAGTTTGTGGATCTCCTCGTCTTGACGCATGCACGGGGAAAACTTGGCTCCCAGGTGGATCAGCGCCTCCTGCGGGACACAGACATTATTTGGACCATAACTACATTTGTAAGTACAATAATTACATTTCAAATTATGTTATAGAAAATTAATATAATTTTTAAAGCACTTTCATCTGGTCATTTTCTTGTTTAATTGTTGCTGGTTTCTTTTTCCTCTTTTAGTTTTTATTAAGGTAATTTTCTTTTTTCTTTTTATGATTAAGTTTTTGTTAATTTTTGGGTCATGTTTTTTAAAGTTGCTCTCTTGCCAATTTGCTTAGGTTTCAAAGAGTTAAGAGGCACGATAAAGCTTTTTTTTAAAAAATATATATATCACAGCATTTCATTTATGTCTATGGAAAAAAATAAATAAATGAAAATGTTCAAAAGGAGAGGCCAGTGTTGTCTATTTCATCCTTAATCTGTCACTTCTTATTACTCATAGCTTATTATTTTTTTGGCTGTATTTTAAACCTTATGGCACTTACTTATAGATTTAACTTTAACTGTTTTAACAATTTATCTATTGTTGCTTGAGTTATCTATTTCAACAGTTTATCCATGACTTTGAGCTAACTGTTTAGCCCTCCAGTTACAGTTGACTCATTATGTGTTTTCCTCAAATTAGTCTAGCTACTCTGGAATTTTTCTATGTACTCGAAAGTGCAAAAGTATCCCCTGGGTAGATACGGCTGGTTGGGAGTCACAGATCTAACGTTAGACAAACAAGTTTAATACACTGGAGCTTTTCCCATGTCAACCACCACATTTAAAGATGTTCAGCACTTTGAAACCTGAGCAAACTGGCTTGATATTCTTTTAAAAACATGAAAAAAGGGCAATGAGCAACAAAAAACAGCCCCAAAAATTTGCAAGAAATGGATAAAAAGTTACAAGAAAATTACCTGAGAATAATTTCAACAAAGAAAGAGAAGTAAACAAACAAAAAATAATAATAATAATTACCCCCCAAAAAAGCTACAAAATTTTGTTTGTGTGACATTCTCTTGTCACGTTTTTCTTGTTTTTTTTTTTTTCAGTTTACAGGACATTTATTTATGTTTTTCCCTGTGTTTCTGAAATTAGTCAGATTATTGCTTCTTTTTAGGTTTCAGAGGTTCGAATCCTTGTGAAAGGCGTCTGAATGCAGCACGAGAAAACTGACGTCGATCCAGATGTTAAAGCACATTTACAGAAAGAGGATGGTAAATAAAAGATAAAACATACTTACTGAGCTCGGACCCACCCAGAAGTTTTGTTGCTGCACAAACTTCACGTTTTCATAAACTCCCTTGTTCCTCAACACCTAAAAAAAAAGAGACAAAAAGCAGTTTTACTAAAAAATTTTCAAAGGAAAATAATTCACTGACAATACACCAGTGAAGTCACTATAGCATTTGTATAAACTGTCCTTAAAATGTCCTTACAGAGTCGACAGTCTCATGCTGTGAGAAGCCCACGGGGGCGATGCCGTAGATGGTGACGGCCAGGATGGTGATGAGCAGATGGACACATGTGATCCAGTAGGTGAAAAAAGGTCTGAGGAGGACAGAAGGACAATTCAGGCTCCATCATCTGAGACACTGGCAAAAAGGAATAAAGGAATCAGCTGTCTCACCTGTGATCGTCCATGTCCTCAATCTGCCTTTTGACAAAGCTGTCAATGCGTTTGCGGTACGTCCGGTTTGTGAGACGGCCGACCATGCCGAGCCCGTACGGCCTCTTCTCTCTGGCAAACAGCTTCTTAACGGGAACCGCGATCCTCTGTCCACGCTGCTGATGGTTGACGCTCACCACTTCCTGTTTCAGGCGCACCTTAGGCTGGACCAGAGAGCCGTCTTTGGCCTTCCGCCATCCTCTCTCCAAGGGCCTGGACATGATATCATAAAAGTAGTAATAGTATCTACATGATGCAAAAGTTTCATCGAGCTTCGTGTGTGCACGTAAAACATGTAAACTCACAGCATTAGATGACTCCTCTCCAGCTCGTTCTTATCCAGCGCACTTCCTGTGAGCTCGCTCTCATCCAGCTGTTTGAGGTCGGCCTCCGATGGCGTCTCAAAAACTTCGTCGGCATAGCTGGACAGCTCATCCTGCAGGCCGTCCTACAAAGATTAGAGCTGAGTTAGTAGGAATTCAAAGCTGCAAAATGTCCCGACAGAGAGCCAGTAAAATATGTCATATAGTGTTTTCTCAGGAAACCACGACATCAGTGGCTTGCCTTTAGTGTGCACGCTGTTGGAGATAAATAATGACTTATTTTTGAGTGTTTCAAAAAGTGTTTTGAATGTAATGTCATACTAAACAAGAATTCAAATGCAACACTTTTATTTTTGCTTTAATTTTTCAGTGGTTCAAACCTCAGCAAATTGGTCTGATTTTTTTCAAAAACATGGAGAGAAGACAATGAGCAGCTTAAACAGAAAATGGCTGAAAATTTTTAAGAAATTAGTAAACAGTTATACATGACCATATATATAGGTTAAAATATATAATTATAATAATTATAAATATAGTTTTCTGGACATTTTCCCCAATTTTTTGATAATATCTTATAATCGCCGCACAGCTCATTTTCAAGTCACCTTCTTGTCACTTTTTACTAATTTTTTTGCAATCTGCCAGACATTTCTTGACAAGTTGCTCTTTCACGTATTATCAAAAGAAATCAAACCAATTTTCTCAGGTTCCAGAGGTTTAAATGCTTATTAAAGGCAACTGAACGCAGTACAACAAAAGTAATGTCGATCCAAGTTCTAACGGCTTAAAAGGCATCATTACTACACAGGTGTGCCTTGGGATGGTCGCAAGAAAAGGACACTATAAAAAGTGAGGTGTGATCACACAGAACAGTGCCACAAACAGAGCGTGCCATTTGCTGCTGACTGCAGGAGTGTCCACCAGAGCTGTTGATCATGAACCCAATGCTCATTTTACTACCATAAGACGTCTCCAATTATGTTTCCCTGAATTTGGCAGTACATCCAACCAGCCTCACAACTGCAGATGACATGCAACCACATCAGCTCAGGACCTCCACAATGTCTTCACCCGTAAGATCGTCTGATAGCGGCTACAGCAGATGCAATGATTAGTTTGCAGGACCGAAGAATTTCAGCACAAACGGTCAGAAAACATCTCAGTGAAGCTCATCTGCTCATCATGCTCACTAAGGTCTGAATCTGACAGCAGTTCATCATCGTAACCGACTTGTAGGACTGTGATGCTGATTGGATGTACTGCCAAATTCAAGGAAACGACATTTTAGATGTCTTATGGTAGTGAAATAACCATTCAGTCAACAAGCAACAGCTCTGGTGGGCATTCCTGCATTCAGCATCCAGTGACACACCCCATCTGTGGCACTGTAGTGTGTGATCAAACTCCAAATTTTACATGGTGAGGTCGGTTGGATGTAGTGCCAAATCCAGGGAAATAACATTGAAGATTGGCTTTTCTTGCAGCCTGTATTTGAGAGAAAAATATCTATTAAGTGCCAAAAAAGGTCTTAAATCTTTAACTTAAACCTGTGAAAATGGGAGCAAAAAAGTGTTGCTTTTCAATTTCTGCTCAATGTGTATTTATTCATAATTTAAGGTCGTCCCGACAGTGCGTGGAGATGTGTCGTCTGCTCACTCTGGTGAAGAAGGACGTGTCCAGATCATCAGCGAAGTCCACCGTTTCATCTTCAAAGAAACTAGGGGGCATAAAACTCCGTCTGCGACATCGCCCGGTGGTGCTGTCGCCTAACGTTCGGCCCTGATAAACACAATCACACAAACACAAACATCAACAATATTATCATCAACAGGCTGAGGTGCAGTGATGCCTGACAGTTTATCCGGGGGAATTCCCTGTGTGAGCGTGCTACCTCCTTAATGATGGTTGTGCGTCGGTGGATTAGCTCTGCACTTGTGGAATACCCTGATCCAGCAGATAGCTGAGCAGTCAGTGTGTTTTATCACAGACCATCTGCTGCGGAGACCCAGTAACCCCCACGCAACACACACTAACACAACACACACCAGCAGATACTCTCACTGAACATCCATTTATCCCTTTACACGGGCGAGTCTGTAGCCACATAGTGAGAGTCATCTGTACTGTAAGATATTACTCCTGAGTTTAATCTACGCTAAGACGAGCTGATCTCATATTTTATATAACATGCGTACACACACATAAACACACAGATAAAAACCATCCATTCATCACAAATCAGAATATAACAAATGACATTTTTCTAGGAATCTCATCACAGCATCACATAAGGGAGATTAAAGTGTGTGCATGTGCATAAAAACATAGCATTTTCTAACTATAACTAAACCTAATAAAAGTGTAAAGCGTTCATAAATCCTGAACTCAATCTCCTATACGGAGAAAACGAGTCTGTTTCAGACTGACGATAATGATCTAGCTATTTTCCTAGAATAGAGTACAGGTGCCTTGTATTGCACACTTACAGTCGGTCCCAAAGTGTATTCACATTGTGCAGAAAAGACAAGAAATCTCAATTTCAGAACAACAGGAGGTGGCAGCAGCAGGGCTGTGCAGAGACCTTTAAAGGGGCAGGTGCTCAACATTAAAAAGGGGCACATGGAACAAGATTTTTTTTAATGACAGTTGAAACATAAGGAAATTATTAATACGATTATGAATTAAGAATGTGATATATTGTGTAGTTTTAATCTATTAGAAACTTCAGCAAACAAAGGTTTTCATGAAAGGTCAAACAGGAATATTTGATGATATTTTAATGCTGGAGCTTCTTTTTCTAAATTAAAGAAAATACAGTAAAATAACTTCACATTATGATTGGATTCCATATAAATTGTAAAATAATGTTGTTTTACTTGGTATATTTAAAAAATGAGAAATTATTGCTGAAATACGTGCCTTTCTTTGTCCTTTTTTGCCGATCAAAGCACCCATACCACCCACCACGAATAGACAAGCATCAAAATCAAAGCGGTGGCTGGCTTGACGGCGTCATTTTATTTTTAGCTAATTTTATATGTAACTAATTTTACTTCTACATAATTTTATTTCTAACTAATTTTATTTCAACATAATTTTATTTCTAACTAATTTTATTTCTAACTAATTTTATTTCTACATAATTTTATTGTTGATTGTTAAATGTTCTTTTTGATGAGGATCACAGGCACATCTTAACAAAAAAAAACATTAAATGCATCTTAATAGAAGGGCACTTTGGGCATCATGGGGCAAAGGGGTATTTGGGTGCTAGTTTGAAATTTAAAAAAGCAACAAGAGTTTGAAGCACAGATTATGCAAAGCTCAAAATATTTGGTAACTTAGATTTGCTTCATAAATAAAAAAAAAAATAAACAAAGACCTTCATTAGTGCTGCTGCAGCCTTCAGACTCATGACTGCCACAGACTCCCGTTTGCGTCGTCGTGGCAGCCGGTTGAGGGCGGAGCGAGAGCTGGAAAAGGAGCAGAGGGAGGCAGTGCCGGGCGTGATGGGCGTTTGCGGGACGCTGACGCCGTCCACCTCCTCCACCATGCGGAAGGCACGACCCCGGGCCAGGGGGTCTATGATCTGCACACACACACACACACACACACACACACACACACACACACACACACACACACACACACAATATGCATGTGTTCATTCACCACAGCTTTTTTTTATACTCAGTTGTCAAGCCACAAAAAAAGGTAGAGACACAGCGACAAAAAAGTGAGAAGCAGGATAACACACATTTGTACCAGGGTTAGAGTGATGCACAAGGTTTTGGAGAGCTTCTTCAGGCAAAAGTGCTTAATTAGCAGGTTTTAGACACAAAAATGTGGGAAATTTCATTTCTTAATTAATTGCTCAAAAAATTTGCCTCAAAGCTTCAAAAACCATCAACCAAAACCTCAACAAGACAGCAAAGCAAAGACGTGAAGCAAGCGCCGGAATGTGAGAATAAGAGGAAAAAGGTGAATAACGATCCCATCTCTTTCTCCATCCCTGTAACGGGCCCCCGGCGCCGGCCTACCCTCTGCATGCCATGGTGACTGGGGTGGTGGGGAGGGAGGTAGAGGGGAGGAGGGGTCTCAGTGCTGGCCAGGGAGAGGTTGTCCTGGCTGTGGAGCTCCATCTCCCTCATCACCTGCGGCTTCAGACCGCCGTATAGATGGCTGCAGTGCTGCAGGCTCTTCCTCCTCCATCGCTGCGTGCTGTCGCTGTCTTTGCTCACCCCGAACCAGTCGGCCGTACCCCTGCAGAGAGGGCGCACTCATGTTAGCAAGGAAGTGAAAATTAAATTGTGCTACTTGTCGTTTGTCCAGGAGGCGTGCATACGAAAGCAAACTAATTCTCACTTTACCTGGAAAGAGCATGAAAAAAATTATAGCCTGTTTCATTTTATTACTCTAAAACAACACTAGCCTCAAGTTGTTTCTGCAAGCCAGGAAAATTCTGAGAATCCCGACACACACACTGAATAGTCTTTGACAGATTGAGCCTTACATCCCTCCTGATTAACAGATCAATATATTGATTACTTGACTGACTGCATTGGTTGTTGGGGGTTAGCTGACTGTTTAATTGGTTCATTTGTTGATTTCTTGTCTACACCAATGAAGAGAACCATCACTGTAAAAAGACACAGAGCATCTTTAAATTTGGAACCTTGCACCTTTTCTCTTTGGTACCTTATCTTTTAAATATAAAGCCAAAATGCATAGTTTAACCCTTTGAAAACTGGAGCGACTTCACTTTTCTTATGCTGCTTTCAGAGGCCTTCACAAGTATTTAAACTTCTGAACTCAGAGCAAAGTATTGCAGTTTCTTTCAAAAACATGGCAAAAAAAGGATATGAGCAACTTTGTCAGAAATGGTCCATGAAATTAGTAGATTTAGAAAATTATTTTGAAAAAGCTAGGGAAAAAGTATTCTTTCTATTTTTTGGGCCATTTCTTCGTTTGTTGCTCATTGCCTTCTTCCTGTTTTTAAAAGAAATCAAGTCAATATGCCCCAGTTTTAAGGGGTTATTATATTTAATAGAAAAATGTAAAAACAACATCAACAGAAACTATGACCATTTTGAGCCACTTACACTAAGGGAAAATTTACCAACCATTTTTCAACTCTTACTTTTACATTCACTGTCTGATTTATCACTATGGATCTTATTTATTTTTAAGTCTGCAAAAAGAAACTGTTGTTCAGGGCTGGATTACAAAGTTTCAGAAAAGGATAAGATCACATAGGAGCCCTTGTTGGAGTGGCAGGATGGCTAACATAAGCAAGAAACTGTAAAAACATAAATCATTGTTGGATTTTCAAATTTCAGACAGTCCTTGAACACATCATGTGTTTTTATACAGTTTTGTGAAACAGATTCATCCAAGGCTTTTCAAAAACTGCTGGACCTTAATCGCATTGCAATTAATGCATTAACTGTTAGAGCCCTAATATTTTTAATTTTCCAAAACTTTTCCAGGCTTTGACATTGCTATTTGCAAGTTCTGTGACTTTTGGAGGTTTTCATGCCAGTATGAACCCTGATTCGCCCCATTTTCTATCTTTCTCTTTCTGTGTGCATGTCTGATTGCATGGACACTGCAGCTTAGTGAGCCTGAATACAAAATACCATGTTGATCCTCACACGACCTGCTGCCCTCCGTTCAGTCGACAGTAAAGAGGCAGATGTTCGTGAAGTGACTCTCTGTGTGTTTGTACATGCAGCTCCCATGTTTTCCACTGAAACAGTTTCTGCGTTCCCGGCTGTGTGTTAACCGCTCAGGAGGGGGAGGTCATGATGGGGAAACTGTTTGGAGAGCAGGACACTCAGTAATAAACACACGGCCCTCATCATCAAGACAACACGCCAGCTGGGGAAGCCTTTTAAGGCTGCACAGGGGCAGGGAGGGGGCGGCGCAGCCCTGATTGTTCTTCCACAGAGGAATGTCTCAGAGAGACAGGAGTCAGACCGGGCCTCTGACTGTAAGAAGGAGTGAGAATACGAAAACACAATCTTTGTTAAGTACAGGTCATCCACTACTTACGGTAAATGCAAACTCGCCCACGTTGTGATTCAACGCCTGTTTTCAAGATTGATGACATTTGTTTGTGTTTGTTTAGATAAGCGGCTGTTTGTCTGTGCGCACACATGCAATGACACGCATCATATTCGCCCACACAAAACCATAAATAAAATATTCACGACTGGTTGACGACAGCACAAACCCATCAAAGATTAAAGCTGATGTGAAGCCACATGAATTACGTTTCCTATCCTCGAGGGAAGGCTGGTACACAACGAGCAGCAATCTACTGCAGAGTAATTACAGGCTGAGACAGCGCTCATCTCATCAGGGAGAAAAAGGCCCAGGGGCAAATCAAAACACATACTGTCACTGCAGCGCAAATAGAGAATGTTACTTAACTTCTGTTTCGTGAGGGAATTCCTCATCTAAGGGAACAAATGTCAGATTCACCGAATCAGGTAAAGATGGTCTCCCTGCCCTAAAGTGGAAATTAAGTTCATTATTTCAGAAACTAAAGTGGGCATTTTAGTTTCTGTTTCACCCCCTGACAAAAAGAAAACTCA
Source organism: Plectropomus leopardus (assembly GCF_026936395.1). Classification (NCBI taxonomy): domain Eukaryota; kingdom Metazoa; phylum Chordata; class Actinopteri; order Perciformes; family Serranidae; genus Plectropomus; species Plectropomus leopardus. Next base: position 21,144,641 of record NC_142194.1, on the reverse strand, counting down.
TACAGAAAGTCAAAATATTTGTCTTTTTGGGCAAAAAAAATATCAGGGCTGGACCTAACTCAGTATAATTTCAGTTGAATCGGATTTGGCTGTTTGATGATTGGTTTTGTTTTCCATACAAAGTTTTAAAGTTCTAATAAGCTCCTCGGTATGTTCATGTAATATAGTAAACAAGCTAATTATGCTAACCACGGGTCATAAGTGTGCAAGAACATTTTTTGGCAACACTGGATATCGAACAAATGCCAGAGACTGTCTTGTTTTAGGTTGCAGTGAGCTGCAAATTCAACACCTCTAAGCAGAAGTTTGCAAGTCTCTCCTCCTCTGTGCTGCTGTCTGCTTGTCTGCAGCTCCCTGTACCAAAGAGTCGTGAGAAAGTCAAGAGCACTCACTCCGCAGCAAAATCTGGGTACCAAAACCTCTCCAGGTGTACATTGTACAGGAAAAAACAACTGTTTGACTTGAAGTAATCTCAATTGACTGAGGGGTCTTTGACTTATGATTTGAATCTCCGACTTTCAAGGGGCATCTCTTTAGATATCCAAATTTAAAATCCAGATTGTTGTGAATTATTGGCTTCAGCCCTCAATTAAATCAAACACTGTAGTGTAAATCAGATGTTTTATTGCCATTGCATGTTAGATTACAATGAATGTGGTTGGCAGCCATCCCCTCCATTTAGCAGTATTTATAAATAAATATACTATAAAAGGGAATATTTTTTATGATGTCATATTTTATAAAAACAAATAACTAATTTGAGACAATGTTGTAACATAACTAAATATATTTTCAGAGTATGATAATGAAATACAAATTTTACATTCTTCCAATTAAAACTTTATGCTTCTTTATACTTCTGATTAATTTCCTTGGCACTTTTGTTCTGTTTACTTTGCTTCATTTATCAAACAGCTTCAGTTTCAGATATCACATGCAAAAATGCCCATTATCGATTATAATATCACAACCAATTTCTGAAGAAGTTCAAACTAGCTCCACAATGAACTACATTACAACTACACCGAGCTACATTACTACATCCTAACGCCTTCATATACAGTTAAGGCATACAGAAACACACAGTATAGTACATACTTTTACTTGTGATTTTTTTCTGTTAATACTAATACTTGGGTAACATTTTAAATGCAGGAATTTTGAAATATCTTTATGGTGTAGTATTGCTATTTTGAGTGGTGTTTCGTTGGTGTTGAGTTCCATCACTCTTCTTATCTAATTCATTGTAAGCAAGCAAATAAACATATTTCAAAAATGCCAAACTATTCCTTTAAGTATCTGAATACTACATACTAGTGGTGGGACCAAGTCATTTCTTTGCAAGTCACAAGTGATAAAAGTATAAACAAGTATAAAACCTTAAAACTATAAAAAATAAATAAATACATAAAGAAAGAAAGAAAGTAATTGAGCAACTTGGTAAGAAATGTTCCACAAATTGCAAAGAATTAGTACATTTAGGAAATTGTTGTTTAAAAAGCCAGGGAAATGTCTAGGGGAGAAAAGAAAAAAGCTAGGTAAGAACTACATTTATAATGATTTTCTAGTGTACTTTTTACTCTTCTTTTTTTTTTTAAAAAAACCAATCAAATTATAAATACTTCATGTGTTCATGACTTGAATGTTGCAGCTTGTAAAAGTGTTACTCATTTGAATTAGTTTATTTATATTGTGTCGCTTAATCCATAATATACATAATTATTTATAAGTTATTAGTGATTAAAGCTATTTTGTAAACATAGTGGAGTAAAAGTACAGTATCTGCCTCCAGGATGGAGAGGAGTAAAACTGAAAAGAAACAGAAAATGGAACTTATGGTACTTATGAACTTCAGTAAATGCAATTTGTTACTTTGCACCACTGCCTTTAATCCCTCCACAATAATTAAAAAACATCAACATTTCAATCCGCACTGACCTGTCCAGAGAGCTCCAGGAGGGGGTCAGGGTCTGGGTCATACCTAAGGGGGGCAGGGACTGTGGAGCTGCATTGCCTCTATCACCGGCATCACTAACATACTGTCCCCACGTCCCCTTGGACCACCACTAAACCCTGATCCTCTGGACTGATCCTCCGCAGATACAGAGTTCCATAAGGGGATTTCCTGATGTATCCAGGCCAACAGGACTGTGTAACACTCGCTGTTACACAAAGCAAGGATGATCAGCACATGTACAGACTCTGAGTCCTGCTCAATGAGCTCCTGGTCAAGCGGAGGTTAGAGGAAAGCTGGCGCTGATCCCCTCGCTCAGACGGGAATATGATCCCTATGATGAGAGTCTTCCACCAGCTGGACTCGCTCGGAGGGTCTTAAATTTCCTGACATTGTGTCACCAGCACACAAACACAAGTTCCCCAAAGTGTGTGAGAGAGTGTGTGAGTGTGTCCGCATCTGGCAGGCCTCCCAGTATCCCTGCTTGACAGTAAAAGGATGTGACCTACTGGGCAAAGACGACAGCAGCTCTGGTCCTCGTCAAACTGAATGCCCCCCCCCTTCATTCAGAGCCCCAACGATCACTATCAATGAGCTCCTTCTCTCTCTGTCCCGGCCTGACTGTGTCTAAACACCAGCACGCCACAGGAAGTGGGAGATAAGAAGGAGGATGGGACACACATGAGGAGGGAGGAGAGACAGAGGGACATGCCTGAACACATACACACTCATACACCCCACCTTCTAGTCCCGTCAGCGGTTACAACAAGTCCAACAAAGCGTGTGAACTTAAGCTCAAACACCATCATTACATTCATCAGTGGGAGTGAGATAAATGATTAACTCTGTGGCTTCATCTGTCAAAATTAACAGCTCCCTAACGGCCAGGTAAAGCACAATCATTCACTTTCTGAACACATCATACATTCTGGAAAATACTTACTGATAACACATGAAAAGACTGTGAACTGTGTAGTACTGCAATTTGCAGCCTGCTCAATAAAGCTCTGCAGCCATCACTAACAAGATCCCTCCCCTCCTATATAAAAGCAAATAACAAATCCCTGCAGGTCGACAGACTCTCATTAGCAGCTTAACCAGTAGCACAAAGCACACACGGCCCTTGAGACGAAAAACAAACCACCACAAAGCTTCAGACTCTCATTTGCAGCTAACTAAGTAGCACAAAGCAATTTTCCTCCGAGCCAAAAAATGAGCTGCCGACCAGCTACAGACTCTCGTTAGCAGCTTAACCAGTAGCACAGAGCACACATGTCTCCTGACTCAAAAAACAAGCTGCAGCACCCATCTCAGAAGAACAAAACAAATTTCCTACAAGACAAAGCATGAGCCAACACAAAGCTTCAGATTCTCATTAGCAGCTAACTCTGTGGCACAAAGCACATGTCCCTCGAGCAGAAGAACAAACCTACAAAAGTACAGACTCTCATTAGCAGCTAACTCAGGACCGCAACATAAATTTCACCCGAGCCAAAGAACAAGCCGCCAAGCAGGTACAGACTCTCGTTAGCAGCTAACTTAAAGGCACAACAAAAATTTCCCTAAGCCACAGCAAGAGCCACCACACAGCTACAGACTCTTGTTACAGCAGCTAATACAGTAGCACAAAGCACACGTGTACCCTGAGCCGAAGAACAAACCACCACAAAGCTACCGACTCTTGTTAGCAGCTTAACCTGTAGCACAAAGCACACATGTCCCCTGACTCGTTAGCAGCTAACTCAGTAGCTTGAAGCAAATTTCCTTAAAGATGAAGCACAATCCACAGCAAAGACTCTCATTAGCAGCGAAAGGTACGTTAGTGACTGATTTTCTGCTTGTCTTCATATCATTGTGGAACTTAACAGAGATGTTCATTCAAAAAACAGAACAACTTTTATGTATAATATTAAGCTATGAGCTCTAATGTTAACTTAACTTAATTGTAACTTAGTTTTAGCTCCTTTAGAGGACTTACTCCCCAGCGTCTCAGAGAAGAATACTGCTCAGGTTTTCACTGTTTTAAAACCAAATGTTACATACTTTGAGATTCTGGGTCATAACACATTTTTCTTTGGTGTGACTTTACACATAGTTATGTTTGCTTCACTCGGACTTTAACATGAAAAATGACTCTTTTGTGGTCAACCAGATAGTGAACACAGGGGCGTCCTCACGGTTACCCTCCAAGTTTGCAGCAGATCATCCTCTGACACACACTTTATTTGATTTATTCGGCATTTGTGCACTCTTCTGAAGAACCTCAGTTAACCTCCTCTTCACACACACTTTCTCTAAATCCCATTATTCTCTCATAAACATCAAACGCATTAATTCCCTAACACACACACACGCAAGGCGAGTAAACCTCAGCGTGATAAGACATTAAGACACTCCTTTGAAGACGCTGTCTCCAGGTTCGAGTCTTGGCCCCTGCGTTCAAACATTTACATTCAGTCACACGCTTTGATGTAAACCACAAGCCGCGTGAGGCACAGAGATAGGTCAGAGTGAATAATTGTGTTATTTTGTTTGCCTCAAACCATGCAGTCCTGAATGCCACCTGAATTTACACTGATACACAGCGTGTGTGTGAGAGCTTACGTGTTCAAAGCCTCACATGCGTGGCACAAAGAGACTGCGACAGGCTGACAAGACTTTTGTGCAACACAGACATAAAGGGGAACAAAGTGTTGTAATGTTTTGCATGTTTTCACTGTTCCTCATCCTATCTTGTGTCAAACTCTGTTTTATATGTTCTGAAAATGTCTGACGACTCAACATGTTCTCATCCCAACTCAGTTAATATGCTTATGAAACTATATTTGCAGCAGAAAGCGAAGGTTTCTGTTTTCCGTGTCTGTGGCTCCAGAGGTTTGGAGCCACGGCGCCTTTGCACTCTGCTCATAAAAATAAGCATATCTCAAAAAGTAAGTAATGTACAGAGTTCAGATAACTTATGGAGTGTAAAGAAACATTTTTTATGCTCCTAGTTTGTGTATACTTCCTTCCATTAACTTAAAATATTCTCAATGTCTTGTGTATTAATAAAAAATAAAGAACAAAACAAACCTCACATATTTGATATCTTTGGAAACGTTTGGCTCAACACTAGAATTTGAATTTAGTTGCTACTGATTTGACTGTCATTGCTGTTGAACTGGTGGGTCTTGAACTCCACTCATCCAGTTCTAAACACTGAGATAGCTTCAGAGTACGCCAAAAATCATTTTTAATGACATGCTGTTTGAGATGTAAATTTCCCTTCATGTTGCTGCTCTTAGCTTCTTCCCTCCCTGCTCCTCCTCTCCTGTACCTGATGATCTGTTTGGGTATAGACGAACGCCGTCGGCTCAGTATTTTGGGGATGCAGGAGCGCCTCCGGACGGTGGACACCCTCCTGGGCTCCCTCTGGCCCTTCGGGGGAACCGTGTTGACCCGCTCAAAACGAACCCTTTTCTCACTTAACCCATGGAGCAGCGTGTAGAGGAAAGGACAGGGAGGCCAAAGGATGAAGGAAGGAGAAGGGGAAATCAAAGAAAAGGAAATACAAGAGAAGAAAAAGAGAGGAAGATTAGTTAGTTTTTAATCAGAAAGGAGGCTGCAGCTTCAATTGGTTTTATTAGTGCAGAAGAGTTATTAGGGTCAGAAAGTAAACGACAGACCGAAGTCATGAGAAATTAGCAGCTGGATGAAATCAGCAGAGAGGAAAGAAGAGAACACCTATGAGTTTGTGTGTGTGTGTGTGTGTGTGTGTGTGTGTGTGTGTGTGTGTGTGTGTTTCTGTGTCTGTGTGTGTCTGACCTTTTGATGGACTGTGTGAAGGAAGGCAGTCTCTCTGGAGGAGGTCTGAGGTAGTTGTTTGAAGTTTCCAAGGCAGCGATGCAGGTCTGCGGATTTTCACTGGGCATGCTGACGCTACGCAGACGCTTTACAGGCTGCAAAACACACACACACACATATACACACAAACAAACAAACACAGTTGATGTCCTTTGTGCCTCTTTATGTAAATGTAAACTAAGTCAGTGTAAGTCAAGTGTAAGGCAGATCCCCCAAAGAAGTGGACCAGACTTTAAAGCCAATTTTCATGGTGGCCAAACAGTGGAATTACAACTTCCCTGCGGCATCCTGTTGACTGACATTGTGAAAGAGTCATCAGTAAATCAGTGGATACATTTTTTTTAATGGAGTGACTCCTTTCTCTATCGTGATTTGATCTTTTCAGTTCGATAGCATTTGAAAAGCATGGAAGAGCTATATCATTGAATTATTTTATCCCCATTTAAGTTAGCGGAGCGCCAGACAGGAAGTAGCCCCTCTAGTCTGCTCTTTGGGTAATTTCATAACACATATATAGAACTTATTTGGCTGCATGTGCCACTGAGCAACTGTCATAGGAATAAACGGGTTCCCATCTCGAACGCTGTATCCAGATCTCTTCATACATATATGGTCAAACTGTGAAAATTTTCACCACATAAAAACACATTTTTTTTTTTATAATCATTATGCACCCACCCTTTCCATAGCTGCCTTTAATGTGTTTACATTCTTTAATCACCTCTTTGAGTTATAGTGTTCCCTGTTTGTGGTGGGATCTGCCATTGCACAAGAATTAATTTCCCTTCACATGCACAAGGGGTTGACATGAAACTATCTCAGCCACACTCAGGACGTTTACATGATGTTAGAATAAGTATAATTATTGTGTTAGTCCGACTAAAACTGGACTTTTAAAATACATTCAAACATGTTAGTTCGACTTAAATTATTTTTTATTAATTAAATAATTTATACGCCTCAACAGGATCGGAACTGGCCTTTGCTTTCTGCGCATGTTCCACAGTCCCCGTGCTGGGCTTTGACCAAGAAGTCGAACAGCATAAATTTGTGGAAAAAAGCAAAAAAAAACAAAAGAAGAAGAAGAAAAAAAAAAACTAAACACCTGGACAAAGGTACCAAGTAAAGCGCAGAGTACGTATGAAATGTACAGCGCCGAAAACGTATCCATGTTTTCACAGGGTGGCTTTCATTGTGAAGCAGTCACAGAAAAAGCTGCGTGTTTTGTTTTAAATTAGGTAATCAGTTATAGTGGAAATATTTCTTTAGAAATCAGGAGACAATCCTTACACCAGACATGAAGCGACACAGCAGTTTCATTACCACTACTTCTTTGTTGTTTTGGTGTGTCAGGGTCTTCAAAAATACTCCGGTAAAGACTTTTCTGTCAAACTCTGCTTGTGTTTACCTGGGTGAGTGTGGGCGCGTCGTCCGGCGTCAGCTGGATGGTGGGGATGTCCAGTTTGAGCCATGGCGGCTTCTTCCTCTGCAGGCTGCTGCTCCTGCTACCCGGCTCATCCATGCTCGCTAGCTCCCCCTACGCCTGCCAGCTGCACAACACACACAGGAAATGGGTTTGTAGGGACGACACACAGACTCATAATACACTTACAGACACATGACGGACAACAACGCTGTCCGAGCTGTCCTGCCGAAAACTGACCAGCTTTGTTGAGTAATTACAGATGCTGACAGAGTGTGTGACGGTAATTTCCCTATGCTGTGGGCTCACACAGATCCACTGCCTGAAAAAACAAACTGATTCATCCACATGCTTAACCCTTTTAAAGCCTCACCAAACTGGCTTGTTTTTTTTTTTTTGTTTTCTTCAAAAGCATGGGAAGGTGATGTGCAACTTCACAGAAATGACACAAAAATGAGCACAGAAATGATTAAAAAGTTACAAGAAAATCCTAAAATGAGTAAAAATTAAAGACAGACTATTTACAGTAGGTATCTGGGCTGTAGTTAGAAAGCTTCAATCCTTAAAATCCGCAGATTATGAAGATTTTCCAGTCTCTTGGTCTTGTGTGAACTTTTGCTCTATGATACAATTTGCGCGCTACAGGTGAGGCTCAAACTCACAACTTCAGCATCGCTCTGCAGGACAATGTCTTACAAGTATTCCACGCTGACTGATTAAACCACTGGAGCCTCCGACTTGTAAAACTAAGCAATGCTCCGACACGACAACAGGAATGAAGCAGTAATCAGGAGAGGCTGTTATGAATCCACAGCATGAGCCGCTGGGTAAAAAGGATGTGGACTGAGCCAAATGGGCTGTGACTCTGAAAATATTTTGAACAACTGCTTATTTGTTTAAAAAAAAAGAAGTGTCTTCACAAAGATGCTTTGATTTGGAAAGGATGTTAATTACTTTGCAATGTGGGAATACAACTAAATATAAACCTTAATGTAATATAAATCCAGGTGCAAGAAATGTGTGGAAGAGGCAGCACAGCTGCACAAACATCTGTTTAATCTCCCTGAAGAGTAACAAGTTCTGTCTCCTGTGATGCATGTAGATGTATTCATCAGCACAGATCCTCTGTGGTTAAAAACCCTGTGTTCCAGGTGAGGCTTGAACTGACAACTTGGGCATCACACTGCGGGTTACTGTTTAATAAATACTGCGCACTGACCACTTGCGCCACTGGAGCCTGTTTTAGACATATGAAAGACTACATCTGACTTGTGAAACTCAGCCATGCTCTGACATGACAACAGTAATGAAGCAGTAATCAGGAGGTGCTGTTATAAATCCACAGCATGAGCCGGCGGGTTAAAAAGGATGTGGACTGAAACCATTTTTTTTTTTATTTTGAACAACAGCTTATTTGTTAGAACAAAGATGCTTTTAATTAAAAAAAGTGGAAATGTGTCCTTTTTTTTTTAAAGAAAAAAAAATTGGGCTTTTTTGGCTTTATTTGGACAGGACAGCTTAAGCGTAGAAGGGGGAGAGAGAGGGGGGGGAGTGACATGCAGCAAGGGCCGAGGTTGGACTCAAACCCACGGCCACTGCGGTGAGGATGTAGCCTCTGTATATGGGGCTCCTGCTCTTCCGAGTGAGCGCTGTCTTAATACAAAACTTAATTTGATAGAAATGTGTGTATATGAGCACCACAGCTGCACTAATATTTGTTCGGCGTGCCTGAAGAACGACAAATTCACCTGCTGTGATGCATATACATGTTTTCATCATGTGCTGTGATTAAAACTCCTGTGCTCCAGGTGAGGCTCGAACTCACAACCTCGGCATCACTCTGCAGGTTACTGTCTTATAAGTACCGCGCGCTGACCGATTGCGCCACTGGAGCCTGTGTGGTGCTGTGAACAGAGTAGTATTTTCTCAGGGCAGTACTGCAGCTATAACACCACAAGATGGCACTAACATTCTCATACTCAGAGAGGACAAGTGGCCACCTACCAACAGACAGAGAGAGCCTCATACTGAACTCCACAAACAGAGAAAGCCACAGAACAGAGAGCCAAAGCCTCCACTCATCCTGTTGTTGCTGGTTAATGGGTTTATGGGTAAATTTGGAGAGTGAGAGGGGTTTTCCTGCTTTCAGTGGAAGTATAAACCAGACATCTCTCCATCTCTGTGAGTGGACTGGTGCAAATGAGGCAGTTTGCAGTGACGTGCCAACACAAACAATGACCATTTCTTTTTTAGAGACGTTCTGCATATTAAAGCTGCCTTGCTGGTCAGGTGACCAACAAACTCAAACCTCGCCCCTTCCTGCAGCAACTGCACTTCATTATGCGCTTAATAGCTCCCCACTTAACTGTATAAAGTGCAGAAGCTATGGAGTTCACCACCACCACCACAAACAAGCTAAAGTTACCACCTCCAGGTTGTATGCCTGGAGGTGGTAACTTTCACTTACAGTTTCCATCCATGTGTGTGAAAACACTGACGCTTCACACACAGAAAATCTCTACAATCAGCACAGTTTAGATTAGTGTCACTAATTCAGTATTTGACCAAATGTCCCCCCTTCTGTTCCTGAGATACGATGCTGAGTAATGGACAGAAAATATGATGATGTCACAATGAAGTTGACCTTTGACCTTTTGGAAATAAAATGTCACCACTCCTGTTTGTCATTTGTATGAAATTTGGTCATAATAAGCATATAAATTCTTCAGTTATGGCCATAACATGCTGTTTGAGCGCCAAAATGTACTCATTTCATTGTTGAGTCCAAGTGGATGTTTGTGTCATTTTTTTTTTAATTTGACACAAACAAAATCATCCCTGGAGGCTGTTCTTGAGATATCGTTCTCACAATGAATGCGACAGAGGAGGTCAAAATAAACTTGACCTTTGGCCTATGACCAACACAATCTAACTGTTCATCGTTGAGTCCAAGTGAACGTTTGTGCCAAATTTAAAGAAATTCTCTCAAGGCGTTCTTAAGATATTGCGTTCACAAAAATGATGTACATACAAACATATGGACGGACAAAAACATAATGCCTGCAGCCGTGGCTATCGCTGCTGCAGAGGCATGAAATCATTTTTGATGTCCAACACAAATATAAACATTCTGCAGTGTTTTTCTTAAAAAAACAGTATATGGTGGTGTATTTATCTGCAGACTAAAAAGTATCAACCAGGCACACATTCAAGAGGGAGCTAAGAAAATCACAGATACAGAACCGAAAAAATATAAATAAAGCTACGAGAAACACCAAGCGGAACAAGCTTACTACAAAATGCAGAATTATTGTCCAAAATGTGTCTGTGCTGCAGCTCGACTTGAGAAAACATTTTCTTCGGTCTGGCTACAGCTCAGGCTGAGGGGAAGTGATTTAGCAGGAGTGGAGGGTCGATTACTGGATAATACAACATCTGCACGGTGAGACATAATGAGCGACCACCAACGAGGAGCTCCCGTACATCTCAGCTGTGAATCATTCATCGCTGTGAGGGAAATTACCGGCTCCCCCTCTCTTTCCATAAAGCTGAACAATAATCCCCTCCATCGCACGAGGTGCTGGAGCCGATATTCAAACTTCTGGCCAAAAACGAGTCAAACGAGCTGAAAGACATTCAACACCGGCAGCTGGACGACTTTGGGATACACACTGGCACAGACGGAACGGGGTGTGCTTCCAAATGTCAACACACACACAGAGTCACAGTTACATCCTTGAAAAATCCCCCTTTGGATTCTCCCACTTGTCACTGGTGTCTCCCCCCTCGTGCTTCAGACTGTGATCTCCTACATTTCCCAGGAAGCTGTGCTGCAGTGCCTACAGATCAGGTGTGGCTCTCAGTGAAAGGCGGGTGTTGGGACAAATGAATAGTGTGATGACTCAGCTGTAGATGGGAGTAGCAGCGCACGTCAGGAGCACGAGCTGAACACGTGTTTCCATGCAGTTCAACAAAGCTGTCCAACACATCCTGGCGTGTTCATCACACTCTGAGCCTCTGAGGTTACTGCCAGTGTTTTTATTTCTCTTTTCTGAAATGAATTTGACGCTGCGGATTTAGAGTTTCGCACTTAATCACTTTGATCTCTTTTTCCTGTCCTTCAGCAGTTTCTATGTCAGGTGTTATTCCACATAACAGGGAGTAGACAGAGAGTAATGAAACGTGTTAAACCTTTTGAAACCTGGATCATCATCAGTTTTGTTGTGTTTAGAGGCCTTTCATGATCCATTTCATCCTTTTACACAAGAAATGTACAAATTGCCAGAAATTAGTAAAATTTGACAAGAAAATGACCAAAAAATTGTTTTAAAAAATAAATTTATCATTACAATTTTATATTTTTAATTATCTTACAGAGAGAAAGAAACAAATACATGAAATAAATAAATATACACTTTTTTAAAGCATGTTTTTAAGTCATTATTTTTACTTTTATACTTATATATTTATATACTTATATACTTTTATTTATTTGCTTATTTTAAGGTAACTTTTTTTATTATTATTATTTTCTTGTCAAGTTTTCCTCATGTTTTTGAAAGAAATAACACCAAGTTGCTCAGGCTTCAAAAGGTTTAAATATGATTTTTTTCTTTTACTTAAACATAAAGCTACCAAGTGCAGCATTCAAAAATTCTCTGACTTTAACCAAAACAAAAACTAAATATATAATTATCATAATTACATATTTAAATGTTACAGAATTATTATAATTGTTTAATCACATATTTACTTTATCTTTTTTTGCTTGTTTTTGTCATTGTTTGTTCCCTAATTTTCTTGATCATTTTAGGGTCATTCCTTCTCTCCTTGCTCATTGCCTTCCTCCCATCTTTTTGAGAGAAATCAAGCAAATTTTTTTTGGTGTCAAGGGGTTAAACAAAGTGACCCTCCTCCTCCTTTTCATTTTTAACACGCTTATGTTGATACATGTCCACACATAAAGGCTGGCCATAAAGGCAGGTTCCATAAAGTTGAAGTTTTGGTCTCTGTGGTCACATGAGGAAGCACGGAGGATAAACACACCCCTGTAAATAGAAACCTTCACCGGAGCGAATCCAGAACCACATCCTGCTTATTCTGCAGCGCTGATGCTCAGGAGACTCAGATAAAATACAAAGCATGATGCGCGTGCACGCACACACACACACACACACACACACACACACACACACACACACACACTCCCATGCACACAGTAAATACAGTAACCACTCACTTTGCTTCAGCCTCACGCATCAGGTGTTTGCAGTTCTCCATACGGCCAAAGCTGAGATGCCGTTTGATTTATATTGTTTCCAGCATCGGACATTTGTTGTTCCATGATCATGATCTCTCTCTTTTTCATGACGGGCAGATTAGGGACTGTAATCCCTGCGCTGGGTACCACATGACATCACTCCTGCTGTCAGTGCACAGAGCCTCATACTGACCCCTGATTGGATGACGATATCACTGCAATGGTGTCATCAACACCCAGCAGGAAGTCATACATCCTCAAAGCGGAAGAAGTGGAAGTCATTACAAAATCTCTTAACTGCTGCACATGTACATGCTTTTTATTTTACAGTTTGTGACTGATCTGCCACAGATTAGAAAATCATGCCACCCATAATGTCAAGTGTTTCCTTGTGAGAAGTATCACATTAAATGTTGCTGCAGTCTCGTGTGCCTATAGGAGAGAGCAGCAGAACAGCGGCTTAACCGGATCCTTTTTATCCTTTTTATAATTATTATATATTTTTAGCACCAGTTTGAGACTTGTCCTGACACTTCTTTCTGAGCCTGGTCTGCGAGGCAGCCAGTCACTGCATGTCCATACATTTTTATTATTCAATGGATGGATGAATGGATGTTAATGTAAAGTAGTCCAAAACTTAATCTTTGCTGCTTTTATTTTCTGAACCTATCCCCCTGCCCCTGTCTTTCAGTTTCTCAAACACGAGACCATTATTATGGAAGCGTAAACAAAAATGATAATATATAGATATAACTTGAAAACTCTCCTTATCTTGTAAAAACCCAGAAAACACTTTGTTATAAGAAAAATCTTTCCATGTTATAAAGACAGTATATAAAGATGGCCTCACTTGTTCAGATTGTTAAAAAAAAACAGATTCCTGCTGAATTTCACATCCAAACAGATGTTTATATTCGTTTGGCAGGAGGGAGGTATACTAGGGGAAGAATCTCGGTCTTTGCACTTCAAGAGGAAGCTGTTGTAAAATTGACAATTACCAGAGCACGTCTAACTTAATTGGTTTGGGACTGAGCAGCAGATTAAAACTCAGGAAGTCCACGCAGGTTTGAACTTCATTAAACTGGTATTTCTCTGCTTTAATAGGCACTGTAACCTGTCCAACAGCACCACTGGGCCCATTTTAACTTTAGGGTTAATGCAGGTTTTTTCGGGGCGGTGCTTTCAGAAGTTGTGGTCATGAGAAACTGAACAACTGTGGCCTCAAGAAAACTGCTCCAGATGAACTTTTCATTCAAGCACACTGCTTGTAGCACTCTCTGTCAAGGTATCCTTATAAAAGAAAGGTATGACCTTTAAAAATGCACAACAGTTTGTATGATGTCTAACAAATTAGCAACTGGTGACATCACATTACGTACTTTATGTAAAGTTACGCAGGTTAATTTTAGGAAAAGAAACCTGGTTGGGACGGAGTCATGTTACATTCTTAATGTAAATTTACGAAGGTTAAGTTAAGTAAAGAAACATAATTGACTGTCATCCCATTTCGTACTTAATATAAAGTTACATATTTAATTAAATTTTACATAGTTTAGGTTTAGGAAAAGAAATGTGGCTGGGCATTTTTATGTTACGTACTTAACGTAAAGTCATGTAGTTAACATTAAGTCATGTAGGTTAGGTTTAGAAACAGAAACACGTTGGGCGTCATAAGGCTACGTTCTTTCATGTTGTTACATATTTAATGAAAGTTATGTAGTTTAGGTTTAGGAAAACAAACATGGTTGGCTGTTATCACGTAATGTACTTAACATAAAGTTTCACACTTAACATGAAGTTAGATAGGTTTGGTTTAGGAAAAGAAACATGGTTGGGCGTCGTCATGTTGCATACTTAATATGAATTTAGGTAGGTAAGGTTTAGTTAATTAAAGTGACCTTGGTTCAGTCTGGGAAAAGAAACATCAAGTACCTAAAATACCTCAAAGTTCATTAGGTTTTAAACAGGACACAAACACCAGTCTACAAGGTGAAAGTCGTGCCTTTGTTTGACCCGTCCACCACCCCAGCCTGCCTCCTTGCATGGACCTTTGCTCTTTATATTACCTCATTTTATTCCCATCAGCACAGCCTGATTATAGGGGTTATATACAGATTCTGATACACTACTTTTTGTCTGTTGTATGTGCACATACATCAATACAAATAGTAACCGAACACAGCCTGGCTCATACAGTCTGTGATATTTTGCACCAAAGTATATAAAAGGAGAGGAAAAAAGGACTCCCTCGCTGCTTTTTAAGAGATCCTTTGTCCTTTCCTTTTTAACTTGAATTCATGACTTCCTGTGAACAGAGAGGCAACCATACTACACACAGAAACTCATCTAGGTATGCTCAGATATTTATAATCTTTATGCAAAAAGAAATCAATCTAAAGGCAAATAAGGCATTTATCTTTTCCTACAGTTTCTGTTCCTACACTGCCCCTTGAAGCTTCCACAAAACTGTACATCTGCTTTTTTTTCTCCATCATCCTGTTTGGTGTGATGTAACGAAGCATGAGTAGGTCACATAGATTAACAGTGAGTTATGGCGTGTGCTTTTACCCCCTCTCATCCCCGCCAGATGTTACAGTCATAACACAGTAGGTCATTTCCTTTCTGTTTGCAGAGTCCTGCTGTAGTACGACTGTGTAATCTGCTGCAAACAAACACTAATAAATGACTTAGCATCTGCCACGACAGAAGCAGTGTGTCAGTTTTGGAAATACTCAGAGACAAAACAATAAATGATAAATGACCTCAACAGAGAAAACAGATGAGTGTTGACATCTTTCCCTGACAATATTTCACCCAAATTCTGTCCAGTCCATGACTTCCTGATGCTTTTATGACTCCACGCAATCAGCTTTCAATTGTATCATTGACTGTTTTCTGTAATCATATGGGGAGCAGTAAGAGGGAACAATTGAAGTTTAACTCCTCCACAGACTGTGTATGACACAAAAGTGGTTTCTAATTCACAATGCTTAAATCTCAGGAAGGAGAGCAGCTCTGCTAACAGCAGCAACTGGAAATGTGCTGATCGGGCGATCAGTAGGGACGGACCAGAATCAGACCCCTGGCACAAAAAGTATTGTACTGAGGTATCATTGGACAGGAGACGTTTTTTAGAAAAAAAGATAACAAAAAGCGTCACGATAGTCCTGCAAGATGGAGTCTGGGATTTTCTGAAGTGCGTCCACAAGTTGCTTTAATCATTGTAGATCTTTACAATGATTCACTGAAAAAACAAAGCAGGCATGCTTTACTGCACGATCCAAATCTTTGTCAAAACTTGCCATTTTCAGTGTGTAGGTTACTACTTTTTTGTTGTTGTTTCCAGAGACAAAAAAAACATATAAGAGAAGAAATATGGAGGCCCAGCGAAAGGAAAACTGGAAGCCACAATATCAGCACCTGAGACAACAGTGGTCAGGTCGAGACTTCTGTCCAAGAGGATAAATTGACAAAGCTGACGAAAAAAAATGTACTTCTGAGAGACCAGCTGGAAGACAATTCACAGAGCATCCGTCTGATTTCAGACTGGTCACTGAAGAAAGGAGCATCACAGCACTGAAGACCGAGCTGGAGGAAGCACGCCATGACCTGGTCAAAATTGCAATTCCAAATCTCAAAATGGACAAAGCTATACAGAAGCTGAAGCAGCAAACTATGACTCTCTTACTCAGAATATGACAAAATTCTCAATTTGATTGAGGTCATATAAACAGTATATCCTGTCTCTGTTTTCCGAATTCAGCATTTTCCTATTAAGACATGGGATATGCCGGCATTATTTCAGTTTTAAGGGCATTATTTGGACATAGATACAGCCAGTTCGGGATATGCATCTCAACTGGGGTGCCTCTTGTCTATTTACTCTTGGTTCTGTGCATTGTCATGGATACGCCGTACACAAACCACCTCGCCAACAGTTTGCAAAGCTGTGGGGTAGAGATGCATGCAGAAGAAACACTCTTGCTTTTAAACTTAATGAAAGATTTGGAACAGGTTTTTGGATATACGCTATATATACACGATATATGCACAAATATCTCAGCGCCACCCTTTTCAAAAAGGTTAAAAAAGGTGAAGGAAGAAAAAAAAAAGAGTCCAACAAATCTGCCACCAGTAGGAAACTGTGAAAAAAGTCCTACTTTAATGCAAATACGCAAAATGACCAGTGGCTACAGCTGTTTGACTTTTCCATATTTTGATTTGATAAGTGGCATATTTGGGCATAGCTGCATGCAAACAGGAGCATTAGTGAAATATTCACTTTCATTAGACATGTAAACTGCATAGTAGGAATTTTGTGTTTTTTGGAATAAGGGCAAACACAGACTATTTTGTACATGTAAACATACTCACTGCTGTAATTATACTCACTGCTGTAATTATACTCACTGCTGTAATTAGAAGCAGCCTTTGTGCTCACAATCAGAGCACAAGAGCTTCACAGGCTGAGGAGAGGGTTTGTCCCTGAGGTGATTCTGCAGCTGCACAGGCTCATGAAGATGTGAAAAAATGTACGGCCAAAATCCGGTGCAGCTTTGACTACACTCGAGAGGGTGCCTTGAAGAAAGGCATCATGGATTTCAGTGTAAAATTGCAGCAGGAACAAATAATGAAGAAGCCCATCAAGCTTGTTTCCTGCAACACTGTGGACAAATTCAGCAGCCAGAAGACCCAGAGTCTGCACATGCTGAAGAGGTGGAGAGAGTCCAGCAGGCCTTGAGTCTAAAAACTGGTGGGGAGGAGAAAAAGTGGTACAGAACCCACAGGGACAAAGAGAACCCATGGGGACCAAGAGCGGCAGATTGACCAGCTGGACGGGACAGCAGAAGGACAAAGATGTTTTGTTGGACATACAGAAGCTCAAAGGGAAACTCACTGCTGAAGAGCCTTTAGGAATAAAAAATGAGACAATGGCCCCGGAGACGGAAGTTGAGCTTCACAAAAAGTTCTTTGCTGTGGAAGAGGCACAATCAAAAGTAGGCCAGCTAGAGAAAGATCTACTGAGGACGAAAGCTTGGGAGGAGACAGAGAAAACCTCCCACAAGGTCGAGCTGGACAGCCTAAAAAAGGTGAGCTCCGAGGTCGAGGCTGCCCAGAGGCTCCATCCATGGTAAACAACTGATCAGGAAAATAATTGCCAGATTAACAAATGATTAAAAGACAATTATTATTTTTTTCTCCTCTGGCCGAATGTCCTCCGACCTTAATAAATAAGGGGAAAAAGCTGCTTAACTATACAGAGATAAACAGCAGCACAGACAATCAGAGCAGGTCAAAGGTCAGCCTACATGCTCTGTCTGTCTCTAATCTTCTCTCTCTACTCCACCACTCAACTGTGACAGCGAGAGAGGTTTAATTAGCAACTTGGAACCAATGCAAAAAAAAAAGTTTTTGAGTAATCAAAAAGTTCATTTTCTCTCCTATTAAACACATTGTTGAGTTGATTAAGGGACTTGCATAGGCTACTGATTTGTGCAAAAGCAGTGTTTGTATCTCACAGTATTTAAACCTTGACAGCTGCGCTTCACCTCACACCCACACCTTTCCTGCATACAGTCTGCACAGGAAGACAAGAAGAAAAAAAAGGTAGTGTGATCTTTGCAGAGCTTCGATAACAGCTTCTGCAAAGTTCTGAACACATCAAAAAGGTCGACAGTCAACCACGGTGACATTCAATAAAAGTAACCAGCAGTCGTGTGTGCATTCATTATGGTTGGAAATGTCCCTCCGCAGTTTGAACATGACAATAAAAGCTGCGGCCACAAGCCTCACGCTGCCTCTTTTCTGCAGACGACCTGGTGTATCAAGGCTGAGAGAAAAGGAAAAAAAAAAACAGCAACAGATGGAGAAAGATTAAAAAAAAGCAGAGAAACTTTAACATTATGTTGGGAAAAGATGAAAGGAGTGAGGAGCAAAAGGGAAATCCATTCATGAAAATGTATGGAAAGAAAAAAGAGGCGGATGTGAAGGAGACAAATATTCTATCGTAATCAAAAACAGTTGACCACCTCACATGTTCATTTCTAAACAACACATGGCACCCATTGTTTCACTGTGTGGACTTGCTGTCACGTACACTAAATCTTTGAAAAAGACTATCATATTGACGACAAACATGTCAAATTCTACAAGAAGTTCCCAACTGTAATTCACTCTCTTTTAGCTATGTTTTTGGTCTCCACCTCTCACTGAGGACAAGCTCAGACTCGCCACGGACAATTCTGTCAAATGCCAAATGGCTCGACCATCTGAAGATTCTTCACAATAAATGTTCCCAATTATTTTATGTACAAAGTTTTTTTGTGAAGCATTAAAGTAAGGAAATAAGGAAGGAAAACCTCAAAAGAAAATTTGACACAAATACCCACTCGTACTATTATAGGTCAAGGTTAGTGTGACCTCATCTGTCATGTTTTTGTAAACATGATGTCTCAAGAAAAACGTGAAGGCATTTTTTTTCAAAATATACTTTCAACACGTGACTGTCACATTACACGGAGTCATTTGTTCCACTGCTAATGCAGCAAAAGTAATTACAGCAGCTTTACATTTTCCCTTTTGCTTAATAAATGTTCCATAGTATTTCATTATGATTTCACATTGGAAATACAAGGTTTCATGAAAAGCTTTCTAACTGATGTCATTCAGTCATTGTCAGATTAAACCGTAAAGAATCACTGCACAGAATGACTAAATGGAAAAACTACAGAAAAAGCAGCATTCATCAGTCCAACTGTTCCAACTCCTCATGGCACAATCGATTGCCAAAAAATGCCACTGGAGAGAGTATAATGGTTCCTCAGCTACTGTGCCAGGTAAAGTACTGGAGAGAGTTTCCCAGCAGAGGGGACGTCAGTTCTCCGTCTCGGGTCTGTCACAAAGAAGAAGTTGGTGATAGAAGTGGATGTCAACTCCAGCTTCTTCTTAAGCAATTCATTGTTAGTTGTTCTCCCACCCAGAGGGGTTTCAGTGGTTAACCACACCTGCCACCATAAAGCTCGTCTGCCTATTTGTGTGCATAAAGATTAAATATAGGTGTGGGTTCAGCTTTTCAAACATTTAAACCTGATGAAGATCCAAGCAGGATCGAAACATTGTTTTTATCAATATTGTGTGGTGTAGAGTAAGTGTGCAGGCTTTTTTTTATACATAATGTACCTCACAGAGTATGTAGAAGGTAAAATATTCCACCTGGGAAGTAGCACTCACCCATCAATCAATGAGGATGCTGCAAAAGACACCAGTGCTCTAAAATGAAGAGTGCATCGCTGCTGAACTCTATGTATGACTTTCTGGCTTTCCGCTCTGCCAATAACAACAACCTCCAAAAAATCCACCAAGAAAACTGAGAACAAAACAGGGCAAACTAAACTTATAATTATGAGGTTTATGTTTGAGGTCAAGTCTTTTTAAAGTCTTTATGAGCACTAAACATGTTTGTACTGAAACCTAACAAAATCAACAGTATATCAGCAACGTCATGTTTGTTGACCGCAGGCATTATCACTCTTATCGACAGCGAGTAAAAACTCCTCTGAGCCAAAAAGAAGATAGCAGTAGAGAAGTTATTGACCACATGTTTTAGAGTTGGGAACATTATAACCCCATGAGTCAGAGGGAAACAATGTTCTGCACACCCTTTGAAAGAAAATCATCATCAAAACATTATTTTCCCAATAAAGTTGACTGGGCACTGAACATCATCAACTGTCTTCTAGAAATTATTTTTGGGACGGCTGAGAAAAATGTAATGCCACCCACGTTTCATTTTTTGTCAACATGTTCTTGTAATACAATATCTGCTTGCAGCAGTTAAACCATGATCAAGATTTTTGTGGTCAGTTTTCAAGCAGCACTTGGTTAAGGTCACGGTAAAATACAGAAAATGTCAGAAATTTCTTACATCACAAGAAAGGATATGTTTATTTTCTTTACAAGTGAAACCAAAACCAAAATCTATCTCTAACAGTAAAAGGACAATAATCCACAGAGCAGCCATTTCTCAGTAACTCTAAATTAAACTTTAAAGGGCCACTGATGCACCAAAGACGTGGTGTACGCAGGCAAAAAAAGTCCTCTGTCAAAGTTTCTGCATTTAAAAAAACTCAAAATATGAACAAACAAATCATGGCTCTTGCTCTGCTAAAAAACATTTTGCCAACCCAGTTGCATGCTGGTTCTATACCTGCCTACTTATCTATATCATTAGCCCAATGTTATTCCAAAGTCATAAAATACTGCCGATTTGACGGTGATCTCGGCGTAAGATCCTGACGTCAAAAGTCACCTTTTGAAGTTGTACGATATATCGCGAGAAGACGTTAATTGAGAACGCAGCCAGACAGAACCGGTCGCGGTGTTTTAATACGCCACCGGACCGCACCTGCCGCAGCAGCATAATACGAGAACAGCTGGTGGCAGTTGAGAAACAGCTGGACAGAACCTGTCATGTCCACATGATACACCGCTGGATGGCGTCAAGGTTGAAACCCATGCACACCTTTTTTTTTACTGTTTTTACACACTTTGTTTAGACTCAGACATTACTAGGATTACCACCTCATGTTTGTTTGCCTCCGCACACCAGTCAATTTGTAGTTATGGATGCTCCACACACTAAAGATTTATGCAATCAGCACAGATTTAAGATCAGCGTCATCAATTCAGTATCTGGCCAAATGTCTCACCTTCTGTTTCTGAGGTATCACGTTGAGTAAAGGCTGGAAAAGTCTTTTTGCAGAACAATATGATGTCACAGTTGACGTTTAAACTCTCGAATATAAAATGTCAGAACTTCACTATTGTATGCTATTAACATTTGGATGATTTGAGTGTATTGATTCTTGAGTTATGGCCAGAAACATGTTTTATGCGGTCACTGTCACCTTGACCTTTGACCTTCACTCACCAGATTCTAATGAGTTTGTTTTTGAGTCCAATTGGACCTTTGTCCCAAATTTAAGAAAATTCCCTCAAGGATATCTTCAGATATTGCTTCAATGACAATGACACGGATGCAGGATCACAGTGACCTTTGACCATCCAACTCTAATCAGTTTCTTGTTGAGTCCACTCGAACGTTTTTGCCAAATTTGAAATAATCGCCTCAAGGTTTTTTGGCATAACATGTTATCAAGAATGAGTCACAGTGACCTTTGACCACAAAAATATAATCAGTTACTTCTTAGGTCTAAGCGGACGTTTGTGCCAAATTTGAAGAGATTCCCTCAAGGTGTTCATAAAATATTGCATTCTTGAGCATGGGCGTACGGATGTATGTATGCACAGATAAATGGACAACCCAAAAACATACTGCCTCCAGCCTCAGCTATCACCGCCGCAGAGCCATAATAAAACCACTGACATTAAAACGTGCCGTTATAATCACTTCATTAAGGTTTTACTATATATTTTATAAATCCATCATGCTAACTTGCTTTAATCTGTCGCTTTAGAGCCGATCGCTGTTTGACAGTTACTATAAAGAGAATATACTGAAATCATGTTGTGCAGAGAAAAAAACATGGAAAGAGAGACAGAGTGAAGAGTTGACAGACAAAGAGAGCAGCTCAGCTGACCCTCATATGAAGCTGCTTTGTGTTGGCTGCATGGTGACTGGGAGGTCACCATCACAATAAGAGTCTCCCCAAGTATGTCCTTGCCTGGAGACATGAATAGACCTTCATCCCTCCTGCCGTCCCTCCTTCCTGTCGTCCCTCTACGGAGCCAGCAGACTCACACTGAGAGCTCCAATACAACAGCTTCCTCTGTTGGCCGGCCGTGTATGAAATCAGGATGGTAATTGCCCACAGATGCCACATTAGGGTGAGATGGCGGGGGGAGAACCGGCTCTCAAAAGAATATTTAGAGGGAAAGATGGAGGTCATAATTGTGGTTTGAAAGAAACAGAGAGGATCTTCATGGAGAAGTCTGGAGTCCCTCCGGAGAACTCTGGACGGGGGGACAGCATTGTCATCAAGTGTACACTGAAGTTTGGAGATTTCCACATAATGGACAGATTAAAATTCCTTTTTGACAGACAGCTCGCTTTTCATCCAGAGTTTTGTTCCCCGATTGGTTCCTTTTCAAAAAATTTCTTATGTGAAATATCAAATCAGAAAATCTCTCCAGAGGAAAAGGCTGTCACTTATTTTACTTTTTGTTCACAAATACAATAAAAAACATAAAACCCATAAATGTGACAGCTGATCTCTCGTAATTTTCTGACATCCCTTCCTGTAACTCCAGGCTCTGTAGCTTTTAGCAAACATTACTCAAATAGAAATCAAAAGGACATTTGTTGGGACTATTTTCAGATGCGAATTAATTTGGATTTGCTGTTTGAGTGAGTAGTGCATGTGGGACTGACACAAAATAAACCAGTGTCCGTTTTCATTGTAGTCAAAGAACAAAGGAGGATTAGGGCCATATTGAAACAAAAAGTGCATTACCGGAATAAAGTCATAATTTCAAGTAAAAAAGTCCTAATATTATGAGGATAAAGTCGGAATATTATGTGATTACACTCAGAAATTCACAATAAAAGCTGTAATTTTATTGTGATTATGTGATTATATGTATAATCCTGAACACAATCAGGAGCAGCATTCCCAGAGGAACTCAACTCTTCAAAATTTTTCCTCAAACAGTCAGAAACCTGCTCATAAAGCTTCAACTCTGCAGAGAAAAACCTAGTTTGCATTTTTACGTAAAGTAAAAGAATGACATTATTTGTCACTGCTATCGAACGCTTAAGTCAGTGATCCACTCCTGACCTCTTATTGACCCATGTGTGCATACTACACTCAGTCACTGATCTTTCAGTTTAACCCTCCGCAATCTGTCTGATGTACAGTCTTGTCTCTGTCTCTAGCTCTGGGCTGGAAAAGGAAAATTGAACCGACCATCAACTTTGAATATAGAAGATTAAAATAATACTGCGTGTTGAAAAGAGGATTAGTATAAATGCAGATGTAGAGTAAATATTCCCCCTGTGATCCCTGAAATATGGTGATTTATTTTAGTTCTGTAAAGTAAAAATAGCATGCAGGGCTGAACTTTCTTTGTATTCTTTTCCATCCTCTGTGACTGATTTGTGCTCTGGCAGCGCAGGTGTATCTGTCACGCTGATGAGGCCGCTCTGGTTTTGATTCAGCGAGATGATGTGAGGGAAAATGAGAACGAAAAAAAAAAAACGGGTGAGCATGACAGAAACTGAAAGAGAAATGATGAGAGAGCGAGAGAGAGAGAGTCAGTTAGAGCCGACGTGGTCGCAGAGAAAACTTTCAGCTTTATTCTTAAAATGATATCACTGCCAGAGAGACAGAATCAACCAGAGCTGGCATCTACAGCAATCTTTCCTTAAAGCTGTTGACTCGCTTGACATCCATTTGAAGGCAGCAGGTTTCTGTTGCACCTGCGCTCTCTAATTGCAGTGCTGATGTCACTGTAAACCACAATTACGCACATCAGATTCGCTGGTTACATTTTGTGCAACCAGTAGCAGATAGTTTAAAAAAACCACAGAAACCTTTGCACTTCTGTGTAAACTTGTCAGTTATGATAAACTATTCTGCTGCAGCGTAAACCAACAGGGCTGCTGGAGACTGAAAACAGCTCACTAGATCATTCATGACTGCACTGTCTTCAAGTTTAACAAAGGCCTCCTGCACGAGGCTGTTCTCAGGTACAATGAAGTCTTACAGTAGTGCTTTGTGGAGTTGGCCAGTTTTTCCGGTCCAGTGTATGAGCTTAAACCAGTTTGACTTTATGCAAACTGGTTGAATCGGCATTTGTCATCATGACATAGTCTGAAAAATTAATCATCCTGTATTGACGTTGTCGCAGTGCTAAATCCAACCTATATTCTGGACTGTTTCACAAAAAATTTGATTTAATTCATTCTGTGTCCCCTCTCTAAACTCAGAGGGTTTTTACGGTTTTGTGAACGCAGTACTGGTGAAGCTCTCCATGAGCTCTTTTTTTAGTAGTAGCACAAGAGTGTGGGGTGGATAATTAATCAACTGATCCAGTCAGAGCTGATCAGAACGATAATTGAGGGGAGCAGCTGCTGCAGAGGCAAGTGAAAGCGAACTTTTAGACCCAGCACAATGAACTGAAGTTTCACTTTCACTGTTCCTGGCATTCTTCTGCTCCATCTGTGCCCAGAGTACACTCTGTGCTTTGAGAGTGTGTTGCAGTTAATAACTGAACAGTACATAATCCAGCAGCACTCCTAATGAACAGTCCAGCTCCCAAAAAATAAAACCACATTTGTTTTAATTGTGGCAGGCCGCCACAAATAACTGAATGTGTAGGAGACCCTGGAGGTATTTGCTCATAAACCAAAGAATTTGACAAAATCTAAGAGATGACCTGATGATCGTGCTAAAGGCAAAGTTTAGGATTCACAAAAGTTATTAAAATTCATCTTGAAGGGAAAATGAATGCCAAAACCAAATTTAATTGAAATTAAACCAAAACATGTTGAGCATGTCGAGTTGTCCATCCCATTCTCTTGAACGGGATATCCCGAGGGAAATTCTTCAGATTTGGCACAAACGTCCACTCGGACTCAACAATGAAATGATACGATGTAAGGTCAATGTGACCTTGTATCCATCGCATTCTCGTTAACATGTTATCTCAATAACACCTAGAGGGAATTTCTTCAAATTTAGCACAAATTTCCACAGACTCAATAATAAGTTGATTTGATTTTGGTGGTCAAAGATCAAGGTCATTGTGACCTTGCATCTGCCTCATTCTCATAAACACAATTTCTCAAGAAGGCCTTGAGGGAGTTTTATCAAATTTGGAACCAACATCCACTTGAACTGAAAGACGAACAGATTAGAATTTGGTGGTCAACGGTCACTGTGACCTCACAAAACATGTTTATGGCCGTAACTTAAATATTTATATGCTAATTATGACAGAATTTCACACAAATGTCAAACAATAAAATGATGAAGTGATGACATTTTATCTAATTCACTATGTGTTGATATCTGGCATCATTATAACTGATATGATAACACTGATAACACAGTGAAATAAGCATGAATATTAACATGAACACATATAACATGAGCAAACAGGTAGCATCACTTTGAATATTTTTGAAAGTAGAATCAGATACAAGCAACAGAGAAGAGTTGAGTAAGATACTGAGAGAAGACAGAGTATGTCCCTGCACAACACTGCACATGCTGTTGTTTCCTGCTTTTGTTAAAGTTACTTTAATGCTATTCAGATCTCTTGACAGGCTCATCCTAGATATATTTGTGCAGTGACATGTAGTGGCATAAAACACTAGCGAGAAAGATAAACAGTGCAGCTTGTTGGCACTGGAGAGGATCCACTTGTGGGCAAACTGCCTTGAAAAATGAATGTGAAAATGCTGCAGGGCTCCTGAAAAACCAAACCAGTTTTCCAGCCTGATGCACCGGGCGGACGGACGACTCCATAACAACATGAAGGTGCATTTCACTTCTCAGAGCAGCAGCCCAGAAATAAACCTGCTATTGTCACATCCAACGTGTTCAAACAGGCTTCACACGGCGAGCTCAGTGTGCCATGGAGAGAGACAAAGAGATCAGAAACACACCTGCAGAATGCCACCGTGCTCACAGATAACACAGATCACAGTCACACTGACAGAGTGACGCTCGCTCCAAATGACATATGACGTGTCTTCCAGGATGCTGTCAGCTTCCTGTTAAGAGCTGTGTGTGTGTGTGTGTGTCTGTGTGTGTGTGTGTTTGTTCTACTTTTGTCTTCAGACTCTGTGAGGCGCTTTCAGTTGTGATGTTGAATGTCAAGGTCTGGACATGTTTTATTGGGAAGAAGTCTACAGTTCAAATTCTCAAGATTAGTTTTGGGTTTGGCTCAGGACGCTTAAAGGAACATTTCATCCATTAGTGTGATTTGAGTTTTTACTCCTTTATATATATATATAGATATAGATATAGATATAGATATAGATATATAACTTTAGATATCTTTGGTAATTTTTTGGACTAAAGCAGATATATAAATTGATTTTAAAAAAAACATAATATTTTTTAAAGTGTTGCTCAAGTGTGTGTCAACATAATTATGTTGTCACAGGCTTCTGTCTGCTCCTTGTCACAATGCACCTTGACTGAACGTCATCTAAAGTTGTTTTTGGTCATAAAAATATCTGTGCTTTAGTTCTATGGCTGAGCTTCATATTAACATGACATTTCAATGCCTCATTGCATCCCTGTGTGTATCACACTGCTCATAAAGCTAGCATAGTGTCAGCTAATTACGCTAAACAACACAGTACCACAGGTAAAAACAAACATATATGATTGGGTGACGCATCATTGGAGCGCTTATTTTTAGCATGTCATGCCCGTCATCAGTGACAAGTGTTGGGCGTCAGTTTGTAGCTTCGTGACACAGCTTCCAAAGAGTGCCCAAGGGATGCAATTTTTCTGTAGGCCAGTCCAGAAGCTAGGGTTGCCCTGATGCCTTTGTCAAAAAGCCTGTGAGATTTTTCAATTGGATTTTGGATCATTGCAGAAAATAAGCTCTGTGGTTAACAAATATTTATGATGCTTACAAATTTTGTTTGGCTAAATAATGAAATGAACACCACTTTCAGTGGTTTGCAAACAAACCACATTTTTTTCATTTAAGGCTTTTCAAGGGCCCCCCCCCTTCCATTGGGGCCCTGGGTAATCTATCCCACTTTAACCCCACAAGGACGTCCCTGAATGCTGGTCATGATATTAGAGTTTGGAAGAGTCTCAACATCATGTACAACTGCAGGTCGCAGGTTCAAACCCCGGCCACTTATCCTGTTTCCAACAGTCGGAACTCTAACAGGCTGCTTCAGGTGTGTGTGTGTGTGTGTGTGTGTGTGTGTGTGTGTGTGTGTGTGTGTGTGTGTGTGTGTGTGTTTGTGTACGCGCACACTCCAGCCATCTGGCCCAAAAGTCTGCTTCCTACCATCTTTCCAAACAGGAAGCCAAAAACAAATCCTTGATGACACAGGTCAGTGGTTTAATTGTCTCAGTGGGATTTCTGTGCAGCCAAAAATCGGCCCCCCTTTCATCTGAGCAGCAGCAGAGCCTCAAATCGATTTATCACAACCTGTGTGTGTAGTGTGTGTCTGTGTGTGTCCATACTGTACTCTTTGGCTTGATTTACTGCAGCATGTACAGCCTGACATATAGAGAGGATTTAGCCTGTGAGTTGCAAAGTATCGAATGCCATTTTTCTCTTTTCTTTCTTCATGCTGCTGGAGCTCCCCTTGGCCTCCGGCCGCAGAGCAAGGCATCAATAGAACCAGAGGAATCATGGGAAGGAGATCAATCACTGGCTATAAGACCCCGTAAAGTGTGTGTGCATGCCTGACACTTGCACACACACACCTGTTCCTCTCACTGTCAGCAGCCTGACCAGAGGCTTCACATTTTAATTTGAAAGGCTCATCCGGACCAGATGTGCAATACCACACGTCATGCATTCACCATGACATCCCTGGGTCTCCCCTGTCAGCCTCGGGAGACCCCACCCAGACAGAGACCCCCGCGTGCTGCAGCGCCTTTAAAGAAAACCTGCATACCTGCACAGTGCAGCTCCCGCCGAACACACACCCTGACAGCCGGGAGAGGAGCCACCAGGCTCGGTGTGGTGCTCAGTGTTTCCCCGCTTACCTTCCAGCTGAATCCGGTTCTTGCAACACCGACGGCTCCCCCGGTGAAATGCCGGTCACTTCATAAGTTATCCCAGCCACACATCACGCGGACTCGAGGAAGTGTAGTTCCACTATCAAAGCGCGAGCTCCAGATGTTAGCGAGGGCGGTGCTCGCGACCCATAAAGATGTCAAATGAGAACACGTTATTTAGTGTGAAGCTCGCGAGCTCCTCTAAAGCTGTCTGCCAGCAGCACGGTGTGAAGGAGTCTCCCGGCCCGCCCACGCTGCCCCTGTTACCGCCGCTGGATGACGGGACACCGACAGACCGACCGACCGACCGACTGCCGCTCCACCGGCTGACCTCACAGCGCCGCCCACCGGTTACACCGAGTCACTGCAGGGAGCAATGTGCAGCTGCAGGTGATGACAGGGTTTACATCACAGTGTGACAGCAAAGATCATCCATCTGTTCGCACTGTCAGTGCAAAGCTGTTTGTGTTTTTATTATCATCAGATAAAAGCAATAAAATCATCCAGATTAAACATTATAAAGTGACTTTTTTCCCTTTCTTTCTTTACTTGCTCATTCACTTGTTTGAGTATTTTCAGCTCAAGTGCCTTCTTTGTTTTCTTTTTATCTTTTTACAAATTTCTTTTTTTTGTGCATTTCTCTTTTTTGTTTTAAACAAAATCAAGGCAATTTGCTCAGGTTTCAAAGAGTTAACTGTGGTTTCTTTAACTCTATTCTTGCCAGTATGAGGGGGTGGTCCGTTTGTGTTCTTATGCAGCTTCTGTGTTGCTGTTTTGAGGTCCTACTTCTTGTATTACTATTCAGGTGTTTTAGTCTGATTGATGGATAATTTCACAGTTTATTCAACTGAACCAGGAGCCCCAAATATAAGAGAGTAATGTGCTGCAAATGTGTGATGTGCTGCTCTGAAGGGCTCCTCAAACCCATGAAGAAAACACTGTGCATTGATATATGGCAGTTTTCCTTGGAAAGGCTGCACATGACATTCTGTTTGAGCTGAAACAGTTCCCCCTGCAGGGCCGGTGTCCTGTTCTTTCAACCCCTTCCAGCTGACCACGATGATCTGCCCCTTGTCCCTCACCACAACACTCAGTCAGTCCAACAATGTGGTCGTCAGATGTGAAAGAATACAGCTCAGAACAAAGGATCATATCTGTGGTTATAGATTGCGCTCTGTAGGAGCCTGACCAGGTGTTTCTGGGTGTGGTGCAGATGAATTGTCACTTTTGGTGTGGCAGCTAACATTAAAAAAAAAGATATAAATCACACCTTGTGCTAATAGAAATGAACTTTCAGTGGATTTGTTCAGAAGCCTTTCTGTGCAACGTGTGAACAGGTTCTGTATATTTGCAAATCAAACACACACTGATGTGCACATTGTTTTAGAGCAAAGCTCATTTTGACAGTTGCTTTGTATGAGTGCAGAGAAGTAATATGATGTTTGTTCAGTCACACACTTGAGAAAGAAAGACTGTGTCTAAGGTTTTGTCATGTGAGTCTTTCTGTTCCCAAAAGAGTTTCTGTTTTAAACGCATCTGGTTTGTTGTACTGAACCTCTGGCAGTAAAACAGATGTGTGTGTGTGTGAGAAAGAGATACAGTTTGTTCTGTTCTCTGCAGACACCAATCACTGAAATCCATGCTGCTTTTGGATGAACATTATGTAGAAATGTGCATAATGTAAATGAAAGGAGGTACACTGTTAACATCTTTGGTCCCATAATGTCTGAGTGAAGGAAAGCGGTGACTGGATGGAGCATCTGTTTGGACCTCTGTAAAGTTTTACTGCATGATAACTAGGTGTCCTCTAGAACAGTGGTTCCCAACTAGTGGGTTGCGGTCCAAAAGTGGGTAGCAGGTGCATACTGAATGGACTGCAACTGACTCACGACCATGTCAACTTTGTGAAAAACACACATTATTTTTTAAGTACAGTGAATTTCCATTCCATTTTTTAGAATAGTAACTGTTCTTGGTATTATTTGTGAACATGCTGTGTTTTTGCACTGGTCTTGATGCAATTATATATATATATATATATATATATATATATATATATATATATATATACACACACACACCTTGAAAGTCATTATCCTTTACATATATGGAACATAAGCTTCAGCCACTCTCTCTACCTCAGTCATGGTTAGAATAAAGAATAAAGTATATAAAGTTAAAATAACTTTTACATTTCAAACTTTTTTTTTTACATTTTTCATCATTAGTGTAAGTGTGTGAAGTGCATGTGTATTTTGTAGAAAAAGCATGTTTCCTCCTGCTGCCTGTTTAGTTGCAAATTACCCAGAGGAAAAAAAAAAAAAAGCCAACCTTGTCCTGCTGGAGGACAGGAAGCGGGGCTGGCAAACTTTCTGACGAATGGGAATTTATTGGAAGGAACTGAGTTTTCATACATCTGAGTTGCCAACAAAGAAAGGAGGAAACATTTTTAAGTTTTAAGGTTAGTTTTACTGTTTTGTTTCAGTGTTATTTTTTTTTTTGTTTGAGTAAGGTATTCTTTCAGCATGTTGGTATTAAAACGCATATCTGCCTCCATGCAGCCTGTTTACTGCAGCACTCTACTGTTGTGCCTCACATTGAGTGAGAGTCACGTTACGTGCAGGACTTACAGAGAACTGCCTTTCTTTTGTAAAAACTGATTACAATGCGGAGCTGCATGAAACAAGCTTTAAGGAAAATCAGCCGAAGCAGGAAAGACAGGAGGAGACTTAAAAGGTTTAGACTCTACAGGGGAGAAAAAAAGTGGAATTAATTACCTCTTTTCAGCTTGCTGTCTTTGATTTTTATTCTATGTACAGAGGATTTAGCACAACATTAAAAGGACCACACCAATAATTCTGCAACTAATTTCAATAAATCAAACACTTTGCTCCTTAGCATTTAACAGGGTTTTAACATTTTACATTTTTAGGTTTTTCAGACTTTTTAAAATGAACTGACACTTAAATTTACCACATGATAACAGTGGAACTTTCTGGGGAAACTCACATCAGTTGTGACGACGGCAGCACATGTAGATGCAGCAGCCTGAAGTTCCTCAATCCTTGCTACTTTTTTGCTATATTTGTCTATTTTTTCAACACCATGTCCCCTTCTGCTGAAGCACAACTTTTCTGTGTCAGAGAAGCACTTATCAACATTGCCAGACGCAAAGGCTGCCACCTGAATCAGTGGTCCTGCAGTGATGTGAAAGTGATGAAGGGCAGATGAGTGATGGCGCTGATGTTTCAGCAGGATTCATTGTAGACTCAATCTGAGTCACTCTCTTCAGCCCACCTCCGCCTCTTCGTGTCAGCTTCCTCCTCCACCTCGCTCTCTTCTCCATCTCTCTTTGTGGAGGAGCCAATGCCAGAAGGTCTTGAACCACTGCATCTCCAGGCTCCTCTGAAAGACCTTCTTGGGAGATGGGCCCGATGTGTTCGTCATCCAACTCAGGGACCTCACGAGCTGCTGTGACGCCGAACTCTGAGATGTCAGAGGACGAGTCCTCTTCAGGTTCTGTATACCTGTACCTGGGAAGCATGAACTCAACAGCAGCACCATGAGGGTTAGAATGAGGGTCAGCAGGAGCAGCTGGAGGATCATAAAGTTCAGCAAAACCATGAGGCTCACCTTAAGGGTCAACATCAGGGTCAGTGTAAGGAAAAGCAAGAGCTGCATGAGGAAAAGCATAAGGATCAGCAAAAGGCCGAGGAACACCAGGAGGGTGAACAAGAAGAAAAGGAGCATAGTCATCAGGGTGAGGAGCATAGCAAACAGCATGAGGAGCATAGAAATTAGCAGGACGGGCATAGGGATGAGGAGCATAGAGATGAACATATGGAGCAAAGGGATAAGGCTAAGGAACAGGATAGGGAACAGCAAGGAGAACAGGGTAGTAAGTAGGAAAGGGAACAGCATAGTGTGGAAGCGGGAACGGCTGCTTACCCTCTACATTACCTTCCTGAGGCTCAGCCTCCTGAAGGATTCTGAAATACGACTCTGAACACGGCCGTTCTCTGATTTTTACTGACACACGTGCATGCGTGAGCAAGATTATAGGCCTATACAGTAAATGGCTAATATAAATGTAATCAAAATCAGGACAGCATTCCAATTATAGCATTTTTTAAAATGTTATTGCCACACAGAGGTCAACACAGACAATAACACAAAGAAAACCACAGGTGCATATTATTACAAGTCCATACATTAAAACACCTACAGTGCATCCCATTTTAAAAGGCGTAAGATCACACAATATGAATTTAAAACAAAAAGAAATCTAACAAATAAAAATAAAGATAGATACCATTATTAGCTCGATAAGTAAATATAGCAACTACAACAACAGCAACAACAATGATAATAATAATAATGATACTAAAACCCAAATAAATGAATAAAGTTTGTGGAATCTCTCATGAGGAGGTGCCTTCAATGACACCAAGGGGTGTTGGGAATAAAAGGCCCCATGATTGCATACATATCTGCCCTCAGTTTTTGACAGCTTGAGATGAATTCCTCTGTGTGTTGCTCTCGCCATCTACAGGACACCAGGGTGACATGCACTGAAAAGAGCTGAAAATACACCAGATTGTGCTTTATACCTCACCTGGCATAGAATCATTTTTTGGTGCATTTTGCAGTTCGTTAATAAAAAGGATGGGATTAAAGATAATGCATGGAGAACGTAGTCTGGAAAACCTCCACATGATGGCAATATTTTAACTTCATTCATTTTGTATTCACTAATAAGTTTTGGTCAACAGATGGCACCAGAGTCTGACTGCAGTGCTACTAGTAAAATGGGCTTTGTCCCTCTCTGTCATGACCCATAATCCATCTCCCCGACTAAGCAAGTTAACACCATGCAGGGGAAACTGTAAAATAACTCAGACTGTGTTCAGAGTTAAACAGTTTTGTTGTAGACTGTCAGCTGTGACCTCATTTCACATATCAAAAGTCATTATCAGTGAGAGGGATAAGCCCGGCAGCGGGAAGGGTGGGATATTGTTTTAAATAATTTTAAGGTCGTTTTCATTTTTCAATGTGGTGTTTTTTTGTTTTTGTAATTAATTTTGAATTTTTGTGTGTTTTTCTTTTCTTTTTTTTAATTTTTAAAAATGATAATTTTGAGATTTTTTGGGTGTTTTTTATTATAACAGTTCTGTTATTTTTTCATTTTCTTTGAGGGTTTTTTTCCCAACAATTTTTTAAAAAATAATTTCTTTCTTTGCATTGGCTACTTTTACTTTGAATACATTAAGTACTTTTTCCTAATTGTACTTACTCACTCTAATGAAGTAACATTTTCAATATAGGATTTTTACTTGTAATAGAATATTTTCACTCTGAGGTATTATTACTTTTACTGTAGTAAAGGAACTGCAACCACTGAATAAAATCATATAAATGATTGATTAAATTAAGATGAACAATGTTTTCCTCTTACTTTAATATAAGCTGTGCGACCGGCCTATCACACTGAAATAAATAACATGACTGTGCATTTTTGTTAAACTTCCACATTTTTGCTGAGTCATCCCACATCACTTAACTGACCTACACACCAAACCCTGCATTTGCTGTGTGTGTACTCAGTGCTACATACCTTTAAATAGTCCATTCAATTTTAAAAGTGGCCAAAAGTGACTCCAAAGATCCATTTTAAAAAAATGTAGTTTATCAAGAACTTTTCTGCTGAATTTTTAACCAAAACAAAGAAGAAAGAGCACATTACCCTGATGTTAGCTCCACTCCATCAGCTCCCAATATCTTTTTTTTAAGGAATTTTTAAATTTTATTACTTGTTTCTAAAGCTCTTAATGTTTGTTTTTACTGCTGGGTTTTTAAATGCACAATTATGCAAACAAGAAAATAGGCAGTGCAGCTTTCATCAACTGGAAACCCTTTAAAAAGCTTTAAGACATGCAGGAACATTTTGAAATGACAGCTGGACATCTATCTATTTAGTTAGGCTTTTAATGGGTGTAAGTCTTCTTCTTATTAACATTTTTACTGTTGTTAATGGTTTCTTTACTTTTTATCTTAATTTACATATCATCCACTGTCTTTTCATTTTGATGTCTTTTAGCTTTTGTGTTGCATTTTTATTGTGCAGCTCTGTGCATCATTTGTATGAAGGTTGTTATCATTATAATTAACTGTCGGTGCACTGTTACTGCTATGAGATCTAACAGCAGAGACTGCAGCATGTCTTGGTCACATGTTGGGGGTTGGGGGGGTCATGTAAGGTGGTTATATAAGGTTCATACATGATAAGCTCATTGACCTCTCTCACCTCAAGCTTTTACTCTTGTTTCATATTGACGACTCTCATAAAAAATAAAAACACAACCAGACTTTGTTTTTCTGCTGCAGCGTGAGTTGTTGATGACTTGTGCAGCAAAGTTAAATCCATAACCAGAGCTGATTTACTGAGAAACCGTCACAGACTGATAGAAATATAAGACAGATTATAACCCATTTGAACATTCCCCTTCTGGGACTTAACCTTCTTCATTGTACTTGATATATAATTTAATAGTAGTCACTTGGAATGACAAAGTGAGTGTTATATTTATTGTGTTCCTGTTCTTGTGCTTTACCACATAGTGGTTTTTCTTGTAATTCTTATACGGGTGGCCTGTTCATACATTCTCTGAATGTAAACTTATTATGTAATATGCAATACACCTTGGTGGACCATATTTATTTATTTATTTGTCATATTCATATATATTAATGCTCTTGAAGTGTTTATTTATCTCAACTGTTTACTGAGGCTGTAAAAGGCTTTAAGTCAATGTGTGCTTCATTACTAAAGGGGCCACAGAAGGATGACAAAGCACCATGGGCACCCCCTGGTCACGTACTGTTTATTGTGTTGTTTGTTGAGGTTTTTTTTCTTTCTGTTCTTTTCTTTTTTTCTTGAGTGTTGTGTGCTAAAATGTATGTATGGTCTGGTAGACTGCAAAATTGAATTGCCCTTTGGGATAAATAAAGTTGTCTGAATCTGAATCTGATTCTAATAAATCTCAAGAGTTTAAACTGTGAAATGAGTCCAGTCTTTTGAACTTGTGTCTTCAAACTTTATTCTTTCATTTGATCATATCATAAGTTCTGCGAGAATACTTTGTTGAGACACAGTCTCAGTCTCAAAATAGACTTGATAAAAACTAAGGGGCCACAGGGGGTATTTGGTTGCCACAAAGTAACCTTTTCTGGTCATAGCTGATGTCAAACCCTGATTAGTTTTTACACTGAAAACATCATTGTTGACCCTGCCTGCTCTCTAGCTTTTCTGCATCATGGTGTTGGTTCAAATGTGTTACTAAAAGAGCAGCAAAAGTGAAAGTTAACTCAAAGTCAGGTTCACCAGGCCTTCATCCCATGGTGCCTCCGGCCTCCAAAGTGAGATCCCCCCCACCCAGTTTCAAATTCTGAATTACTTTTGAATCAACATAAAAAAGCAGAACCTCTGAGCTATATTCCAGTTTCATGAACCAACTCAAGGTAGATGAAGTTCTCTGGGTGATGCAGCTCCAGGAATGATATCTAATGCAGGCCGGCCTCACGCCCACCATCCCCTGACCAGCAGCTTATGGAGCTGCAGATAGCAGCAGCTGAGGGAGTTTATCTAGAAAGTCACGTCTAGTCACGTTTAATATGTTTCTTCTTTTTCATGGTGCAAAACAAGAAAGATTTAATAAGAAATGTGCAAAAATTAGAGCTTTAAGCAATTATAGCCAACAATGTATTTATGGTTTTCTTTTTAAGAGCATTCAATAGTACTCTGGAGGAGACTGACCCTTTGAAACCTAAGGCAATGAGCATCTTAACAACACATAACCCAAAATAATTACCTGAAAATAATCACAAAAAGTAAAAAAAAAAAAAAAAGACCCCCCAAAAGTGCAGACAATTTAACAATATATATATTTTTTTCTGTGACATAGGCTAATTTCAAATATATTATTATAATGATTGTAAATATAGTTTTCTGAACTTTTTCTCTACCTTTTTGATAATTCTCTAATAACCCCCTCCCTTTTAAACTTATTTTCAGGTCAGTTTCTCCATCACCTCTTCTTTATTGCCAAATTGCTCATTGCATTTTTTCCTATGTTACTGAAAGAAATTAAAACAGTTTGCTAATGTTTTAAATAGCCTGTGAGAGGCATCTGACACCAGCACACAAAAATTGATGTCAAATTAGGTTTTGAAGGGTTAGCCTGTTAAAAATCCCCATAAGCAAGGGGCTCAGCATCAGACCACCTCACCCCAGATGCTCCCTGAGGTCAGCCTACATGTTATGGTAGAAATATCCAGCATGACGCACATGAAACAGCAGATAGCGCGGTGATGTGGAGTCCCCACCCTGCCCTGGCTGCAGCCCGATAAGGCCTCAGAGCTACTGGGAGACAACACTTTACCATCACACCTCATTTTCAACACACAGAGGGAATTATTGCTTTTACCACCATCCGTCTCTTTGTTTTGGTTAATATGGTGTTAAAATGGTTGATTAACGTGCACATGTGTCGCCTGTTGTGAATCTGACCTCACACTCTGGATCTTCACGGTGAATTCTCAGTGCAATAAGCTGCAATGCTCTCAAAGAAAGAGAAAGCACTTATTACAGAAGTATGGGACAAACTGACTCCTGTGGCAGAAGATATTGGATCAGAAGCACTTCTTAGGTAGGTTCAAACTCTTGCGTGACGTGTCTGTGTGCTTGAAATGAATGCAGAGTTTGGGTTTCTGGCACAACCTCACTAATATCCAAGGTGCATGGAGAATGAAGAAAATGTCTTTATGAGGGCAAAGAGCTGCAGCAACACTTGTAGTTTAAAGAATAACTTTATTATTATTATGAAGGTGTTCTTTAAACTACAAGTGTTGCTGGAACTGCTTGAAATAAATGGAATATACATTACATAAACAAGATATGACATTGGTAGTTAAGACAGAAGTCAGCTGTGTGTTTATAAATGTTGGGATCTTCATATTAGCTCTTCATCAGAACTTAAAAAAATTATAAAAAAGGATTATTAAGGATGGACCCAGATATAAAGAGCTTGGTTTTTACGGTGCAGTGGTTGTGGAATAACAGCATTTCCAAAATGTCAATTTTAAAAAAAAAATGTTTTTTTTACACAGTTCTCAGGTAAATTCACAAGGCTACACAATCTTCTACAGGTACTCCCGATTAAAGTGCAGATTTACAGATGTAATGTAGTGAAATGCTCTAATGAGTAGGCTGTGAGTTCACAGTAATGATGATGAAGATGATGATGATGCGGAGGATGATGATGACGATCTGTCCCATTCTAATGAACACATTATCACAGAAAGGCCTTTTGGGAATTTTTTCAAATTTAGCACAAACATCCAGCTGGACTCAAAAATAAACTGATTGGAATTTGGTGGTCAAAGGTCAAGGCCACTATGACCTCATCAAACATGTTTTTGGTCACATCTCAACAATTCATACACTTATTATGACAAAAATTCACACAAATGTGTGGACAGGATAAAAACAGGATAAAATGATGAGGTGGTGACATTTAATATCCAAAAGGTCAAAGGTCAACTTCACTGTGACATCGTCCTGATTTCTGGCTGTTCCTCAGAGTCACGCCTCAGGAGCAGAAGGGGAGATGTTTGGGCAGTTTGGGCAGATACTGATTTGGTGACTCTGTAAAGGTCTTCTGTGTGTAAAGCATCCACATTTTCACAGACATGAATGTAAACTTTAAGTGCAACAGCATACTGACAAACTTCTCCCTCCCTCCGCAGGATGTTTACCACCTTCCCAGGTACCAAGACGTACTTCTCCCACCTGGACATCAGCCCCCGCTCCCCTCACTTGCTCTCTCACGGTGAGAAAATCGTTCAGGCCATCGCAGAGGGAGCCAAAGACATCAGCCAGCTGGCTGTTACCCTAGAGCCTCTGCAAACGCTGCACGCCTACACACTCCGGATTGTCCCAACCAACTTTAAGGTGCCTTTACTAGAGCGTCAGAAGTTTAAAACGTTATTTAAGTATGGCCCGGAAAATGTTCTTAAAATATTAAAAGTACTCGATACAGACGAATGGCAGAAAAGATTATTTTTACATTGGCCTTAATGTAAAAGCTTTGAAAACTTTGAAATTGTAGTTGTTTTTGAATATTTTGAATAGGACTGCAACTGCAGTAACTATTTATCATTTTCATTATGGGTTAATCGGTTGACTATTTTCTTCATTAATCAATAGTTTGTTTTGTAAAAAGCCAGAAAATAGTGATAAATGCAGTCACAATTATCCAAAGTGACCAAAGTAGCGTCTTCACAGCGCACCAAATCTCAAAATTTTTATGAAATATATATATTTTTTGGCTTTTTGAATAAAAAATGACATTGCAAAAGTAGTTGCTGCCCTAATACGTTGGATTTTTTTGTTGTTTTTTTGTTTGTTTTGTACGTGCAAAAATCAAATTGTTAAAAAATGTGTAAAAAGAAGACATCCACCTGAATTGTAGTGGAGTATAAAGATGATATGTCATAAGAAGAATGTTCTCAAGTAAAGTACAAGTACCTCAAATCTGTACTTGAGTAAATGTACATATTTGCTCCACCACTGCATTCTAAACTGTTGTTAAGTTTCTAAGCACAGCACGTTGCTGAGTTTTCAGTGTCAGACAGTGACATCATCTGACGTCCATATCAGATCAAAGTGACATCAGCAGGAGCTCCTGTTTACAGCTGCAAAACGAACTGTCTGCCATATTTCTTCCAGCAGCTCGTTTAGCTCACTGTGTTCATATATACTGCAGAGCAAGTACATCAAAACTTCAAAACACACACATATACCATATATGGAGTCTATTTATATTTTACACACATGCAATATATGGAGTCTATTTATATTTTAAACATGATTTTTAAATATGGGGACATATTTACAAATCGGGACATTTAATGTCAAAAGCACTGGGTTACAAATTCAGAATTTACATCATCAGTTATAAAGTAAATGTGAGAGATTCAGATTCTTTTGGAAGCAAACTGCAGTCATTTAGCTGATAATCTGTGGATATTAAGCAGTGGCGGGGAGTTTTGGGATTGAGAATCTGATTTTAATTTCAGAGCCAGAACATCCTGTTGCTGTTCTGGCTCTATAATAATCACCAGTGGTGGAATGTAACTAAGTACATCTACTGCAAGTGCTGCAATTTGAGGTACTTTTGTAACTGAGCCTGTTCCTTCTCTGCAGCTCTTCTCACACTGTATGCTCGTCACGCTGGCCTGTCACATGGGCGATGACTTCACACCGGTTTTACATGCAGCAATGGACAAGTACCTGTCGGCTTTCGCAGCTGTTCTCTCCCTGAAGTTCAGATGAGACTCAGCCTCATAGGAAGTATATGAACCATTTATGATGATATGTGGTATGAAATATTTATATATGTTTAGTTGTTGTAATGTTTTGTAGTAATAAAAATGTGCAATCAACACCTTTCTTTTGTGCTGTATAACCTGTGATTTTACATGTTTTATCTCATTAATTAAGTACAGCCAAATATCTCAAAGCAAGTTATTACACTGAGTGCAGTCAGCTGGTTGAGTGTATGTGTGTAAGCTGTCGCTGCTCAGGTCCAACAGCATCATGTCTCAAAACGAGCAAACATGAAGCCCTTCAATAAAAGTAAAGGTGAAGGAGTGTTGAATATCTACACTGTAGTTTCCTCTCAATTTTGTATCTGCAGGACTCAACCATCAGAATAAGCCTAAGAGACCACCGCTGCTTACAGGTACAGAAATAGACTAAATTAAATTGTATTTTATGTGAATCAAAGTATTTTTCAAATCTTGAATGTTATCATCAGTTATGATTATAATTGCTCTTTTACACATAATCATGGACAGTGGTTTCCAACTGGAAAATTGAACTGTTATATCGCTCTCTTCAAAGACCGATTCCATTTAGAAAACAGTGATTTAACATCGCTGAACACAGAAGCCACTGCCTCAACCAGTTAGTTAGTTTGTGTTATTGTGTGACTTTGGTGTTAAAAAGGGTTAGTTCAGATTCACCAAAGTCACAACAACACAAACTAACTAATATCCCAAATTAACGAGTGCATGCGCATTTTTAATAAGCTGGTAAACCTGCTAAAAATAGACTGCTTTCCCATTGCCAGGAGACCAGAGCTTGTACACGGCTCTGCAGCAGACAAGTGTGCCTTTTGTGTGCGTGCTAGAGGTGGACCCCTTGGATTGAGCTCATTAAAAAAATCATAAAAAGTTAACACGACAGCAGCATTTTCAGATTTATACGCTGTGAATATGTGAACTTTAGTTTGAGAAGAACTTATTTTCTTTTCATAAATGACACAAATTTTGCCACCCGCTGGATTCGTATTCATCATGCTGTTACATAGTGATGTCTTCTTGATGGCGACTATACTGTGTGTGACAGGTAGAAACTGTAAAGGTCATTCTGTGAATTTACCAAGAAACATTTGCATTAACAGGACGGTTAAATGACAATTATTAACATTTATCATAGCAGACAATGCCTGCGTGTTATTCTCACATAATCAGTTCGTGTGAGGTTTCCTGATGTGGCTCTGACGCGTGTGTGCATATGTGTGTGTGTTTGTGTTGAGGTTCTTATCAGTTTTGAAACAAAGTTTAAAGTGACGTCTGAGACAGTGGAAGTGCGTGCTGAGTTCAACTGTCTCCCAAGAAAACAAGACTGAGATTCGCTTTTCAAAACACTTTCACAAAGCAAGGGTTTTGGGGTTTTTTTGGCTTTTCATGCCTTTATTGTAGTGCAGTCAGAGAGTGACAGGAAAGGGGGAGAGAGAACAGGAATGACACACAGCACAGGGCCACAAGCCAGAATCAAACCCAGGCCACTGCTAAGGACTCAGCCTACATGGGGCGCACGCTCTGCTCACTGAGCTAGAGGCCGCCCTGCAAGGGTTTTATTAAAAGACAAAGGAAAAAGTTGAATGTGCAGTTTGGCCTGATTTAAAGTTGTGTGAATGATGATTCATTTCATGCCAACTAGTAATATCTTTCTTTCACAAGCACAAATTTTTTCACACTAATCAAAAGAAAATCTGACGTCGATCTGTAAGTAATAATTAATCCAAAACACTCCATAAACTTCTGAGGAAATGTGCTGTTTGAGCTAAGCATCCAGCGCTCTGAGAAGCTGCACGTCGACCCCAACAACTTCTAGGTAGTTTCTCACAGTCAGACACAGTTTAATGACTGTTTTTCCTGTTGTGCATCTGCTCGCTGATTGGCTGGCTATTGTTCTTGCCGCCAAACTGGGGACACGTTCACAGCAGAGACGGCATGGCAGAGGTTTCTGCTCGTGGTGGTGTCCACTCTGTGAAAGCAGCACCACTGAATGAGTCCAGACTGATACACAAAGAGAAACAGAATATTCAGCTCGTGTCATCAGGATGGTCTTCCCAGCTAGCATTTACCAGTTGGTGTTCCAAGAAAATACCTCAGGAGCAGCCTGAACCGTCGATTCAAGGCAAGACGGATCCTTCAAATTCGGACTATTTGAATGTCGAAAATCGAGACTCATCAGACCAGTTTTTACAATCAAAGTTTTGGAGAGCTCTTTGGAGCCCGTTCAGCCTCAGCTGACAGGAGTGGCGCCGCTGAACTGTTTCAAAGATCCACATGTTGTGTGTTCAGAGACACAGCTCGTAGCGAGCGGCAGTTGTGCAGCTGCAGAGCTGACCAGCACCACAGTGTCTGTGAGAGCCTCCCTCAACTGGAGGTCAAGCAGGGCGGGGACAAATATTTTGTGAAAACCCACAAGAGAGCAGAGAGCACACACGGCACGGGTCAGCTGACATGTCTGTTTCTGTCCTGATCCTGGTTTTCTGTGTGTAGTCCGATATTTGTGGGGCTTTTCTGTTTGTTTACTCCTCATGTGTCATGTCTGGTTTTATTTCCTGTCTTTGTGTCTTTTCCGCCCTTGTTTGCCCCACCGATATTAGTTTGTAATATGTACCTGTACCTCATCCGTCCTGCAGTCTACTCACCTGTTCCTACATAAAAAAATATTGTCTTTCTACTACCAGTTTCTCTGTTGGATCATCTGTCAGTGTTCCTTGTGCTTTTTCAGACTTGTAGATTTTTGTCCCTTTTCCTCCTGTTTATCTGCTCTCCCCAAAGTACTTTTGCAGAATCCACCTGCCTGCTGCATGTGGCTCTTCCCTGCATGTGTTGCTTCAGTGAGTCATGACAGTTTTAGCATGTTTGTTTAGCCGCCACCTCTACCTTTAAGTTTTTACATTCATTATATTTAATATCTTCAGGCAACAAAAAATACACTCTTTAGTACCTTTATAGTAATTTTATATTGATTTACAAAGCATGGACGCAGGAATGTTGTATGTCATCTTCTATGTACCAGTGTCAGTATAAATTTTAGCTATTTCCTCATTTTTTATGGTTCACTTATAGCATTTGTTGAGGTACATTTTACTCATTGTTTGTAGTAATTTGATTTGATATATTTTTGTATTTTTGTTTTTGAGTTGCATATTTTGATTTTGTGTTTTTGTTCATTGTCTGAAACTGATATTGCTACCTGTCTGGAAAATAGGTCAAACTAAACAATTAATTTAATTCAAATAATTATCCACTACAATAAACAAATCCAAAAATTCTTTGCTTTACTATCAGAAAATCTAAAAATGACATTTTGGCACTTTGGAAATTTTGAAATAAAAAAATAGATATAATTTAAAAAAAGAAATTTCAAAAATTAGAAAGTCACGTACCTGTGCACACACTTTTAGTTAGTATTTTCCACTGTGACAGCAACAAAAAAAGAGAGAATGTATTCATAAGAGTGAATTTTCAGGGCAGTAGGAGACTTTGATGGTAAAGTGTTATCTCTCACAACACGCTGCTGTTATCTCCAGCAGCACCACTGCCACCACCCTTCGCCCCTGGCATCCGCTGCCAAACTTCATGTGTGTTTGTATCAAAATTATCAACTATGTCATGGCAGTAGTGAACGTTATGAGTGACATTTAATTACCTTCATAGGAAATAAATTCCACGCTGAAACGCTAAATAAAAAAAATAAAAAAATCACTGCAAGTACAACCTGAATTCATCTAATCTCATCAATCATTGTCATTCATTTTTCTTTTCTGGTTTAGTTTCTGATTTTCATTTTTTGTTTGTTTATTTTTGATTTCTTACTCCATGAAGCAGCCTTGGGTACCTTGTAAATCCATGTCATCATTCTTATTATTATTATTATTATTATTATTATTATTAAATATTTTTTCTTGGGAAATTATTATTGTGAATGTTGATTCCAACAGGAAGTTGATCTATTTTTTTGTTACTGAAGTTTGTTTTCTTTTTTTCCACAAATGCAGAATGTGTATGCAACCTTCAAATGACTAGTCATTACAAAAAAATCTAAATTGTGTAAAAAAAAACATTAAAACACACACACACACACACACACACACACACACACACACACACACACACACACACACCTTAAAATAATCAAAATATATAGAAAATAATGGCCCAAATATTAATTTAATTTTCTTTTAATCGAAAAAGGACTTAAATGTTAAAATGGTTGACAATTAAATTTTCTGTTGGCTGGCTAATTGATTAATCAACTAATCATTTGTAAAAACTCTTTTTTTATTTAACTGATAATAAAACAGCTTATTTCATAGTCTCCTCTTATGTTTTTATGCCAAAATCTCTGTAAAGTAACTAAAGCAGTTAGATAAATGCAGTGAAGTAAACAGTACAATATTTACCTCTGAAATGTAGTGGAATAAAAGTATCAAGTGGCATGAAAAGAAAATACTCAAGTAAAGTATAAGGAACTCAAAAATGAAAATGTAAAATTCCACAGCTGCTTTTACTCTAATGTGCGGAAATAAACTTTTCACTCTGAATGCTTGAGTTACTTCACAAATTAAGATTTTTGCATTTAAAAAACACAAGAGCGTGGGAACTATAATCTGAATATAAAATATTAATATAAAAAATATTTCATAATAAATTAAACAATCAAATAATATATACAAACAATTATTTGATGAACATTTTAGTCTATATTGTTTTGAATAAGTTTTGGGGGGTGCTTTGTTCTTTTGTTTGTTCTTTCTTTATTAATTTTTTTTTTGCAAGGTGCACTTTTACTTTTAATAATTTAATACAATTTTTCTGAAAGTAATGTTTTCATTGCAGGAGTTTGACTTGTAACAGAGTAATT
Source organism: Plectropomus leopardus (assembly GCF_026936395.1). Taxonomy (NCBI): domain Eukaryota; kingdom Metazoa; phylum Chordata; class Actinopteri; order Perciformes; family Serranidae; genus Plectropomus; species Plectropomus leopardus. The sequence continues at coordinate 21,100,148 of NC_142194.1, read as the reverse complement.
TTACTGTGTGGTATTCTTAAAAACTGACTACTTCTTACACCACTGTTCTTAGTCTATGTGTCTGTTTTTATTTCTGTAAAATAACTTGTAACTGGTACTACGATTGCACTTCTGTTGTTTTTGTTTTTTCTTTTTGTTTGTTTGTTGTTATTGTTTACTTTGTTTTGTTTTGTTTTTCTGTTCTTCTATTGTTGTATTTTCTTGTTGTCTATTGTTGCATTTTGTCTTTACTGGAGTTGTGCTTTTTGATTAAAAAAAAAGATGGGACATGTGTCTTGATCAAACACCTTTTTAAAAAAAAAAAAAAAAAAAAAAGTCACAGCCAGCAGTGTGCACAAAACGCGGAATCAAAGCAGCTAAATGGTACTCAGCCCTCATTATTATCTTTATTTCCACTTGTGTCAGGTCAAACGGTCCTCCCTCCTGTGACCTGAGAGGCCCCTCTTCACCTCAGAGGACCCTCAGCTCCATCCTCCCCTCAACAAACCATACGCACATTACACGAAAATGATCGTATGTTGCCAGCTGACGCCCACGATGCGAGTCGCTGATAGCAGCTCTCTGGCTGGCATCATGCCACTGAAGGTCCTATCAGGCCGGGAGGAAGGGTCCGATACGCGCTTTGGCATCAGGCCGCGGGGGTGTGACTCTAGATCCAACTGAATTTAAGAAGAAGTTCAGGGAGGTAGCCAGAGAGTGAACCAAGCCACCATGAGTTTGACCAACAAGGACAAGGCTGCCGTCAAGGCCCTGTGGGCCAAGATTTCCAAATCCGCCGACCTCATCGGGGCCAACGCCCTGGGCAGGTGAGAAACGCATGTATTTATTTATTTATGTATTTATTTATTTATTTATTTATTTCAGTTTATTTAATATTAGTACAACCAAATAGGCCTATCTGCTTCAACCTGTGATACTGTATTACTGTAATATAGGGATTTGGTCATTTGAATTTCATATATAAGGGTTTATTTAAAAGAGATTAAGCCTAACTTTAAAACAAAGTGGCTCTGATTCTACACTGTAAATTTGGACAGAATAAATATTATTATCAGTCTGAATTTCTGTTGATTTATATCTGTTTTCTGAGATTCAGCTGCATTTATTTAATTTTGTGAAGTTGTTGCAACTTGAAAATAACAAGTTTAATTAAATCAATATTTCTAAGTTTGTAAAATTAGTGATAGGCTATTACCTTGTTTTTATTCCCTGACTATTTGCAACGTCCGTAAACCAAGTTAGTCTGACTTATTTTGATCATCACAGAGCGGATTATGCCAGTGATGAATTTAGAGGATCTGGAAGTTCTGTTTCATTAAGGTGTTTAAGAAAATACAAATGAGATTTACTAGTTTGGAACCGGCAGAATACAGATATCAAGTTAACCAAAGTGGCTAAAACTTAGAAAGGTTGATTTAAATAAACTTGTCGTTTTTAAGTTGCAACAACTTCACAAAGATAAGTAAATGTAACTAAATTTAAAGTAAATTTATCAATTAGATGTAACTTAAGATTAGTAGCTACAGTCAGTTTCATTCTCCAGGACAATCAGCTTCCTAGATCAACTTGTCAAGTTTTACAATGATCAGTTTGAGAAATATTCCAAATTAACTGAATTCACTATTTTTTATACCTGAAACCTGTCAATCACAAATAGGTGTAGTGCTCATGGTGCGATATTGTATATTAACGAAAGAGATGCTCCAGGTAAGACTCGAACTCACAACCTCGGCATAACTCAGGTGTATGCAATTTTAAGAGTGCAGTGCGCTATCTTATTGCGCTGCGGGAGACTATTCCCAGGGCGCACAGAGATTGACATTGCACATGTTCTCGCCCTTCCACCTGCACAGGATGCTTGTGGTCTACCCGCAAACCAAGACCTACTTCTCCCACTGGCCTGACCTGTCTCCCGGCTCTGCTTCAGTGAAGGCCCATGGAAAGAAGGTGATGGGTGGAATCGGTATGGCTGTGGCCAGCATCGACGACATGGTTACTGGTATGCTGGAGCTCAGCGAGAAGCACGCCTTCACACTGAGAGTGGATCCGGCCAACTTCAAGGTGAGACACGCTTTAATAACATCATACATGACGAATTCAGGATATAAATGCGTGCTGAGATTATGGTGGCGTGTGCGCACTGTTACGCACAAGTAGAGCTTAATATACGCGTAAATTTTTCATCTTTGCCGTGCAAAACTATGTTTGCTTCCAAGATGATTTACCACTTTTTAAAATTGCACTCGGAGGGTTAGGGTGGCTTGTGCGCACTGTTACGCACGCGTAGAACCTTACGCGTTGATTACGCATCTGTGCTGTGCAAAAATAAAATAAAAATAAAAATAATTTCTGCTATGTGGTAAAAGAATGAGGCATGTTTGTTGATTCACCAATTTGTAAGTTGCACTTGTAGCAGCTTCACTGACGCCACACTAACATTCCGATTTTAAGCTCCATGAAAGGAAAGTGGAAACTCTTTTCTTGTTCTGTTAAAATGAAGTTTTTCCATGTTAAATGTATTTGCTTTCCTCTGTCACCTGCAGATCATCTCCCACTGCATTCTCGTGGAGACCGCCACCCTGTTCCCAACTGAGTTCACCCCGGAGGCCCACGTCTCCTACGATAAGTTCCTGAACTGCCTGGCCTTGGCTCTCTCCGAGAGATACCGCTAAACTGCACTCAGTGTGGAATGCGGTCTGCCGCACGAGACCATGTAACTCATGGTTAAAATATTAACAAAAAATAAATAAATTGCATACCATCCCAAACTGATCCTGCTGTATTTTTAATGCCTCCTCCCGAAATGTTTTCACTTCACACATGCACAAATAATAAAAATGTATGCAGGCATTTATGAACAAATGAGGAGATAATCTGCATTTTTTTGTTCTTTATTTCAAAAATCCACAGTTTGTCTGAAAAGGAAAGAAAGTACAAAGTGGCACTAGCCGAAAGGATCTGATGATACTGTCAGACACAGAACAATGTTTACAGGTTTATTATCGGTAATAAACTCACACGAGAAGCTGTTATGACTTCATGACGACTCGTAACTTGTTATCACCCAGAATGAGCCTGAAACAGAAGAGAGGAACTGTAAATCTTTATTACTCGGGACATTATATTTAATTAATTAATTATTTCGATCATATCAAACCTGAGCAGCGCAGCGGCCACCAGGCCTCCCCCGATGGGTCCCACCCAGTAAACCCAGTGGTAGATCCAGTAGTTGGTCATCACAGCTGGGCCAAAAGCTCTGGCGGGGTTCAGACACGTGCCCGATATGTCACCGCTGCACCCAAGAAAGATTATTGATTATTAAAACGATAAAAAATAAAAGAAAACTCAAATTAAAAATGTGACATGTGATATCAGGTAAATCATCATCGTAAAAATATTCAGAGATTATTTTCATCTTGTATAAACAGCCAGAGTTGGAATTTCATTGTCTCTGTTGGTCAGAAATATGTATATAAAATAAATAATATGGATAAGAACAGCAGGAACTGAATTAATATTGCTACATCGACCTGCCTTTCAAAGCTAATTATTCACTTTTACTCCCAGTGGAGATTAAAGTGTTGGCTAACTGATTTCAAAATAATTTGAAAATTTGAAAAAAGTTTTATATTGAATTATATAAATAATATAAATAATAAATAAATATGAATTATGAATATATTTATCCTGAGTGAGATAGGGAAATTGCTGTGCAGCAGTTACAACACAAAGTTAGAGGAGTGGAGTGCAGATACAAAGCAATTATATATATATAATATATAAAAACAAAAAGGACACAAAACATTATTTATAAAAAAAATAATTAATTAAGGTGCACACAAGCCACCCTAACCTACCATAACCACAAAAAATTAAAATGAATAAAAAACATTATTTATTGTTTTGCTTAACAATTTGAAAGTCCTGTAAGTTTTTGGCTGTTGTCCCCATAACTTTAAATTTCAGGGAGGATGCATCCCCCTCAATATTTCGAACATGTGCACTTATCCACCCCCCAAATAAAAACACTGAAGTGTGCTTACTGAAAAGTAAAGAACCTTCAATAGTTTGCCTTTTCTATATTATTATTAAGATTTTTTTGTCACCATTTCCTCTCAGGGAAATTTATTTTGAAATTCTTTATCCAGTTAGATAAAGGATCATGCAAGTAAAAGTGGCAACTGTGACACTCAGACCATACTCAGTGTAAATATTTAACCGGGTCGGTGTAGATACCATAAACACATGACAGGTCATAGCCCTTTTATCTCACCCTGCCAGGACGTTAATGATGACAGTGCAGCCCACAAGGAATGGAGCCAGTGGGGTTTTCGTCTTGCCGTTGACCGCCACCAGCAGTACCACCATGGTGATCAGGCAGGTCATGGCCACCTCCCCAAAAATTGCTCTGGATAGCTGGCTCTCTTCCTTCAGGATGTCAAACGCCGCTCCTGTGGCGTTCAAGTAGCGGTCTGCAGGTGTCATCATCTATGAAATTAAAGATTTGACATGTTTAAGTACGCGCAAACAGAGTCCGTCCTTTTAGAATATTGTGCTTTGAGGTCACCTTGGCCATCCCAGCTCCGAGCACTCCTCCAATCAGCTGGCTGACCAGGTACGGTGCCACCATCATCAGCTCCATGCCGCCACACAGATAGATGGCTATGGTGAAGGGAGGGTTGAAGTGGGAGCCGCTGGATGAAGAGAAGTAGCAGTGAAAAGTTCACATCACTGGTCAAATGGTTTTCCTTTTTTTTTTGCTTCATGCTTCATTATCTACTGTACCTGATATTATCCATGACCGCCACCAGCACCGCCACAGCCAGACCGTGCACCAGGGCCGGCTGCAAACGTCCAGCCGCCGGCACGTTCTCGATGACGGACACGCAGCCGATGAAGACGAAGAACATGGTCCCCACGATCTCCGCCAGGCAGGGCTGGAACAGAGTCTCGTACTTGTTGGGAGGTCTGGGCACCGGCACCTTCTTTGTCCCCTTCTCCATCAAAGTCGAGTCCGTGTCTTCCATCTCCATGTTCTCAACCCCCATCGCTGCTTGTTTTGATTTCCAAGAGGATTCTCACTCTGCAGCTCCGGCACCTCCACTCGACCCAGTGACAAAGACACTGAAGATGCTGTGGTTATTTATAAGATCTCCAGCTGCTGGCACGCTCACCTGGAGTTGCATCATGGGTCATTAAACATCAAAGGTGAAGCATATTCATCCATACAATCCCCGCCCAAACAAACTCTCCCCATACTGTCAGGTGGAGTGAGCTCGGTGAATCCACTCCTCGAAAGAGTCCTCACGCTGACCTTAGTACAAGAAATGATAAGGTTCAAAACAAGACAACGCTGACCTCTGATCAGATATTCATCATCATCATTTCTTTACTAACAGAATGCCAGTAGCATATATAATTTAGATAAGAGAGCGCTGCACCATAGACTTTACTACATATGATTTAGAGCCTTTGTGAACTCTACTCTCTGCACACATCTACAAATGATATTATATCAGATTGAGTACTTTAACATTTGATACTCAAGGACATTTACCTAGTAAATGTGACAGTACTGTCCCCAAATACTTAAGTATATGTATGGATTACTGAACAGGCCAACAAAGCACAGGCCCAAAAAAAAAGTGACATTTCACTTCATCATTTGAACCTATTTGACATTTGTGTAAAATTTTGTCACAATTAGAACTCTTGAGTTATGGTCCAAAACATATTTTATGAGTTCATGGTGACTTTGACCTGTGACCTTCGATCACCAGCTTCTAATCACTTCATACATGAGTCCAAGTGAAGGTTTGTGTCAATGTTCACAAGAATGAGAAGAATGCAAGGTTGGCATGACTTTGATCTTTGACCACCAAATTCTAATCAGTTCACTCTTGAGTCCAAGTGGATGTCTGTGCCAAATTTGAGGAATTTCCCTCAAGGTGTTCTTGCAATACCACATTCACATGAATGAGACAGACTGATAGATGAAGGGACATACCAAAAACATAACGTAAAGTAACATACAAAGACACAAAATCCCTACAAAGAGACACAAAAACATGGTATTCTCAAACGTGTCTGTGTTACTGGCAAATATCACATTCACAAAGCTAAAGTGCGTCAGATTACTTCCAATATCCATTTGTTTCATAATGAATCACAATATCTCTTTGACTGTGTTTCTAAAATAAAAACAATCAAAAAAGCTATAAAAAGTTCTCAAATAATAAGAAAATTACATATCTAATTAAAACAAATAAGGTGTATATGTCTTGGTTAAAATCTCCCTCGTAAAATTTCATATTTTTTGTAATACTGTTTTTTTTAATATGTTGTTTGTTTTTTCTTTTTTCTTTTATTTAAAATGGTTTAATAAATGTTACTATAACGATGATTTTTCAATGTGTTAAAAGGAATTCTATTCTTGTACAATGTACCCTATCGTTTGGAAAATGATCAATTAAAAAAAAAAAAAAAAAAAAAACCCCACCCCCGTCTGATACATGTTATCTCTCTAGGCAGTAGGGTTAGGGTTAGGGTTAGTCATTTAATGCTGCGTTAAATTGCAAATTGGAAGTTGATATTTCCGTGTCGGTTTTTCTGACTTTCGATTCCGATTTGGACATTTGGTGATGTGGGTAGCTAACAGAGAAGGTACATGCTCTGTCAAATACAAATGATCTTATTTAAAATGCCACCACAAAGTTCTTATAGCACGTTTCACAAGACAAACAACTCAAACGTAAAAAACTGACTAGCAGGTAATTCCGCATTCACCTTATGTGCCGCCATATTGCTGAGATTTGAATTTGAAGGACTCGATCTACATGTATCCTGTTTGAGTTTCCGATTTGAAACCCTGACTTGAAAGGCCGTCCCACTGCATTTTTTCGAGTAGCTCCCAGCGCAATGGGACGCAGCATTAATGCAAACAAAGACGGCTGCTCCTTCTCTCTGAACTGCTGATTTTCTTTGCAAGGAAATGTTTGCTCCTTTTGAAAAGGTTTGGGTAAGAATTACTTTTACATTACATTACTTATATTTAACTATGACTATTTACTGGACTAAAGCAGCTAATGACAACCAGATATTTTGTGGCCTCTTATAGAGTGAAGTAGAGTAGTCTAGAGTAGTCTTTTGCATGCAGTGTAAATGTGTTATTTTAGCCTAAGTTTAAAAATGGTGTATTTGAATATTTTTGCACACTGAGGTCCACAAACAGTCTTGGAGTTGTACTATAGTGACCTCTAGGATAATCCAAACCTAATGTAACTTGAGAGCCACAAACCAGAGACCCTGGGCATTCAGAGGACAGATGGCTTTGCTGATAGTGTCTTCTGTGGGAAATATCCACAATTATCCACATTAGTCCATCTTTGCATGAATAAGGACAGAAATTTGTGTTTATTGCCTGCTGCAATGTACTTTAAAGGTGGTAAAAAGGTTCCTTTTAAGAGAAAAAAAACAAAAACAGGAAAAATGTTGCAATGATAATGAAAAATGTATGTTTTTTTTCTTTAAAAGACATTTAATGTGACCCTTTACTTTCTATGAATGCCTGACATATCAAATATGGTACAAAATAATTTCCATGTATGCAAATTGTTGAAAAAAGAAGAAGAAAAGGGATTATAAACACTAAAATATCAAAAATGTATATATTTTTGATATTATTTCATGGGTCAGGCTGTTTAACTTTTAATGGTAGTACTTAAGTACTTATGTTAAATTTTGAATCTGGTATTTTTTATATTGGTTCAGAGGGACATTTAAGCATGAGACTCGTCTGAATAGCCTGATGTGAGTAAGCCTAATAGTACACCTGTTGAGATTTGGACCAAACTGTCAGACACCACGCTCTCCACCACCACCATCCACCACAGACTGTTATAAATCATCAACACACAAGCACGTACTTTCATGCATCTTTATTTCTTATGATCAAGTCAATTTTTGACTATAATGTGACTCATTTTAGTCTTATTTTATATTTGAACCGCCCCCACCCCCCCAAAAAAACGATTTCAATGCAAATCCCCTCTTTCAGTTACTTATCAAAATGAAGTTTCGGTTTTCTTTGAAGGTAATACGGTATTTAGGACCCAATTGACCGTTGGCAAAGCCCCGCCACTTTATGATGGTTTGTCAATCTGTCGGAACTAACATAGAGGCGATCACTAACTGTACTCCATGACGAAATATCAAAGCTTTTTTGACAAAGCAATTTTGGTGAGAGGCAGACAGAAGGGTCTGCAATCTCCAGACTGACTGTCAGACCGACTGAGCAGCCAAAACGGGTTAAAATGATAGATTTAGGCCTAGTCAGAAAATAAAGCCTGACGTACAGATTCCCTTCACTGTTCCTATAAAACGGGGTAGGACTGTATTCACTATTATAAGCACTGAAAAAAAGCAGCATGTGTATACATCTAGTAGGCTATTTCCTCACTAACCCTACACTTTTTGGGGTTTGATTTTGGTATTGGACATTGGAGGAAACGTATATCTCCATTCACCCTCTCCAGTTAATAAGTATCATTATTACATGATGTGCCCTAGACACAAAGTTTAGCTCCAAATCCACAAATCTGCCTGAAAATTAAGAGAATTGGACATGATTGCATATAATTCCATGAAGCACAACTGTGAAGTTGTCGGACCTTTGTTGGAGTTGGGCCATGCTACACTATGACTGGCAAGACTGAGCTGGGCTGAGCGAAGAGTTAATTATAGAAATAAATGTCATTATGAAATTAAATGTTTTTGCTGATTTAACTGCTCAACACTAAATTAAGTAGTCAAAATTGGCTTTAACTCAAAGTACAACTACAGAGACTCAAAATGTCCACAAAAAGAAACAAAATGACAAACACAGAGACGCAAAACAATCACAAAAAGATGAAAAATGACTCAAGAGAATCTACATATTCCCAAAATGAAACCGAACAACTACAAAAAGCCTCAACATTTCCGCAAAAAGAAACGTAACAACTGCAAGGATACTAATGATGTCCACAAAAGAAACAAAATGTTGTCAAAGAGATGCAAAAGCACAACAAAGTTACTAAAAAAGAAACAAAATTACCACAAAGAGATGCAAAAACAACCAAAAGGAGATGGAAAAAAAACTAGACTAAAAATGCCCACAAAGGATGCATAACATAATAAATGCAAAAAAACCCATAAAAATAGACTTAACATGTCTACAAAAAGAAACAAAACAACTACAAAGAGACACAAAATGCCAACAAAAACAAACAAAGCCAATACAAAGAGATTCAAAATGCCCACAAAAAATGCAAAAGAACTACAAAGACACACAAAACAACTACAAATATACTAAAAAATGTCCACAAAAAGAAACAAAGGAAGCAAAGAGACAACACTAGTGCTGATGAGCTTCATCATCATTACAGTCATCATTATCATTTTATATATAGTTTTTAAAAAGCTCTTCATTGTAACTTTCTTCTTGGTTTTCAGTTGATCTGAACCATCTGCACCAGTTTATGATTCTAATCTAGCTTTATTGTGGATGCAGTGCCCTGTCCTTGTACCATATTTTAAGTAATAAAGCTATCGAAGTAGGTTTTCCATTGAGGACTTTGACCCAAACAATAAGAACAAAAAGACTGTTAATAGATAACAGAAAGTGGGATCATCCGGATGAAATTGTAGGAGTGGAATTTATTATCAATCAAATCTCATGACTTTTTTCCAGCAGCCATTGAGTCAGTAAAGTCCAAGTTAGGAGCAGCTATCAGATCTCTCTCATATCATTAAACACTTTATTGAATCTGAAATACAAACATGTCATTGAGACGGAGCCAACAACCAGACCTTTCAAGGACAAATGTATATTTGCACACATTTTACTGACAACTTTAAATAATACAGACAAAATGTTGAACATTCAGATAAAAATGCTGTCCTCAGGTCAGCTACGATGTCCTCTCTGTCTTCCTCTTTAATAAATTACATGTTCACTTCAACACAAGCCGAGTTTTCTGGTCACCAAACAGCAATCTGCAAAAGAGGGAGACTTCAATTACTGGTCATTCAGAACAGCACCAAGTATCATTTAATGTCATGTTTAAAGCATGGAAGGATTACTGAATGGAGCTATCGCGCACGGGCCTAGGGACCTAAGGGATAACTCCCCCATCCCCCAACTGGAGCTGAGATTCACCTGCAAAATTTTACTAGATAGAGACACAAAAAAAACTACAAGATGCAACAAAAAAAGCAAAGCAAAACAGCCATATAAAGATGCAGAGCAATTACAATGAGACTTACAATGCAAATAGATGCAAAATGACTGCAAAAGATGCAAAACAACCAAAAAAGTTGCTAAATGTCGACAAAGAGATGCAAAACAACCACAGACTCAGAATGTCCACAAGAAGAAACATTATGATTATATAGGGACACAAAACAATCACAGAAAGATACAAAATGACTAATGAGACTCCATGTCCATAAAAAGAAACAAAGCAACTGCAGAGACTCAGAATGCCAAAAGATTTAAAAGAGCTACAAAGAGACACAAAGCAACTACGAAGACAACATAACAACTCAAAAAAATGCAAAATGACTCAAGAGACTCAATATGTCCACAAAAAGAAACTAAGCAACTACAAAGAGAATCCAAATGCCTACAAAAAGAAACAAAACAACTACAAAGAGATTCAAAACTGTCACCAAAGATGCAATACAACTACAAAGAGACACAAAACAACTACAAAGATACTAAAAATGTTCACAAAAAGAAACAAAATGACCACAAAGGGATGCAAAATAACCACAACAACTACAGACTCAAAATGCCACGAAAAGATGCAGGACAAAGAGATACAAAACAACCACAAAAAGATACAAAACGACTCCAAAGAAACTCTAAATGCCATCAGAAAGATGCAAAACAGCTAAATAAAGATTTGAAATGCTGTCAAAAAGAATAAAAATGGCTACAAAGAGACAAAAAACAATAACAAAAGATGCAAAATGATTCCAAAGAGAAGTGCCAACAAAAGGATGTCAAACAACCACAAAAGATGCAAAAAAGCTACAAAGAAATTCTAAACAACAATAAAGAGACATAAAGAAAAAATATCTAAAATATCTAATAAGGGACTCAATATGTCCATAAAAAATGAGCAAAATGACTCAAACAAAAACAATTGCTGTCACAAAGATGCAAATGACTACAAAGAGACATAAAAAGATGTAAAACAAACGCGATTGTTTTATGTTACTTTAACTTTGAGGGTCTTTGGTCATGTCGGTGCTCGGGGGCCCTCCATGGTTAAGAAGCATTTTTAATAATTAGTAATATCTTGACTGAACTTCAGCAGGTGAGTAGGTTGGAGGTCAGACTTTCATGAAGCTGAAGCCAGTTGGGTGGAGCTGCTGTGAGACTGAAGTCCAGTGGACAAGGCGGACGGAGGTTACTACTGTTATAAAATTCTAACTTAGTCGATTTAGCAGAAGAACTTTAAACCAGCCCCTCATCTCCACACCTGACTGTCTACGAAAGATACACTGCTGAACTTCAGCATCACCTGTGGCACTGAAATCAAATCATCTGCATTCTTCATAAATGTTTAGGCTTCTTTGGCTGTAATAACTCAACCAATCAGGTTATTTCTGCTTCTGCAGAACATCAACCTGATAACACCAAGGAGGGAAAGTACCACAAACTACATCAAAATACAAAAGAAATACAATTAATTTTAACAGCATGATTATGAAAGGTGCCCCATGGAGTTTTCTTGTAAACAAACAGAGTTTTAAATGTAATATTTCTGACTAAAGCAATATCATCATTAACATCTAACAACTAAGTGCATTTCCTTCCTCATAAATTAGTCAGCTAAGCCAGTATAAATAAATGCTGCATGGTTTACATGCATGTGTGCTTGACAGCAGGCTTCTTCTTCACTACCTTTGTTGCTATGTTTGTTGTAAATTACTGCCCTCAACTGTCGATCAGTGGAATAGCGCGTTGGCAAGATGTGAACCAATACACTCACGTGTAGAAAATGTTGCTCCACCGCTACAAGGGGTCAAATTTAAAAAGAGACCTTTAAGATTTAACAGTTTCCTCTATAACCAACTTAAGATTTTATAATAATAAATGACTCTAATTACTGCCCTGCAGTTGTACGCCTCCGTTCACCGATCAAGTTGCAGTTACAGTTTACAGTTATTAGTTAGTTACATTTACATGGATGCTTCACACGAAGAAAGATCTCTACAGTCAGCACAGTTTTAAGATTAGTGTCACCAATTTAGCATCTGAGCAAATGTCTCCCAGTCTGTTCCTGAAATTTGACGTTGAGTAATGGCCAGAAAACATCATGATGTCCAAATGAAGTTGACCTTTGACCTTTTAGATATAAAATGTCATCACCTAATCGTTTTATCCCATTAGACATTTGTTTGAAATTTTGTCACAATTATATCTGAATTCTTGAGTTATGGCCAAAAACCTTTGACCACCAAATTCTAACAGGTTCATCATTGAATAGAAAAATGGATGTTCCGGTCAAATTCGAGGAAACTCTCTCAAGGCTTTATTAGAAATTGCATTCACAGAAGTGAGACAGATGCAAGGTCACAGCGACCTTGACCTTTTAATACCAAAATCCAATCAGTTTATCATTGAGTCCAAGTGGATATTTGTGCTGAATTTGAAGAAATTCACTCAAGTCCTTCTTAAGATATCATAACACAAGCTCACAGTGACCTTGACATTTGATCTATGGATACTAAAATCTACTCGGTTTATTGTTGAGTCCAAGGGGACATTTGTGCCAAATTTGAAGAGGTTCTCTTCATGTGTCCTTGAAATAACGCTCTCACAAGAATTAGACAGACAGCCTGAACATGAACATGTAGCTATTGCTGCTGCGGAGGCATACATGTTCAAAAAGCCTGTTAAATAGTCATAAAGAACTCATAGTGTAGTCAACTATACAAACCTGGTGAAGCTGACGGTGAGCAGAGCTCCACAAACGGGTCCAACCCAGTAGATCCAGTGCTGGTTCCAGTGGTTGGCAGCCACTGCAGGGCCGAAGGCTCGGGCCGGGTTCATACAGGCTCCAGACACCGACCCTCTGAAACGAGAGCCAGCAGCACAAAACGACACTGTGACACAGCTGGTGACTAGAGTGATGCAGCAGTGTACTTTTAATTTTCGACAACAGAGACACCCCCCAAAGATGGAAGATTTAAATCTCTGTGCACAAATATGCAGGTTATACCAATACGTACTCTATACTCTATAGATTTGATTAAACATTAAACTGAAAAGTCAGTGAGCCCTATCAAGGTGTAACAACAAACCAATGACCCTTGGCATCCATCTGATAAAAATAATAATAATAAATACTTGTGAGGAGGACACTTGAGGACAAATGTTGTAATGTCTTCTGCGTCTCTGTTGGGTTAGCAGTCTGGTGCTGATTCCAGTATTTTTTAAAGAGTATTTTTAAAAATGGATGCATTGCATGCAAATGTAGGATTTTTTTATTTCTCTAACAGAATTTAATCCTGGCTATTTCTTGGTTGTGATTCGGATGACATAAATTAAATAAATGGTGACGTTGGGTACTTATAATTTCTATCTATGCCTCTGGTTGATGCTGAGGCTCTTACCCTGCAAATATGTTGGCGGTGACAGTCAGGCCGATGCAGAATGCCACCAATGGTGAGCGTGTTTGGCTGTTGATGGCACCCATACACACCACCGTGGTGAGGAACAGGGTCATCATCACTTCCGCCAGAGTGGTTTTACCCAGATCGTTGGTGATAAGGTCAAAGGCTCCTCCATTAGAAGCAGCATACACAGAAAAGGGAAAGATTGCCTGAAAATCAAATATATCATTCAATACACGAAAATATGACTGGAGTGAATCATTTATTACCGCCCTTTATTTTTCTTGCTAATAAAGCATGCCAGGAAGTTGAAGAAACTGAAATGTATCCGTGCTCTCTTCAAAACCAGATTTTATTGACAAAAGCAGTTATTAAGTAATTACTGTAAATTTAAAACATGAGAGCTGCTGGTCCACTGCTGCCTCAATCAGTTAGTTTGTCTGTGTTATTGTGTGTCTTTGGTCAATAGGAATTAAACTTTTAAAACACCAGTCACACAATAACACACACACAGTAGCTGATTGAGGCAGTGGTAGACCAGCAGCTCTCATGGTCAGTGAGGTAAAATGACTGTTTTTGTAAATGGAGTCTGGCTTTGAAACGAGCAAATATAAGTTTCACCTTTAGTTCAGGTCCCCATTAGATAGAGCTGCCTGTTTGTGAAATACTGAGTACACGACTGCATAAAGGAGACTTGATTATACAGCACGAGTTGTTGCAACTGGATGTTTTGATATTATTTTGTTGTTGTTACATGCAGTTCCCTTTCACTTCAGTTCATCAAAAGTTTTTGGATTCTTTTTTCACTGTTGAGGCATGAGAGAAAAGCACATTTTCTTAAGGAATTCAGTGCAACTGTTAATGATATACAAAGAGTTATTTTGTGGGTGAGGTGTTCCCTTTTGTCAAAGTCTTGCAAGGATTAATCAAGATTTTGAGATGTTATGTGATTCTCAAAGTCAAAATTAAGAGATAATATAGTCAACATCAGAACTTCGAAAAACTTCTAAAAAGAATATGGAATAGTATGTCAAAATAATCTGTTAACTTAATACCTCATATTTTTTTTAATATAAGTCAAATTATATTGTAACTTTTTAAGATTCAATTAATAACATTTAAATTCAATTAAAATTAAATCGAATTCAGTCAACTTAAAATGTAATACTTGTCTTCCCAAATTTGGTCAACTCAAAATTTTAAGATTCACTCTACCTTAAATTTCAATTTGACTGAATTTGAGAAGACAAGTTGAATCATTACAAAATTACCTCTCAAATTAACTAACTAACTTTTCATGTTTTTTTTCCTTTTCCTGGCAGAATTGAGCCTCCATTGTTTTTTCTCACCTTGGTCAAACCAGCTCCGACCATCCCTCCCAGCATCTGAGCCAGGACATACGGCACCAGCAGAGGAAGCTTCATCCCTCCACACAGGTAGACGCTCAGAGACACCGCAGGGTTAAAGTGCCCCCCACTGCAATAAATCATCATGAACTTTACTTTCAAATGGTGTTATCAACTGATAATAATAACACCTTTCCTTTAGATATCAGGTAAACAGAATATACAGGTGATTTTTTTTGCATCCAAACCAACTTTGTTGCATCAGATAGACTGAAAATCATTAGTATTTAAAACTTAATATTGCCTTCTCTGTCTAAATCACAGTACACAAACTTCCTCTTGTGCTTTACACATACTTTTTGGAGGAACTATTATAAATTATTATAACAAAAAGCTCAAAAACATACAATCTCAATCAGTCTTTACCTAATTTGCCCAAGCACCATGATGAGCACTCCCAGAGCCAGTCCATGTGCCACAGCCGGCTGGATGACACCACTTGTTTCCACGTTCCCGATAACAGACGCACAGCCCACAAACACAAACAGGCCGGTCCCAAACAGCTCAGCCAGGCAGGGCTGCACATACTCCTCAAAGATGCGCCTCTTTTTGTTTGTGTTGCCCCTCTCAGCTGACGGCTCTCCCGTCTCAGTGATGGTGAACACCTCTGTCTTGGTCTCTGTCCCGGACATCTTGACTTGGAAAAACCTGTACTGGTTCCACTGGTGGACGATAGCTTGCTCTGGGTGGTCTGGTGAATCTACACTTATGTATATGAGACACTCTGAGGTTGATCCATAAAGGACATACGCACATCCCTATTTTTTTCTGATGCCCCACCTTCCTGCAATTGTTTATACTCCCAGGACTGCTGGCAATCAGGAGAAGCTCATAAAATTATTAGTCCGGTGTTAGTCAGAGATAAGAACGAGGGTTATCAGCACAACATCAACACTTGTTTAGTTTAAGTCATACCACCTTTTTCTTTTTTTTAATGTCTGTTAAATCATTTTTAATACACTGTAAAATATGACAAGTTGATCTTACTTAGAATGATCTTGGAAAACAACTGCCTTGAAAAAAGGAAAGTAAATATAACTATTAATCTTAATTTATGTTTACTTTTTAATTTTCAGAGTAGCTGGTGATTTTTATCAACTCATCCTTCAACTCCAAAGATGTAGCAGGATTAAGGACAAATTATTTCATTTTTTGAAACCATGATTGAAAAATGACTGATAAATCTACACACAACCTTAAATCTACCTTGTAGACTTTACTTGATTATCACAAAGAGGATTTTGCCAATATTCAAGTTAGGAGATCTGTGAGTTCTGTTTTGTTAACGTGTTTAAGAATATACAAATAGGACTGACTAGTTTGCAGCCAGTAGAATTCAGATATATAGCACAGTAAACTTGGTTCACTGAAGCTGCTAAATCTTAGAGAGATTGATTTAGTTAAACCTCTCTTTTTTAAGTTGCAATAACTTCACAAAATTAAGTAAATATAACTGTATTTTATATATTTTATATTTAGATTTTTTCAAGTAAATTTGATTTGTCAGATTTTACAGTGTGTGTCTGAGCTTTTTTTTTCATGTTAAATGTGCAATAATGGAATAACTGATTTTCTGGCCACTTTGGGGACAACAGAAACAGGCTATGAACACAACACTTATATATGAACACTTTTACATTGATATGGTGAACTTGTTAATAGTGAAGGAAGAAGGGTTCAGATATTTTAGTTGGTAATAGTAGCAATACTGCAGTGTAAAAATATTCTAATAAAAATGAAAGTCATGCATTCTAAATCATGTAAAAATACATAAATATTGGTATAAAAATACACCAAAGGTAAAGTTTCTTATTATGCATAATGTCCCTTTTCAGAATCTTATATATCACATAGACATAAAAAGCAGGATCAGCAAACACATCTCAATCAACACGTTAACCCTTTAAAACCTACCATTACCAGTTTTGAAAAAAGAAAATACACCTAGCGGCTGTGGCTCAGAGGTAGAGTGGGTCGTCCTTTAATCGGAAGGTCAGCGGTTCAATCCCCAGCTCCTCTGGACAACATGTCAAAGTATCCTTGGGCAAGATACTGAACCCCAAATTGCTCCTGATGCTGCATCATTGGAGTGTGAGTGTGTGTGAATGATTACTGAGTAGCAGGTGGCACCTTGTATGGTAGCCTCAGCCACCAGTGTGTGAATGTGTGTGTGAATGGGTGAATGTGACATGTAGTGTTAAAGCGCTTTGAGTGGTCAATAAGACTAGAAAAATGTTAAAAAATGTTTTCACAGCTCTCAGTCAGAAGCATTTTATCACATTACTGGTTAAGTTATCATGTTGTTGGGTTTATTTTCAGGTTAAGTGCAAATGTCATTGCATTTTAAGCCGTTATTACATTTTCAGGAAATTACGAGGGTGCTACAGGCCCGTCTAAACCCAGTGTTTGGTTTGTCTGTTCTGGGTTACTGTAGAAACATTGTGGTGTAACACGGCGATCTCTGTAGATGAGGACACACCTCTTAAACTGCTCATTCTAAGATAACAAAAGCACAGTGATTCTTATCTTCAGGCGATTATACACTAAAGAAAATAGAATGACTGATTACTATATTACATTCCATTTCTGACAAGATATCCCCCTAAATCCTACACATGAGACCTTAAACCCTTTGAAACTTGGATAGACATCACTTTTTGTGCTGCTATCAGATGCCTTTCACAAGTATTAAAACCTTAAAACAGAGTAAATTGGTTTGATTTCTTTCAAAAACATGGGGAAAATAGGCAATAAGCAACTTCGAAAGAAATGTTCTGCAAATTGCAAGAAATAAGATTTAGAGAATTATTTCAAAATAAAAGCTAGGAAAGAAAGCCCCAAAGAACTATATTTAACACTTTAGTGATTATATATATATATGATTTTTTTTTTATATATAATCATGATAGTGTTATGAAACTACTATTAAAATTATTTTAACTTTTAAGCAGTTTTTTTCAGGTCATTACCTTGGTTATTTTTGGTATGTTTTTACTTGACTTTTTGGTTTATTTTCTTTGGGGGTTTTGTGTGCTAATTTTCAGGTAATTTTTATACTTTGCACTATTTTTTTTGCTAATTTCGGGGTCATTTCTTCTTAAGCGGTCACCTTCCTCCCATGTTTTTGAAAGAAATAAAGCCAATTTGCCCAGGTTTTGTAATGTTAAATTTATATTAGTAATATAATTAGTAATATTACGATAGAAACCTTTCACATAGATGTAGTCCTGTAATCTGTCAGTATAAAAATATTGATTAAATCCTAAGAATAGCTGAATGTAAAGATGCATTTCTCTATGAATAAAGAGCTGTGCACACAGTAACTAAACGCACACAAACATTTATATAGCTTATTATAGTGATATCAGTGTGTACCTCCCACTGCAGATAACTGAGCTGATAATCTGATATGAAGTCCATAACAAAGTATATAAATCAACAGGACAGTCTTACACAAAAGGACTTTTTTATTCAACTGCAGTTAAACAGCCTTCATCAAATAGAATCACTAGTTATATCACATGCACGAGTGTGTCTGTTTTAAAAGAAAATGACTGTGGAAGTACAACTGATTAATAAATAAAAACAAAATGGCACATAAAACCAGAAAAGGACAAATATAAGACATCTGAAGACTTTTATATCTAACACAGGTAAGCAGGTTTTGAAATAAGGGATTGTGCAGAGAGTAACTCAATGCAGAGACAAATGTCCTCACAGTCCTCAGCCTCTTCATGTCTCATCTTGGAGACCTGTGAGGTCACAAAGGACGCTCGTCAAATCACATTCTGCTGATGGCGGGAGTTTTTGCACCGGAACAGCTCCCGGACGACGGCCTGACGGAGGACACGGGCTTCCTCTTTCCCAACGTCTCCTTTCCCTCTTCTTCTCCTGCTGTTGATTTTGGCGTGCACGCGTGTAAATCATGTCCCAACAGCGGAGCAGTTTCACACTCAAAATGCCAGCTGCGACAGACCTGAGGAAACACAACGTGACCTGTTCTTGTAAATCAATACACCAGAGAGTGAAGCTGGGAGGATGGGTGGAAATATGAACAATTTAGAACATATTAGTAACACAAAGTAAACACACTGATGGACAGCATGGCGCCATGAAGGTCACAGATGACCCTAAGCAGCCATGGTTTTCCTCCTCCAGCTAACTTTTCCATTTAGAAAAACTTAACTGTGAGAAAAGTGTGTATTACCCAGGTTGAGTTTGTCCTTGGTGGCCCAGCAGATGCTGTAGTGTTGAAGCAGTTGTTGCAGAAGCTCCCGCTCATCTAGGAACTCCAGACGCTCGATTCTAAAAGAAATAAAATATTTGTTCATCTATTCAGGACAGTCATCTTTTTAAAATCGTCCTTTAAAGGCAAAAAGCCTGCAGCACAGACTCATTTGTCGATCCTCATATAGTTGTTTTTAAGCGTCAGTATTTGTGCCTTTCATTCAGCTTTGCTATTGTAAAAAAGTCAAAGTCAATGAAAGTCATCAGTCATCAATAACACAAACTGAAAGGTCCAGTGTGTCAGGTTTAAGGGGATTTATTGGTGTATACTGGTCAGGATTGCAGATTGCGACCAGCTGAAACTTCTGGTGAGAACTCCTTCAGTGTTCATTGTTCAGGAGGTTTTTACTGGGATCTGATTATGTGCAGAGGTTGCTTCCTCGCCAAAAATACTGAATAAAGCCGTTTCTAGGGCTCCTGTTGAAAGTCTGAGGTTTGAATCATCAGTTGGAGAACCCTCAGTTGACTGAGATTGCTTCAAATCACGCAGTCTTTTTTCTCCTGTGCAGTGTACTTCTGGGGACATTTTGGTCCCCAGATTTTGCTGTGAAGTGAGTGCTTTTGACTTTCATGCCATCCATGATACAGAGAGATGAGGATGGACAGGCAGCCGCACAAAGGAGGATAAAGGAGTGACCTTCTGCTTAGAAGTGCTGAATTTACAGCTCACAGCAACTTAATACAATACAGGCTTTTGTTTGATACCTAGTGTCGGCAAAAAAATGTTGTTGCACATTTACGACCTGTTGTTAGCGCCGTTAGCTTGTTTACTATTACAAGAATGAATGTAGCTGTCATACTGAATATCCCGCTGAGCCTGCTCAAACTTTAAAAACTTTATATGAAAAACAAAACAAATCATCCAGTATTCATATTGATTTGGTAAATCCGATTCGACTGGCATAATCCTGAGTTGGGTAAAGCACTAGACATTTCACGTCAAAAGAATTCCTGATGCTCTCGTCACAGAGGGGCTGCTGACTAAAGAGGCTGACATGAAAACGTAAATGTCTCTGCCTAGAGCCAATGTTTGTTTCTCCGTTCTGGTCCCCTGTAGAAACATGGCAGTGAAACATTGTGATTTCCGTAGATGAGGACCTGCTCCCAATGTAAATATAAACGGCTCATTCTTACAAAAACACAACAATTCATATTTTCAGGTGATTATACACTATAGAAAAAATACTTATTATATTCTGTTTAAATCCTAAACACTGGACCTTTAAGTCCGACATATAGTATATGTCTCTATTATTAAGATATTCCTATATCAGAGTTTTTAGAAATTCAAGCAATTTAGTATCCATGACAGTACTGCTCCCACAAATTTGGACCACAAATTCATGCAGCAGAGGCTAAAATATTTTGCCTTTTAGTTTATGTAGTTAACACTCCATAATGCACCTCAGTGACATCTTTGGTTGGACATTCTGCCTGGTAAGGGTGGATACTGAACTCTGTTCTTTCAAGGGGACCAGCCGAATTACGTCGGTAGTACTGAGAACAGATTCATGTTAAAACAATTGGTGCCAAATTTCCGTACCTGCGAGCGCATCTGGGTGACAGCCAGGTTCGGACAGGAGGCAGAAGTGCAGCGATAGTGCGGTAGTAGCTTCCCAGCACCTCCACCTTCCTTTTGAACCTGGTGTGACACCAGGTTAACCCTTTGATACCTAAGCAAATAGGTTTGATTTCTTTCGAAAACATGGGAAGAAGGAAATGAGCAACAAAATTCCTGGAACATTTCTTAGCAAGTTGCTCATTGCCTTTTTTTTACCATGTTTTTCAAAGAAATCACATCAATTTGCTCAGGGTTTAAAGGTAATACTTGAGAAAGGTGTTTGAAACAGCACAAGAAAAGTGATTTCACTCCAGATTTTTGAGGGTTAACTTAGTATGGAGAGAAACCGAGAGAGCGAGGCTTGTTCACCCCCGAAGGTAATTCAAAAATTACTGTAAAATACAGAAAAAAGTTAAAAGTTCAGGTGTATCGTTTTAAATGTGAACAATAAGATAACCCTACCACCTGTTAAATGCCCAATTCTATAATAATATTGGGAAGAGTGAGTCACAATGCACTGTTTAAAATGTGTGTATCTAACAAATACAGCAATTTTTGCACAACTGAGTTTAAAAGAGTACTAATTGGATTTTGGGTGATGTTCACTTACCTTCCCACATCCTCCTGAGGCAGCATACTGTAAACGGTCATCATGTCCAGAGCATCAGCGTGCTCCCAGCCCATCTTCAGGAAACGCTCCTTCTGCAAACAGCACACATTAAAACTCTTCACTGAGTCTGTAAAGATCTCCTTCAATCATTCTTACAGTCCGGACTTCGCAGGTTGCTGCCCTCACAGAGACACTCAGCTCAGAATAACCCTCTACATAACTACATTTTTTTTTTGTCTTGGTTGTAAAATCTTGAGGTTACCTGAGAGTCCAGAGACTGACAGGTCTCCACTCCCGCCAGGGTGCACTGACGACGCTGCAGGTTCTCGATCATCACCTGACCAAACCGATCGCTCATGTTCACCTGAACACACACATTATATTACTAAATCTCAGCTCTGTACACAGGCAATACTTCAGTCTATTACAATACATCCATAGAAACATAAAGAAGCATGCGTGAGGTAACTGTTCTCCTGCTGTACCTGGATGAGGTCATTTTGTTTACCTGTTCGTAGTTGATGAACATGGCGGTGTGGAAGGTTTCTGCAGCCCAGTGAACCACATTGGAGGACTGGGAGGGTGTCATGTAGACCAGCACACACTCTGACAGCAGCAGTGTGGGTAATCTGGGAGGGAGAAAAGTAAAAGACAACATAGAGAAAACACACAGTGAGAGAGAGAGAGTGCACCTTTAACCAGCTCCTAAATGCAGTATTTTTTTGGATGACCTCAGTGCTTTAATGCACTGATACTCTACTTGCTTTGCTTAGGGGCCACTTTTGCAAAATGACAGGAGGCCAGGGGTCAGTCACAGGAACCCTATGTTTCTAGGTTTTTAGGATGTTTTTCATATTTTAGGACGTCTCTAGGATTTTAGGACATTTCTGAGACTTTTGGACATTTCTGGATTTTAGGACATTGGGGGCTTAGCTAGGACATGATCCGCCACTGGCACTTTTTTTTTTTTTTAAAAAAAAAGCTCTACTTTGAAGTTGTTTATGCACTCTGACACCTTATGTATACTTAAAGTACAAAAACAATTCCCAGTATAAATCACTTTATTTTCATTGTGAATTAGATAAGATTAAAAAAGTTATTAAATTAATTAGATTAAATGGCCTGGCACCCTAGTAGGGGCCAGATTTGGCCCACGGGGACAAGTTCAGTATCATTCCCTTAAAGCTTCAATCATTGTCATGGTGATCAACGTCCAAATCAGTTTTGAGATGTTTCGTATATTTTGTTTTTTCTACAGGAAAGAGGAAACTGAAAAGAGGAGTGGAGTGTAAGACCCAGATTAAGCCACTGTCATCTGCGTGATCATTGATTGCAGCTTCTGACGAGGAAAAAGCAGGTGAGACAAATATTGGATGGTTATCAGTGACTGTTGTAAAGAGCTTGCTTTTGGATCTAGGGATGTAATTTAGTGACCCTGGCACTCTGAGTTGTTAACCTTTTGATTCCTAAGCAAATTGGCTTAAAAAAAAAAGCAGTAAAAAGTACAAGAAAAAATAGCAAAAATTAATAAAATACAAACAAAGAGGAAAAATGTGTGCTCAAAAAAATAATTTATCTGTAAAATATTCTTAAATATATTATTAAGATCATTATATAGTTTTTTGGACATTTTCCCTACCTATTTTAAAAATATTTTTTATAATCTAGGTTTCAAAGGGTTTATAACTTACTCAAAGTCCTACTAACGTCGGGTTGAGTTTGGGTGGCTGATTAGTAGGGCTGCACCCTAAAAGTCCAGAATTGTACTCATTGGTCAGACACCCCTCAGTCAACTATGACTGCTTTAAGTGTAGTTGTGATTTTATTTTATTTTTTGTCAGTTTGCTGTACATTTATGGGGATGTTAAGGTACCAAGAGCTACTTTAGAGAGCCCACCTCTCTGTGATGCTGCTCTTTGGTACAGGCAGCTCCGTACATGGCTGAACGGCTACTTAATTAATATGTCTATGGGTTTTATTAAATATCTATTCTGTTGCACATTTCCAATCTGTCGTTTGTGCCGTTAGCTTGTTTATTATATATGGATGTCACTGTCCTACTGAAGCCCATTTAAACTCTCAAACTCTATATGGAAAAAAATGAACAAATTGGCCAATAATTGTATTGAACAGCCATATTTGATTATGACATCATTCTGATTTGGGTAAAGCCCTGCTGATATCTGGAACAAACTACCAGAAAATATCAGGTCTGCTGAGAGTCTGAGTTCTTTTAAGTCAAGGTTAAAGACTCACCTGTT
Organism: Plectropomus leopardus; assembly: GCF_026936395.1. Taxonomy (NCBI): domain Eukaryota; kingdom Metazoa; phylum Chordata; class Actinopteri; order Perciformes; family Serranidae; genus Plectropomus; species Plectropomus leopardus. The sequence goes on along the minus strand of NC_142194.1, from coordinate 21,076,355 downwards.
CACTGCTGCCTTTGACTAAATTAAATTTTATATTTCACTTCTTGTTTTTATATTTTTGGGTTTTATCTGTTGTTTTCCTACTTGCTGTTTTTAATCACCTTTTACATGCTTCTTTTATAATGTTTTAAATGTGTTTCCTTTCCCCCTGTTGTTGTATTTCAATGTTCTGTGTGAAGCACCTTGAATTGCCTTGTTGCTGAAATGTGCTATACAAATAAACTTGCCCTTGCCTTGCCTTGATTGGCATATATGAATGTATATGTTGTCGTTTTTTGGCTACCCGTCAAAACTTGGAATATTTACATTTAAGTACAATTGAAGGTTCGAAGCTCCATGCATAGAATTCAGGACAGCCCTGGTTATTTTTACTTTTTACAGATGTTGTAATTTGTTGTGATAATGCACATTGTTTTTCATTGAGCTAAGCAAATTAGAAAACAGTTAAACTTTCGATAAATCTCTCAATGAGTGCAGCAGGAGAGACACCAAAGTACACTGACAGACGAACACAACCTTCTCCTCACTCTCATCCTCTAACATCTTAACCCCTTACACTCTGAAATCTATCTCACTCACAGTGGAATATTTCACTCTAACCTTTGGTGTGAGTGTGCAGAACACAAAAAAAGGAACGACCCTTGCTCCTGAACAATAAAGACTAGTAAAAACAAATCTAAATTCACACCCAGCAGCTTCCTTAAAAGCAGAGCCTCTTGTTCTGTGTCAAACTTCCCTTGATAAATAAAGGTAGTAATATGCGAGTTATGAGCTGGGGCCACAGAAAACATCCCATCATAGTCAAAAGGATGTCTGTGCCATCCGACTACTATAAACTAGCCATGTGGCTCTGTCCACTGCTGCTGATAAATTAAACTTCACTCCACCGTCACTCAGCATCTGGAGGGTTAAAAGGAGACTGTAAAAGTTCACAGAAAATGAATTTATGTCAGTTAAAGTTGATTTAAATGGCACAAATGAAGAAACTTCTCAAACTTTGATTTAAAACATGTCATGCTACCACCATCCTTTTAGTCACACATTTAGTAATATTTAGCCACAGTTACAGTCCACAGGAGGTTCAGTGTTTGTACATTTTTGTGTGGGGAATACTTTTAAATCAAGCTCCAGACGTCAGACATTACATCTGCGTTACAGACACACAGACGCACACTAGACTGGATGATTCCACCAAATAAAATATAAACCATACGCCGTTTTTCAAAACGGAATCCTTTGTTTAGCATGAGATGAGTAAGATCTAGTGATCTTTTCACGTACTCTGGGTTGAGCTGAAACTTCTTCAGTTTTTCATCCAGATTGGAGACGTCTCTGAGGTCGGCTCCGATGATACAGTACCGGTCTGAGTCGAGGCTGTGGGCGTCTGAGGGAGCAAAACACAAACACCGTGAGGGAGATTTTCTGACCTCAACCACACAGACATGTGATGTAATGACTGTAACTCGAGTTCCTTACCGAGCAGTAAGGAGTCTGTGGAGTGGGTTTCGATGAGCGGTTTGGACAGAGGCGGTTTAGTCCTGTCAAAAAAAGAAAAAAAAGAAGAAGAAATAAACAATTCATAACTAAAACTGTCAAAAAATAAATAAATAAGAAATACAAAAGTCACACTGAAATCAGGAATTTTACATGCTACAATCATCAGGATGTTGTGATCACACCATGTCACACAGATTCAAACAGTCCTTGTGAATTCTGAGTGACACACACACACACACACACACACACACACACACACACACACACATATACACATACAAAAAAATGAAAAAGCATAACATGCATTGCAATTTTTTATATTTGTTTAGAAAATGTTCGGTCTCTTTTTGATGAAATTATGTTGGGCTTAATGTGAATACCAGTAGGTATTATTTACTTAGAAATTTTAATTCTTTACTTACTTACTACTAAGTGCAGCTCTGTCTCCCTCTACAGATCACAAGCTCACACTGCAATACCTAAGAGTTTTCAATGTACTTCCTAGATTTTCCATATTAATAGGCCTGTAATACGCCTGTTATGCAGTAACATAGTTCACAATATATAACATCATAATCAGATCTTCTGGTCTGTAAGGGAAGCTTTTGGCTGATGTGCTGATGTGGTGCATGTGTAAAAAACGCAGTATGGGGGGGGTTGGTAAAAGTAAACTATAATATGATAAATATAATAATGTCATCTTACTTGATGTTGTGTATTTTTCTGGCCACAACTGTTGGAAAGTCGACTTCAAAGAACTTGCGAGGCATCAGGTTTTCATCCTACAACACAAACACACACACTAAAGGTCTGTGCATTGAACTCTGAATATAGTGAAATGTGTGTGATGCTGTCTGCTCGAATCAGACAGGAACAACAGCCACACGAGACCAGTGCCGAGTCACATTCAGACTCCTGCAGTGAGCTGTGACATTGCTACAAACCTTGAGTCTCCAGAACGTGGTGTCCAGTCCAGCTCCCAAATTGATCACTTGACAGTCGCACTCTGCTTTCCTTATAAACGCGTCGAGGAGATGGTTGACCCCTTGAACGCGGGCATAGTAACCTGTCAGATGAGATAAGGGAATGGTAAAATAAAAGACACATCGGGGTTGATACAATCACAGATAAGATCATGAATATGGAGCCTCTGTAAACATTAAGGGAGGTTTTGATGGTGGATTATATAGACCACTGGTTTCCAACCTTAGGGTCTCCACCTCCACTAGGGGTCGCCAAAGTTTCACAGGGGATTGTGAGGTCTTACTGATTTAAAAAAAACAAAAAACAAAACATAAAGTAGGCCTATATCTCAGCATTATCATCATCTCAATAAAAAAATTATTATTATATTATTTTTAAAGTTTAGATTATTATTCAAGATAAAAAAAAAATCTCAGAGGATAAGGGCACAGTAAGGGCACAGAGCCTTCACTCTGCTAAACAGTCTCATCCTGCAGAGAAAAAAACTTTGAATTTGTTAAAACAAAAAATGAGAAAATAAAAATTAATTAATTAATCAATTAATTTAGAAAATTACATGACAAAAACGGAGAATTGTATTTAAAAACATAAAAATATCAAGAAAACTCATCTTTGTGTAATATTTACAGGAAATAATCTCCTAATGAAGCTGTGTTCACTGTTGCGGATAATTGTACCCTTACAATAATTGTTAATATGGATATAATATTAAATGAAACATATTTGAATTTAGTCAGAAGTCATTAAATTACTCAATGATAAACCAAAGTATGGGAAGAGTTACTTATGAATAAAGAAAAAATGTATGTTAAGGTATGTAACTGACCTCTGTTGATTTCTGGTGCCTTCCGCTCTCCTACCGATCTTGCGAAATACTGGATATAGGGGTCCTTCCAGTAGCCTTTACTGGTAGCAAACCTAGTATATAACATTTTATACATTTGATGAGTTGTTGACATGCATGATTAAAGCTGTAATGAAACAAAAATGATTTTTATTTTAACTTACTATAGGCAGTAATAGCAAATAACCATGCAAATCAGTTCAAATAGAAACAAAATGTTACAAAATAACATACAATAATAACACTATACAATAGCTAAAATTCAAAATGCAGGACAATAAGCATGTCATTGTCCATGATAATACAAGTATATTTGTTTAATATGATTAAAAAATATTGCATTGTAAAAAAATTGTGATAAAGGTAATAATTGGAGAATTAGCAGCACATACAGGTCCAGGTAGACATAACAACAGGGTCATTTAAATATATTTACTATTTATTGATTGAAGGCAGGATTTCTTTCTATTTGGCAACTGTTTAGATGTGTAATTTTTGATCAATTTTATTTTGTTGTACTTTATATATTTTATACACAATCTGAATCTCCCAGTATATTACTGTTGTTCACAAACTAAAGAACTGAGAAATATTTTTTATATGGTTTTTACTGAATATTTGAAAGCAAACTACATTTTATGTTGACAAATAGAACTATAGCTCTTATTTGTTACAATTTTATTTTCTTGAAACTAATACAGAATATTATTATCACAAAAATATGCTGAAATATTGCCCATCTGTAGTGAAAGCTCTCTGAGCCCCCCCTCTCCCCTTTATGGCTCAAAATGGTTTCGTCTGCTCCTGTGCTGATGTACACTGTCACTTCTTTCCTCAAGAAAGGGAAATTAGAATTCAAAAACAGAAAAGCAATGATGGAAATCAGAAAATTACTTTTTGTTTAAAAAAATCAAAAGGTAATTGAGAGAGGAGGGGTCAGGGGGTCCACAGACACTGCTGTAGAGCCCAGAATTTGGTGATACGCCCCTGATAATGTCAAAGTAGTAGGTTAAGTGCTTCATGCAGCATGGCCTTTGATATAACTCCTACACCTGTCTAACTTCAGTCACCTTAACGTGATGCAGTTATGATTGTAGGGTTAAATCATTCACTTCGCTGCCAGCTGTTACCTTTTACATGTGGTGGCATCGTCACAGGTCGCCCTGACCGCTTCATCAGAAGTGTCCGTGTCTGTGAAGGGCTGCCGAGCTGCCATCAGTGATCCCGACGCGATGTAAACATAAAAATTAAAGCTGCGAGCGTCTCATAACCACCTCCACCTGCTTTAGCTACAAGGCTAACAGGCTAGCTCGATATTGACAGATGGGATTATTTTGAAAAACGGAGAAGGAGAAGAGCAAATTCGCGAGCGCAGTCAGGTTGTTCAGGCACTTCTGAATAATTAACAAAACGAGAGTTGTATGAAAATGATCGTTATTTAACAAAAGAGTTATATTTAGGTGGCTAAGAACAACTCTACGCAAGACATGCACGAACACTTCCGGCCATATGATTAATACTTCCGGTTAGTATTTTCAGATTAAAAGTGTCACAGCAAAAAATGTCTTATTTTGCACACATTACACAATCCCAGCAGTATTTCGCGTGGTAAAAACGGTGTCTGGATTATAATCTACGTCTGTCTTTATTTATTAGCATCTCTAACTACTGAGTTTTGCACTAAGTATCATCTTTATTAGTCATAAGTAGTTTTTTTTCTTAGGTTTGCATTGTTTGACTATTTAGGGACTGTTCTTTATTTAGCCTGCCAGAGGAGAGGGGTTGCTTGGGTGTATGGAGGCATATGTGTCATGAAAATATTAATAAAGCATTTAAATAATCAGTTTTGACGCAGACATGAATAAATCTGCTAATCAGTTTATTAATATTAAAATAAATTGACTAAATTACGCACTAATTTATTAATTGATAATGTCATGGGCAATAAAAAGAGGAAATATAATAATTTTTTAAATTAAAATATGAACCCATTAATCAATAGTTGTACTTAAAAATTATTTAAAAAATCAACATAAAACAGTCAATAAGTACATCATTTGAAAATAAATTATTTAATAAATACATAATGATATAAGATATAAAAATCTATTTGAATATGCAGTTTCATTATCTTTTATATGTATTCTTTAATGTTTTGGGGGCTTCAGATGGTATTGCAAATAAATTCAAACATATAATGTTTTCCTCCCCCAAGCCTAAAGTCCCTCCTCAGTGTTTAAAAAATTACCTCTCTGGTTGCCTCTGGTAGGTAACTCAGAATTTGAAAAATGGAGATAAAATGTTTCTCCTGAATAGTCAGACATCAACTCAATCAGTAAAAAACATGCCTGAATAAGAGGCATCAGAGCCAGATCACCCCTTTGATCTGTTTTATTGTAAGAATGAGAGTGAAGACAGCACAAAAAAGTGAAAACACAGTCCTACTTTGGGGACTCAAAACAGTGAAAACAATAAAAAGGCGTTGAACAGTGGCAGGACATCCACCAAGTCCCGTGTGCACTATAGAATTCAAAGCTCTCTCACATTTCCTTGCAAACTGTGTGGGGACATCCTGCCATTACAAAGCATTGAGGACGCCTCGTGTCACTCAGATAATCAAGAATTCCTTTGTGGCATCTGTGGAGTCTGAATCCCTCAGAGATGCAGCATGCAGAGGAAAGTCACATGAAAGAAATAGAGACTTGTCCTACTTGTGGAGGAAACTTTATCGAAAATCTATTTGAGGATCCTCACTGAGGAGAAACCAAACAGCTGCACAGCCTGCAGCAGAGAGTTTTTTTGTAAGACCTCAGCTGCGAACGACCACACACAGAAACTTACATTTCATGGTGTGCTTCTCTGATTTTAGCCAAGCGACCTGCATCACTCACATTATAAAGTGTTTGTCCTCACTAAAAAAACATACATTGAGATAAATTTAACTTAAGTGATTGTGAAGCTAACAACCGGCTGAATAAGGACCTAAAACTTCCATCTTCCAGAAGCGTAATGCATTTTGCTCATGACAGAAGAGTTATTTTACTGGCGTCATTTACTGGTGTTGCCATTAAGAGTCACTATTGGCTCACAGCAAAAAGGAAGTGGGTTTGGACCAGCGATACTCAATTTACGTCCCAGAGGCCAAATCTGGCACCTGATAGGGTACCAGGTGCCATGCAGCCATTTTATAATTAACAAATAAATAAAGTGATTCACATGGGGATTTATTTTAACTTTTAGTATACATAAGGTGCCAGAGTGCATAAAACGGCATCAAAATAGAGCTTTAGAGGATCCCCCACATCCCCAACCAAGGTTCTAACTAAGCCTCTAATGTCCTAAAATCTTAAAAACGTCCAAAAATCCTATAATGATCCTAAAATCCTTGGAATGCCCTTAAATCCTGGAAACGTCCTACAATCCTAAACATGTCCAAAATTCTACAAATGTCCTAAAATCCTACAAATGTCCTTAAATTCTAGATATGTCCTAAAACCCGAAACGTCCAAAAATCCTAGAAATGTCCTAAATGCGAGAAATTTCCTAAAATCAGAGAAATGTCCAAAAATCCTAGAAATGTCCCAAAGTCCTAGAAACATCTTAAAATCTGAGAATTGTCCTGAAATCCTAGAAATGTTCTAAAATCTTAAAAAAAAAAAAATCCAAAATCTGAGACATGTCCTGAAATCCTAAAAAACAATCTTTAAAAAAAAAAATAATAATAATAATCCAAAATCTTACAAATTTCCTGGAAAGGTCCTAAAATCCTAGAAATTTTCTAAAATCAGAGAAACGTCCTAAAATACTTTAAACATCCTAAAATCCTAGAAACACACATCAGGCTGCTGCAGCTGGCCCCTGGCCTTCTGTGATTTTGCAAAACTGGTCCCCAAGCAATGCAAGTTGAGTATCCCTGCATTATGGGATGCAGAAAAACAAGCACAATTATGAATGCAGAAATCCTAATTTGCAGTATTTGTTTTCATTCACTTGTGTTGTAGGATTTTCTGGGCGTGATGGCTCCATGTGTGTCTCCTGTCAGTGTCCAGAGGGAGGTGTTGCAGTGTGTCAGATGCACTAACGTTACTTCCTGCCCCCCCTCCTCTCTCGCTTTCAGAGGCCGAGGTGAGGTGAGCCCTGAGCCGCCGCTGTGTTCACTCAGCTCCGCGCTCTGCCCTGCTCCGCTCCGACGGATTATCCAGCTCGGTAACGTTAGCTCGCCGGCTAACGGGTCCACACAGCAGGCGAGGAGAGCCATGAGAAGCCGCTGGAGCCGGTGAAAGTGAGTCACGGATTAACTTCGGGACTTTAATGTACGGGAACAGACAGAAAAGGAGTTTAGCGGATCATGGTGTCGGGAACTTTTCTGTAGGATCTCCTCTGGGGAACGGTTAGCTGCTGCGGGGCTAACGAGGCTACAAACTATTTTTAATTGGCTTTGGCTCGATGGCTGCTGCTTGTTTTGCCCCGTCATAGCGACAGCTTGGAGAATTAAATCTGTGGGAGAGGCCCTGACAACTTCATGACAAACCAAAACCAGAAACTTAGGAAGACAAGACTGGAAAGGGACCGAAAATGAAGAAGCAATTCAACCGGATGAAACAGCTCGCCAATCAAACAGTTGGCAGGTCAGTATTAAAGTTAAACACACTTTATTTTGCATCTGTCTAACCTGACTTCCAAAGCTTTGTTATTAAATTGAACTCTCATCTGTTGTGCATACTTTCCCCTTAACTCGCTTTCTATCCGTTTATGGCGCAGGGATGTTATAAAAGATGAGAAAATCACATTTAAACACAAATCTAATCAGTGAGACAATGAGGACAGTGTTCCATGAATGAATCAGAGGCTTTTCTGGCTGAAGGACATGACACTGCTAATAAAAACTGGATGTGGGAATGCTGTCTGAACCCAGCCAGATGTCCTCCTCAAAACACTGCATCTGTGCAGTGTCAGCACTGTCTGCATGGGAAATAAACCCCAGCAATGATGGTGCATTTTGCTTTTGAGTCACTGTCTGTCATTTTAAGGTTTCATTCTGCTGTCAGAATCTGTGTGAAACAGCACAAGTGTCCTTAAAAGGGAAATATTACGGTTAAAAGAGATCCCGATACATTATCCATCCATACAACTTAATAATGATCCTTAGCTAAAGATCCAATATTATCACGATACTTTTGTCACAATACAATATTATTGTTATTTTAACCCTTTGAAACCTGGAGCAATGTAACTTTTTTTTTTGCTTTAAGGTGCCTTTCACAAGTATTTTAACCTTTGACCTGAGCAAACTGGTTTGATTTCTTTTTAAAAACATGAAATGAAAGCCGATGAGCTATTTGGTAAGAAATGTTCTACAAAATGCAAGAAATTGGTAGATTTGAGAACTATTATTTTTTAAAAAGCTAGCGAAAAATGTGAAGAGAAAACGGCTAATAAAAAAACTGCATTTATAATTATCATGATTACATATATAAAGTTATTTTACAAAATTATTAAGCACCTTTTTAAGTCTTGTTTGCGTTGTTTGTTTTTTTTTCTTTTCTCTTTTTTTCTTGTTTCTTGTGCTTATTACAATTTTTTTATCCTATTTTTGGGTCATTTCTTTTTCGTTGCTCATTGCCATCTTACCAGGTTTTAAAGTAAGCTGAGTATTGTGATAAAATACATTTTTTTTAATGTATTAATCATGTATTAATCAATTAATCATTTTTTTCAACTGCAAATTATGGAAAACTTTGAAAAATACAAAGTTTTCATCAGCTTTTCATCTCAAATCAGTCATTTTTGCAGCAGCAAAACAAATCTAGTGAAATGAAAGAGCTTTGTTATTTATTTTATTATTCTAGTGGGCTACCAAAAGTTGAATTTGTATGTGCAAAGTAAATAATTTATGTAACAAAAAACAGACACTGTGTTTCAATACAATATTCACACAGAAAATATCGTCATACTGTGCTGTTTAAATTTTTTGGTTTTCTGCTGTCAGAATCTGTGTGAAAATGTAAAAATGTACACTAAGACATCTGGCCAAGGATAGAGATGCACCAATACATTGTTTTGGATTTCCAAGTGCCATATCTGTATATGAAATAAAACCTGGCAATGATGGTGCATTTTGCCTTTGAGTCACTTTGTTTCATTGTAAGGTTTTATTCTGTGGGCTTTGGAAATTGGCACCAGTCACAAGCCATTTGCAAGTAAAATATGGAAGAGGCTGATATAGATTTGCTACACTTGCCAGCACAAAAACAATGGATATCTACTAAGTGGCTGATCGAATTTGAATTCCATCAACCACAGGGACTTACAACTCCAATTCTGCTGTCAGACTCTGTGTAAAATAGCAGAAATGTCTGATTTGGAAATCATACAGTAAGGATAGGGATGAACCAATGCATATTTTTGGATATCTGAGTGTTGGCACTCTCTGCATGGGAAATAAACACCAGCAAGGAGCCCAGTGGTGGTGCATTTAGCTTCTGGCCATAGCTGAGTCACTTTGTTTTATTATTAGGTTTTATTCTGCTGTGAGAATCTGTGTGAAATAGCAGACTTGGAAAGGGTTGCAACGATATACTGATTTCAAGGCATACCTTGGTATGAAAGTTGAGTTATCATACTGTGTACATTCACTTAACTAGGAAGTTGAAAAAATGCATCAAGACAGAGAATCTGTCCCGTGCATCAACTTTCCTTCTCGGCTGCCTTTTTAACATACTTCTGTTTTAATGAAAGGTCTCAAGTTTCTATTATGAAAAAGTGTGTTTTAACCAAAACAACAACGAAAAGCCCATTCCTTTAAGGATAATTGTCTCTGATAATGATAATACTAATGATGTAAAACCGTACACCAACTTATTGTTATTTTTTCTCAGACAGTTATTGTATCGTGAAATTCTGATGCCGTTGCCGCCCTTGTTTTGGAAAAAAATTACAGTAAGGAATGTGGCCAAAGATACGGATGCACCAAGTTTGGATATCTGAGTGTTGGCACTGTCTGCATGGGAAATAAACACCAGAAAGCAGCCCATAGATCGTGCATTTTGCTTTTCACTTTTGGCTCTCCCACAGTTGAGTCTCTTTCTTTCATTATAAGGTTTTATTCTGATGTCAGAATGCACTTTGCCATATTAAATCATTTCATGATTAATACTGCCTTAACCCGTGTGCATTTTTACAAGAGCCTGCAGAGGAGAGGCAGGATTGCAGACATGGCTATTGTGTGTTGAGTTTGCTGTGTAAAATGTGCAAACGTGACAGGGAAATAAGTAAAAAAATGTTTTAAAAAAATGCTTGTTTCCCAACACGTTAAACGTCAACAGCTAAAAATGTAATTTGACTGAAACTTATTAGGTTTTCCAAGCAGATGTTAGCTGATAACAAAAAGCAAATTATGATGTTTGGTGCAGAGTACATGTCTGGTCTGACTCATCCTCTTTGCAGCTGAGTTCAGACGTCAACCGAGGGGAAAAGAGCTGCTCTTTGCTCCATTCAGCAAGGTTTGCTTTCTCTCTGTGCTGTTAAAGTATCAGTAAGAGCTTTTTCCATTTGTGAAACATGAGACACTCGGCTCAAACTTAAAACATAAAGTAGATTAATGTGTGTAAGTGATGGATAAGTATCTGTCTGTCTCCACTCCGACCGTCCTCTCCCTCTGAACCTCTAACTGGCTGCAGTGTCTGAGCTATTAAGTGAATGGATCCACAAATAAAAGTGAACAAAGAGAGAGCGTTCTGCAGTGTTTATGCTCGTCAACTCGTGCCACTGCGCCGTTGTGTGATGACACAGCGTCCCTCTGTAACTGGATATCTAAAGTAGCGATGGCTGCAGCCTGTCCCTGTGTGGACAGGGGGGTCAGACGTCACAGGATGTTTTCATCATGAGCGGTTGGCTCTCATGATGTGTGTGCGTGCGTGTGTGTGTGTGTGTGTGTGTGTGTGTGTGTGTGTGTGTGTGTTTTGTGGCTTTGTGGCTTTGGGAGCCAACAGTGTTTGGCACCTCTGGCAGACAGCGGGTGCACCTAATACTGGATGGTACCAGATAAAACTACCGACAGGCTCTAAATAATAATGTGTCATCTCGAAATAGTCAATGGAGGCGTTGACACATAGTTCTCCTGGTTGGAATTCCTTCAGTGTTCATTGTTCGGGTGATTTTTTTTAAATAGGAAACCGAATTAGAGGTCTCTTCCTCTCCAAAACAAACAGACCAAGTGATTTAAAAAACACGAAATAAATAGAGCAGTTTCATGTTAGAATATGAGTGATGTTGTTAGTGCCCATGAAAACCTGAATGTCCATATCTAGAGTCAGTGTTAGGTTTGACTGTTCTGGGCTACTGTAGAAACATGGCGGTGCATCATGGCGATCTCTGTAGACGAGGACCTGCTCCTTATGTTGATGTAAACGGCTCATTTAAAGTAACAAAAATACAGTTCTTGTTTTCCGGTGATCATAAACAAAAGAAAACAGACTTGATTGTTATATTCAGTTTCTGACAATAAACCCTATTATATCCTACACTCTTGGAACTTTGAATAGCATGACATATTTCCATGTTAATGTAAAATTTCAGTTGCTGTTAACCCTTTGAAAGCAGAGCAAACTGGCTTGATTAGTTTCAATAACACTGGGTAAAGGCGACGAGGAACATAGGAAAATAAACTGAAAATAAGTAAAAAAAGATTTGATTTGATTTTTTTATTTTGAACATGTAAAAAAAGGAAATAAAGAAATATTGCACAAAAACAGACAGACAAAAAGCAAAGTAATAATTACAATTAAAAACAAAGCAAAAGAAAAGTAAATACCAACAGAATTTTCTGAAAATAAGCTAAATAAAATATAAAAGTAAAAAAAAACAAACAAGAAAATTACCTGAAAACCAATAAACGAGAAACTTACCAGAAAATAAGAAAAAAATAGAGATGTAAAAAAACACACACAAACAAGAAACTAAGCAGAAAATAAGCAAATAAATACAGTAAAAAAACAAACAAGAAAATGACCTTAAGAAACTGTTAAAAATTAAATTCATATCCATTTTTTTTGCAACATAATTTGAAATAAATTTGCGGGCAGACATTTAAATGCTTATGAAGGGCATCTGAACACAGCTCAGGATAACTGATTTAGATCCTAATAAAGGTCTGAAGGTTAAAAAAAAGTGCCTTTATTATTCCTGCATCTCATATTATCCTAAAGGGAAGACATGACAGAGGAAAAAACAACCCTCAGGAATAAAAGAGGCTTTGTTGAAAGAAAATATAGCTGTATTTGTTTATTTAAAGAGAATATTTTCCTATTGGAGGAACAAACATTTTGAAGAACCAACTTTCTGCTTCTTCTGGGCACAGCTGGAATACTCATAATTTCCTCACTGCAGTCTAGCAGCAGTAAATTAGAAGTGGAGAGTGTGTAATGCAGAAAACAGACATTTGCACGTGTGTGTGTGTGTGCATGCTCTTTTGCAGGTGGGTTAATTAGTCGTGCACTCATTTACGTGCCCTTCTGAATGAGTGATCTGTCAGCGTTTGGATTAATATGATTTGTGCATCGAGTTTGTGCCTGCTCGTGCAAAAGTTTGGAGTGCAGAGGCTCCTCTCCGCTGCCCTCTGGGTTCCTGTGATTGTGCATCGGCAGAACACCGTGTCCAGAAAGCAGCAGCTCGGAGGAAGTCTCTCCTTCTTCTTCTACAAACAGGAAACTGCCTCCCAGAGACTTGCCAGCGCTTTCTAGAGAAGAGGGAGATTGATGTGGAGAGAGAGTGAAACTGAGGTGCAGTGAAAAACAGTGTGTGAGTCATGCCAGGGAACATGGAGAAGATTTTGTTTTGTCTCTTGGAAGCGTAGTTCAGTTTGCTATTTTCGAATCTCCAGTTCTGTCCAGTAATATTTGCTCCAGGTTACGGTGGTTAGGAGATAACATATAAATGGGGCGTGCCGGGCTATAATCTGCATACAGATAAACTAACAGTGATGCTCCATAGAAACAGAATGAGGTCAATATTCTGCTTGCATGTGATTTTTAAGAGTGTGTTTTCTCTGTTTGGCTTGTAATAATGACATCACCCTGATCGTGAGCCCCAGATAAGATTTTCAGTGACTGAGGAAGAAGTTTGATAAACACTGATTCACATGATGCAGTTCTATCAAGGAGTGAAGACAGAGGCTGCTTATAAGGGTCACAGTCCAGACAAGAAGGACACCTTAGATCATTTTTTGTGCGGGGGTCTGATCCCAGTACGTTCTGACTCCCTGCAGGATCAGCAAACGTTCTGTTTCAGCCAACGTCAGCCTGGTTAGCATGAGCTAACACAGCAGCTAAAATCCAACACGAAGCTGTTAAACGGTCCCAAAAAACTTGCAGTGACACAAAAACAGTTCAACTATGTCATTAAAGTGCTTAATAACTGTTCCCTGCTGTACAAGTACAACCTGTACAGCAGGGGTGCTCATCTTACTTTGCTTGAGGGCCACTTTTGCAAAATGACAGGAGGCCAGGGGCCAGTTGCAGCAGCCCTATGCATGGTTCTAGGAGTGAAGAACATCTCTGAGATTTTAACACTTTTTGGATGCACAAGCTTTATTTTGATGCTGTTTAATGTACTCTGGCACCTTATGTATATTAAAAGTATGAAAACAGTCACCAGTGTGAATCACTGTATTTTTATTGTGGATTATAAAATGGTTGAGGGGGGCACCCAGCACCCTATAGGGGGCCAGATTTTGGCAGTTCAGCATGTTGAAATGCCACCAAAATGGTTAAAAAGTATGACCGCATGCTACACGCCACCTGTTTCATTTTATAGGTATTGAGTAAAGTAATCTATTGCTATAGGTGTCACTTTCAGGATAGTGGTATCGTGGGACATTATTGTACAAAGGTCAACCAAAGAAACACATATCCGAGTTTCCATGAGTATCCATCAAGTTTTCTAGATAAGCTCAGTCTACTTGAGTGATTTTAGCTCCCGGCAGCGAGTTCAAGTCACTGTGCTGGTTGTCTGGGGTGATATTTTGTCACAGAGACATCATAGGGCTGCCCCCTGAAAGTCAGCGATTGGCATCATCAGCTGGAGGCCCCTCTGTCGACTGAGACTGCTTCAGGTTGAGCAGTTGATTTTTTTTTTTGTCAGTGAGTGTGATGTGCAGTGTGCTTCTGGGGACATTTTGGTCAGATTTTTCTGCAGAGTGAGCGCTCTCTACTTTCACGCTGCTCTTTGATAGTATGCACCTACATACGCGCAGGCAGAAGTGGCACATTTACAGCTCACAGAAACTTAGTTTGACAGAGTCAGTTTTTTTTTTTTTTTTCAATATAGCTGGTGTCAGCATAAAATGTTGCACATTTGGGATCCACCGTTACACGCAATTAGCTTGTCACTAGATGCTTAACCCTGTGGAGAAAAAAAGGAAAGAATTATCCAAAGTTTGTAAAATTTCATTCTACTGACATAATTCTGAGTAGGGTACAGCCCCAGTTTAATTTTAGGCTTATTTAAGCAACAGTTTGATATTTTGGCAAATATCTGTATTGGCTTTGTGGTGGAGTGTTGGATTGGCAGATCGATATTGTTAGATATGAAGCTACAGCTGGTTAGCGTAGCCTAAAGACAAGAAACGGGACAGCCTGGCTCCGTCCAGGAGAAACAGAACCCTTCTACAAGCACCTCTAAGACCGTGTTCAGACTGACAGTAATCCTGTGTGGAAAAAATGCCTGATCGGCCTTTAAACAGATATATGCCACTCAAACTGGACTTTCTGGATTGTTTTTCCATTGTCTGACTGGTAAAACAGGCCTGCACCAGCATGTTTTTACCTCATCCTAATTCAGCTTAGCAGGTGACACTGACTGATCGATCATATTATACTTTGTCTCACTGGGACGTTCTGCTCTGAATAATTACTTCAAACAGCCCAAAGCGAACCACCTGATGTATCACTCACCTCATTAATGTAATTGCTGCATCACTGAGTTTATCTGGGGTGATCATGGAGTCAGTCAATTCATCCATACAGACATGAGTTTACAATAAATCACTGAGTCTCTCTTAACTGCAGGTCTCCTGTTCTGTAGCTCAGCAGTTGCCAAATTGGGGTCAACAGACTTTTTTATGCCATATTTAACAACAACAATCTTATCAGCACTGTGTCGTGCCATCTAATGTTGACCATATTGTATCTAGAGTGGGTCATGTTAAAAAGGCGTGTTCTCCTCAGGGATCAGCAAAATGTCACTGTTGAATGAACGAGGTGAGGTGACTCTGGGCGTTCCCCGTGTCTCACAGGCAGGCCGCTGCCTCTGTAACAAAGAGGTGTGTCAGCTGGGATCCCTTTATGGTGCAGCCAGTGTTACATGAGATCTACAGTGTGAGTCAAGGCCGCTGTTTGTTTGTCGTTAAAAGTTAAGACGGAAAAACATGGCATGACTATGGCATGAATTGAACCCCCCCCTCCCCCAAATGACCATTTGTAAATCACTTACTCAACCCGTGTTACATTGAATTCATGACAACAACAACTACAACTATTATTATTATTATTATTATTACTATTTGTAGCAGTAGTAGCATAAAAAGTGATTCGATTTGGGGACCATTGTTTGTTGAACCTGTCCATTTTCAAATGTAATCTTGCTGTTATTTTTTTTTTCCCTATTAAAGACTTTATGACTTATTTTACTTCTCATTTACACTTAATTTTACTACTGCTTGTCTTTGTCTTGTGTGAAAACCAAATATCTTTGAGTTCTGGACTAGAGCAGAGCTGTTTTATTATATTGTGGTGTGTTTCTGGGAAGTATGACAGACTTTTTTCGCTATTTTTGGACACTGAAATATAAATATTGTCAGGAAGGAAGCATCCTGTTTCTTGATGCACTAGGTTTAGACCGGACTTGATTTATCTTTACACGGTAGAAAGTCGTTGAGTTGTTTTGCTCGTTGTTGTTTAGGTCTGATGTCGTCTAACAGATCACATAATCAGCCCCATTACGGAATTCGTATGGGCTGACTCACTCCTTTCATCTGGCTCCAGTATCCATTACCTGATGCCTTAAGCTGCCAACTGTTGCAGACCCTCCCTCCTCCTCAGCCTGCTGATTGTGTCGAGTGGCCGCTAACAGCCGCTCCATTGTGCTTATGGGTGCAGTATTCACTTACTCCCCTCCACTTTCATAGTAGATCGCCATGGTTACCATTCTGATGCACCGAGGATCTCATGTTGTTAAGAAGTCACATGCAGCACACAGCGACACACTTTCTCTAAAGGCACGGTGGGGTCAGCTCTGTTCGCTCCAGGTCAGCTGATGCTGGCAAAACAATTGTTGTTTTGTTTGTTGTTGATGCCTAATTTTGTTCTTCTGTGACACAGAGCTTTTTGGGGGGTTGGTTAACACAAGTGTTGCTTTTAGTATGCTGTTAATCTGAGTGCCTTTACATGTGTTATAGCCATTCAGTTACAACCAGGTTATAAGGGGATTTTTGCAAATGTCACCAGGTTTTCTTATTTACATTTAGTATGCAGCACTCATTTAACAGAAGATGTTAAAAGCCTGTTCATGGTTTGCTTTTATCCTGCAGTCAGCCCTTCTGGACATGAGATCTTTCACCAAGTAGATAACTAGGTTATGGGGGGGAGTCAAGTTGTATGTATGCATATCCACCCAATTCTTGAGGACACTAATTAAAAAAGGACATGGGTGCAACTTCCGGTGAGACAGTCCCATAATCCCATAAGCCCCTTTTCCATAGAGATGGCGCTATAAAGCTGCCACGAAGACTCCTCTTTATGCCTCTTTTACACAGAACCAACATCAGCGGCATCGTGTCGCTCCTACGTGTAATTTTAAACAGCATGCCAGCATCATGGAAACAAAGAGATTTAACGGGCATAACATACGCTTCAGCAGCACTTTCTCAACAATAACAATGAGATAACATGTCAGTTATAATCATTTAGCATAATGTTACTAACAACCAGACTAAGCTAAATTTGTGGTTTCTGCACCAGTGTGTTGAACATGCACACAGGACAAGGTGGGATTGTTCCTGTAACCACCTACCTACAGAGAGGAAAAGTTTGCCACCCATCCCATGTAATAGCTGTTTGTCCCATATTGAAGAATTAACTGCTTTAGGGTTTTCCACACATTCATTTATTTTTGGTGGCCTGCCATGATTAAAACATCTACCGCCACATATTGATTTTATATTTTTGGGGCTGGACTATTCATTAGGAGCACTGTTGAAATATACAGTATATACACAGCTTAGTTATTGATCGCACCACGCTGTCGGAGAGCAGGGCGTACTCTGGGCAAAGATGGAGCAGCATAATGTCAGGCGCATTGAAAGTAATACTTTTTCTAAAAGTTTGCTTTCACTTGCCTCAGCAGCAGCTGCTCCTCTCAACCATCGATCTGATCTAAACCATTCTGACGAGATTTACTGATCAGTTATCCACCCTGCAACTCATACTTCACACACTGTACTGTGTTCACGGACCCTCATAGATTTTAATTCTGAAAAAATATTGCACAAAGTATCCCAGGGGCTTGGACTAAGGTGAATAAACATATCTTATAATTAATATAACCAGGCAGTGTCTGATCCACAGGTTTTTATTCATCACAGGATAAGTCTGCTTGATGAACATGCTGGTTTTTACCACATGAAGAGCTCTGCAGCATGTAGACAACACCAGAACATGGATTCCATACCATGGCTTCATAATAACGCTGTGTGTGTGTGTGTGTGTGGCTCGCATTTTTTTCCGCAGCTAGCTGAAGGCCTTGTCTGTAGGTTTCTGTGGGTCCTCACTCACTCAGCAGCTCGGCTCTCCTCCAGGGAAAATCTTTCCATTCATCCCCCGACTCTGGATTATTCTGGTTTGGCACTTTCAGGAGTCTTTAACCCCCTCCACCCCCAAAATCTCTCTATTTGTATTTCTTTCCTTCGAGCCCCCAAACTATCATCCCCTCTCTGCCAGTCTCTCTCTGTTTCTCCCTTCCTCTGTGTTGTAATTGAAAGCAGCTGTGACAAGGTTACTATAGTTCATAGAGAGCAGTTTTTGGAGGCAGGCCCAGGCTTCGTTTGGAGCTCCGGTTACCCAAAATGCAGGCAAGCCACCGTCTAAACGTCACTTCAGTTAGAAGGCTGAACTTGCACTCGGAAAAGTTTACACATTAGCTAAACACAACAATACCTGCACAGTCTTCAGTCAGCCTAACAGAATGTTTTACACTCTGTATTATTACTTTTGAAATACACTGTAGATACAGTTAAGTTATAAGATTCCATGACCAATGTTGTTCATGACTGGACTTTCAACGATATTAACTGTGTCTGTGGGCTACGGTGCAAAAATGGAAATTTGCAGTTTGCAGCTGCACCCGATGGAATTGTTCATCCTGGCTTCCTAAGAGCTAATTTATTAATGTTAGGTGCGTGTACAAACATGGATGTAGCCCTGTGTCTGTACTCTGTGTACATTTTGTATGTATTTGTGCGTGTTATTTGAAAGCTAACAGGTACAGACAAAACAGAGCAGTTTCACTGGAAATCGAGAGGGCAGTGTAGCGTGGTTCAAGCTTAGTATGAAGAGAGCCGCAAGGTCACAGTGACTTTGACCACTAAAATTCAATCAGTTCATTGTTGGGTCCAAGTGGACGTTTGTACCAAATTTAAAAACATTCCCTCAGGTTGAGATATCGGGCACATTAAAATAATATAAGATAAGAAGAATAAGATGCAAGGTCACAGTGGCCTTGACCTATAACCACCAAAATTTAATCAGTTCATCTTTAAGTCCAAGTGAATGTTTGTGCCAAATTGGAAAAAAACTCCCTCAAGGTGTTTATTAAATAGTGCTTTCACAGAAACAACACACACAAGGTCAAAGTGACCTTGACCTTTGACCACTAAAATCTAGTTTGTCATCTTGAGTCCAAGTGGATGTTTGTGCCAAATTTGAAGAAAATCCCTTAAGCTGTTCTTGAGTTATCACGTTTACAAGATCAAGATGTATCCAAGGTCACAGTGTCCTTGATATATGACAATTTTTATCAGTTAATTGTTAAGTCCAAGTGGACATTTGTGCCAAATATTAAGAAATTCCCATAGGGTGTTCTTGAGATATTGCATCCACGACAACAAGACGTATGGATGTATGGACAAACAGACAGATAGATACCCCAATGATAATGGTGTGAGGTAATGTAGTTGGATGTGGTTGGATGTATTTGCTTCATAATAAAACATCAGTACCTGCAGAAAATCACAAAACAGCAGGTGATGATCTGTCTGCAACTATACCACAATTTAGACATTGTTTTTTTTCCGAAGTAAGACTGTCCTGTAAGCAAACTACATTATTCAACTTGTCTGCAGTCACTGACCCTCTTGACTGCAGTGCCCCCTCCTTCAGTAGCCAAAGTCAGTGTGTGAAGGTGTTGATAAGCAGTCTGAGCCGAGCCTGTATTTCCCAGCCTTCTCCCTTTAAGTGAATCTAATCTGTCTGACCTCTTCAAGTCCAACTGTTAGTTTACTATTAATAGGCTCAGGCAGTGGAGGGCTGCAAGGCTACTCTGTGCACGACACTCTGTTCACGACACCATGAGCCCTGCTCGCTGTGGTTTAACCAGTGATGTTGTTGCCTTCTGAATGAGTCAGCCTCACCGTCTCTGCATTCACATCTGCATGTGTATTATAATTTAAGCTCACAGTTCATGACTTTTGGAAGCTGCAGCAGTGTAGTCTGAATATGTTTGCCTCCAGCTTGTTACCATCGCAACAAACCAAAGAGACCCACCCTCTTTTGAAGTATTCCCACAGATGCCCAGGTCCAATACCTGTCAGAGAGTCTTTTAGCAGCGCTGTCATTGAATGTTTTCACAGAGAATGCTCAGCGTGTCCTTATCTGCCTTCTGTCAGTGCTAATCTATGTGCTGTCTGTTGTCTTTTCTCACCCACAGAGCGGAGAAAACAGAAGTCCTCAGCGATGACCTCTTACAGGTAAATCATTAATCTGACTGTAGAGCTCTGATCACTGCAATGGCTGCAGCTGTTAGACAGTGGCAGCAGTTTTATGGACCAGTTTTTGTTTCATGAAACCTTTCACAGGTTTTATATGTAACTTAAATTAAATAATTAAAAAAGGTCAACTGTTTGCATGCTCGATGCCTGTGCTTTTACCTTTTGAAATTTTCTGTTCTCAGCACGGTACAACTCCAGTGAAATGAGATCCCTCCAGCTCCTTTGACTTGTGTTCTATAATTTGGTCAATTTATTGTTATTGTTATTGTTATGTATTGTTATTGTGTGTGTACTTGTGTGTGTGAAAGCCGCTGTGCTGGGATTTCCCTGGGGATAACTATCTGCAGCAGTTTGACGGAGCAGGTGGAGTCGGGTCAAAATATTGGCTGCATAGCAAAGACATTCCAGTGTTGAAGATTGTCTTTGTGTTTGAATGGGAGGTGTCATAAAAACAAACTCAGCTGGCTTCGCATTACTGCATGAGAACAGCCAAGGCCAAAATATTATTCTTCTCAACCACATTTTGTTGTGGTCGGTGCATTTACAAACAGAAGCCTGAATGCTTTCT
Source organism: Plectropomus leopardus (assembly GCF_026936395.1). Taxonomy (NCBI): domain Eukaryota; kingdom Metazoa; phylum Chordata; class Actinopteri; order Perciformes; family Serranidae; genus Plectropomus; species Plectropomus leopardus. Next base: position 21,055,427 of record NC_142194.1, on the reverse strand, counting down.
TCTCTCTGTGTTATGAATGTGAGTGACAGCTTGACCATCAGAGTTAGACTCAGAGTGGCTGTAATGCAAGTTGACAAGTGAACAGTGATGACTAACAGCTCGGGGTGCTTTCCACTAAGAAGAGGATGTTATTTTATGACCGACAGTCGACTTTCTCTGTTCCTCAGAGACACAATTGTTCTGCGTCTGTCTGGAAATCAGCTGCTCAGTTTCTCACTTCAGAGGAACATTGCTGTCTGAGGAAGGAAAAGGGAGTGAGGGACCAAGAGATAGAAATCACTCAACCCCTTAATTCCTGAGATTGTTGTGTTGCTCCTCACACTCAAAAAAACAATATCTCATTATATCCTCAGGAAAACACATCCTGGAATATTTATGACATATTTATGTGTGAGCTATTTTATAATATTTTAGTTTCAAATTGGTGAACACTCCTGGTCTGCTCCTAACGACTAATTTTTGTGATGTTTAAATGCTAGTCCACTATTCTGGAAGTAAGAAAACACATAATTTAATCCATAAGGTTAAGATCTGTCTAAAAAAAAAAGAGAATGGGGAATTGTTAACTAAATTTTTTAAAACTAAATCATATTTTTAATGCTGCTGAAAATGTTAGGCACTTTGCACCATTCATTATTAAGACATTGTTCCACAAAACATGAAAACTCACTAAATAAAGCATAACAAATCCCATTTATTTACTGAGTATTTATGTCCAGATTCACTCACACTTGTGGTAAGTCTCATTCACGAGTATGCATGCAAATTCTCTCTCTCTCTCTCTCACACACACACACACACACACACACACACACACACACACACACACACACACACACACACACACACACACAGCTATAAATCCAGGCTTCTCAGGTGTGTGTGTTTGAGGCTCTGACATACTTTCCATGTTGACTGTCTGTTGTACCAGTTGTGTAGATGTGCACACGGCTCCACCCTTTGGGTCTGACAACTCAGCTGTGTGTGTGTGTGTGTGTGTGTGTGTGTGTGTGTGTGTGTGTGTGTGTGTGTGTGTGTCTGTGTCTGTGTCTGTGTCTGTGTCTGTCTCTGTGTCTGTGTCTGTGTCTGTGTGTGTGTGTGTGTGACCAAAACCCCTCCCATCCTCCTCCATGTACCTTAATAATAAGTTTAACAAACTATTATTCTTGGTGGAAACTAGCGAGGGTAGTGAAGTTTAATCGACTAGTTGACTAATTGGGCACATCCCTTGTACTCAGTGTCTCTCCCTTCTTTTCCTACATCATCATCTGCTAAACACAACAAAATCTACTTTTTTTTAACCATATTTTCCATTATGTAATCTTCCTTTAAGAACTTCCATCTACAAAATATTGTGAAGAAATTAAAGTGGGCATAAAAAAGTCAACTTGGAAGAAGGGATTTCAGTTTCAGTTAATTTTTCTTTTGATAGCCCAAAACCTTTGCGTCCCTGTGGTGGGACGGTGTTGCTGCAGAGACATGGTGCCCACCCTCAAGTCTCACCACAGCTAGCCCTGAAAGTGGCTTCATATTAAGCAGGAAAACCCCACTGGCATTGTTACCTATAGCCCTTTTTACAAAGAACCAAACAATTGCGGCATCATGTTGCTCCAGTTTGTTATTTTAGACAGCATGCTGGCACAGAGGAAGCAAAAGGGGCATGACGTTTAACACAACAGTGTCTGCCTCTAGTGCGACATATAACATATGCGTTAGCAGCGTTTTCTAGACAATAACAACGACATGTCACTAACAATCATTTAGTGTCCCTGTTATATGGCAGTTGATCTTGTCCCCTGCTCGGTGGGCAAGTTCTTGGACATCATTGTTTTCAGTATTTGCGGACATTTATGGCTCCCACCATTGACATTCCTAGTTGGAAGCACCATCCAAGATTCCATTTTTAGTCCTATTTACGTCTCAGGTTTGAGTCCTCGGTCTGCATGGACCTATTCTTAGTCCCTGCATCTTAAGACCTTTTTTGTATTTGGCCCTCCAGGGTGCCAAAGAGCTACCCAGCATTTTTGCGCCAGCTGTCTTTTCCTCGACATGGCAGCTCATCCACAGAGGGGTATGACAGAAATGCTCCAGAAATACCAACTGCCTGCATGCACACACCCTGTAGCTGGGTGTAGCAGGTAGCAACCAGCTGTTGTTAACACATACATCCCTAATGTCAACAAAGACCATTAAGCTTTTTGGCTCTGTATGATTCCATCTTTAATGCGTCATGTCATGTTATTTTTGTGGACTTGTCCAGACATGTTAACATCCTTTCTTAGGAACCAATAAACAAACAAACACACAGACAGACAGACAGACAGACAGACAGCCTCTCTGTCTTTCCTACTCGGGATTCCCTGCTCTGTGACGCATCATGGGATTGACCAAGTGTTGACCTCATCACATAGCGGGAGGAAAAACACACCCCACTGCCTGCTGTGTGGATGTTGTCTTGGTTCCCCCACTCCTTCGCGTGATGTATTTTTTAAATCTGTGTTTGGTTACAATGAGAGGAAGGGGAAATGTTCTGGTGCCATGCAGCCCAAACATTTCCACCCACTCAGGAACACATGGAGGGGAATCCCCTGTTTGTGTTGTACCAGGTACTAACTAGGCCGAGTCTAACAAATGTTCCCTATAGCTTATTGAAGTACGTGTGTATTTGACCCAGCTGTTTTGGGAATGCCGGGGGCCACCACGGGTCGGGAATGACGTAAGAGCGCGAGAACAGAGGGAGCGGAGAGGAGGGGTGGCGTACGGAGACCAGTATCTGCTGTGGAATTCCTGAGTTCCCACTCCGTTCTGTTTTTGGAACACAATCGTCTGGTATTTGGTTGATCCTCCCTGCGCATTCGTCTCCCTCCATTTCTGGTCTCTTTGACCTCAGTGTTCCTGTTTATATTTGGAACATTGTTTGTCCCAACTCCATGGTACATGTTTGTCCCTTTTGGACACTCACAGAGTCCTGCTGTCTGTCGTCAGTTGTGGTTTTTTAAATAACTTTTCTTCAGATTTGGCACAAACATCCACTTGGACCAAAGGATGGACTGGTTAGATTTTGGTGGTCAAAGGTCACTGAGATGTTGCATTTGTGCCATTCTCATGAAAGCCATATCTCAGGAATGCATTGAGGGAATTCCTTCAAATTTGGCACAAACGTTGTGAACTCAGTGATGAGCTGACTAGATTTTAGTGGTCAAAGGTCTAAGGTCAGCCTGACCTTGTGTCCATCTCATTCTCATGAATACAAAATCTGAAGCAGGCCCTGAGAGAATTCCTTCAAATTTGGCACAAACGTCCATTTGAACTTAAGAATAAACTAATTAGAATTTGGTGGTCGAAGTTCAAAGGTCTCAGTGATGACATTTTTTATCCAAAAGGTCAAAAGTCAGACTTCACTGTGACATTATCGTGTTTCATGGTCATTATTCGATGTCATATCTCAGGGACAGAAGACAGATTAGTGACACTAATCTTGAAACTGTGTTGATTGTAGAGATCTTCTTTGCTGCCGGGGGATGATGTGTGTGAAGCATCCATGGTTTCACAGATGAGGATGTAAACTGCAAGTGAAATTTCGACTGTTTCACGGAAGAATACAACTGCAAGCAGTAATTCTAGTTTTTAAAAACACAGAAGACAAACCGCTTCTGTTTGGAGCCGATGCATGCAGCCTGCTATTTACCTTCTCACGAGCGCTGCCAACTTAAACCAGTTTCTTGCATCATCAGACTGTTAAGCAGACTTGGAACAGAAAGTTGCAGTCATCACTTGTATTCATGGGGTGGTGACAGCCGGCCGAACGTTACCACTGACTGTCACAGTCAGACACCTGGCATGACAAGGACAGTGAATCCTGCAGGGTTTCAGTCGGCCTCTGTGACTCCAATCAATGACAGTATTATAAAAGCACAGAGTGGATCTGTGCAATCAAAAAGGCCTTTTTAAAGCCAAAGAGCCCCCTCGCTCTTGGTCACAACCCGGTGGCCGTTGCCATGGAGACACTTCCGATGAGTCATTTGTTTCAAAGATAACATTCCAGCATTGTTGCGCAGGGACAAGCCTCATCAATCATGCGTGAACTTTGACCCCTGACTCCCACAAGGCAGCTACAAATCAACTCTCTGCGTGGAGCTGGAGCTCATCAGACATCAACGCTGCAGACGCTCTGTGGTGATGGTTCATAGAGACACAGTGAGGACTGCTCGCCATCTGTGTGTTTGTGCAGTTGTACTTGAACAAACACATCAGGATGTTGTCCAGCCCAAGTACTTACCAAAATAAAGCCTACGTTGTGTTTACATTTTTTTAAAGCTACATTTTTACACCAAATGATTAAAGGCAGCTTATTATATTTTATGTCTTCTATATTATGTTTGATATTGGGTATTTATTTTAAACGTGGCCAAAGTGTCAAATAATGATCATTGCATATATAAAAATAAAAACTCGTTTACGTTTTTTCTACTTTGACATAGGGCTGTGCAATTATTTGGAAATATAAACAAATAATATTAAAAAAAATGATTGATTGATTGATTGATTGATTAAGATTTTTTTTTTAAAAAAAGAGGGTGAAAACAGGTGTTCCAGCATGGACAGGATGACAAAAATAGAGTTTTTGACATGTACTAGTGAAAATACTGTTAAGAATCTGAAATTGACCAGAAGAAATCCTTTTAATGACATGAACTCGTCAAATAACCTGCAGCTTATAAACTTAGAAACACTCTGGGATGGTGTATGATGACATGTGATATGTGTTTGGAAGATATTTGCTCAGTGTCTGTTGTTGTATGTCTTGTCTCGGGCACAGATTGAACGGCGCATGGAGTTGGTGCGTGTGGTGTCCCACAACACACACAAGAGGATGGTGTCATGTCTGCAGGGACACATCGGAGCAGACGCAGAGAAGAGACATGTGAGACCTTTTTTATCTTTTAATTAAAAAAAACTAGCCAGATTAATCAAGTTTTCCAAGATATGTAATAACTTCTTGATATCACCTCCCAAACATTTTTGAGACTGTTTTATTCAAAGTGTCCGCAGTAGGTCGACAGTCCGTGATTTCTCTTTTTTTGTTCTCTACCCCACACTACCAAAAAAACGCACCACAGTCCGTCCCACGCCTCTATACAGGAAATGGTCAGGTAAAATGACTTCTTCCACCTCTCTGGTCCTCAGCACCAATCGCTCCGTTTCCAGTTCACACATCTGTCATCTTAACTCTCTGTGCATGACACTTCTGCCTTTTGGGATCCTCTGGTAAAAAAAAACAGGATGCTGCACACTCATGAATGTTTTGCACAGATGTAAAAACAATCTGTCATTAGATAGATGTCTTACTTCCCTAGTTTGCATCTTAAATCTGTGTTTTCCTCTCTTCCTCTTCCTACTGCACAATGGAAAGTGCTCCATGAATTTTCCATTGGATTCACATCAAATACGGGTACTTTGTATGCATCTGTGTCAATTGCAGTGTCTTAATGTAAGTTTAATCACTGTCTGCATCTGTCCCACCACAGAAAAAGCTTCCTCTGACTGCTCTGTCCCAGGCCATGGTGGAAGGCGGGAACCAGCTGGGAGAGGACTCCTTGATAGGGTGAGTTTGTGATTGATTGACAGGCCTGATGTCCAATTGCTCCTCTTTGGCAACTGTTGCTAACGGAGCAGATGCACCCCCAGAGAGCGTGAAATATGAGGCCGTGCATTCAGGGAGAGCAATCTGCCCAGTTTTCTGTCGATGGGACTTTGAAGTAGTTCCTTCATTCATTGTGACCGAGAGAAACACACAGAACAGGAGCAGACAGTTTGGAGTTGAGGATCTAGAAAGTGAAATCTACACAGCAGCAGCCGTGTGTCTGGAAGAAATGAGGAAGGGAAAGTCCGTCACATGGGCTGCTAGTAAATGTGATGCATTCATGTCGACCGTCAGTTTTTTTATTTTATTTTTTTTATTTCAAGGCTCAGATGTTTCTATCCTGGAAAAAAACTGTGGCCCAGAACCCTGATTCATGGTCGCAGATGAGTCACTGGGCCAGTGAGCTGCAGGCACTGGGCAGCTGGAAATGATGACATCACAGTAACCTGGTTTTGCCTTCTGTTATTGGCTGGGAACAGAGGATGAGCTGGGACACATTATGCGTTGTTATATGCGGTCAGGACAATGTGACAGTGATCATGCTGATGCATCAACAGCCCTTTTTACAAACAGATGGCGCTATAGAGCAGTCCCTTCTTTATGCCTTCTATGCATTTTTAAAAATATTGAAAGTTTTGGAAAAGTCCCAGAATTTTGTTGTGTGTAATGCCTTAATGTTTTATATACTGTTTTTTTATTCATTTTCTCCCAGTGTTCCGTCTCTGCCGTCATGTATGTCATCTAGCTGAAGTTATGTTTGAACAGAGTTCAAATCTGATATGTTTGAAAAATTCCAGGCAAGTGGGAAAAGAAAAAAATTATATTATGGGTCCTGGAAAAGCTGTGAAATTCTACCCATGAAAATCCTTGGAAACCCTGAGAGTTGCAGTGGAATACAAAATAAAAACAAATGAGCTCAACCAACTATAAATGTCACATTCCACATTAGTGTATGAGTAATAATCTGATGAAGTCACAGACGACATTTTTCTGCATTGAGTACTTTTACTGTTTACACTTAAAATACTGGTTATACTGACATACTAAGGTTTCAACACAGGACTTTTGCTCATGAGGAATAATTTTTGTACTTTTACTTTGTACTTTGAAGTAAAGAATCTGAGTACTCTCTCCTCCCTGGTTACTCACATATAACTATCTGATTTTAACACCCATCTCTGTCTCTGCGCTGACGTATGTGTTGACAGGAAGATGATGGAAGTGTGCGGTGATGCAGAGAACCGTCTGGCGTCCGAGTTGATGCAACACGAGCTACAGATCGAGAAAGACGTCCTGGATCCCCTCAGCCAGCTCGCAGAGGTAGAAACCTTTACACCTACTGCACACAAGTTACATTTTTAAAATTCTCTCAGAGCTCTTAGTGCAGTTACACCCTGACTGTTTGCTTTCTTTGGTCTGATCGCAGTGGAACAGATTATTTATAGCGTTCTTTGTATTTCTGTCTTTTGTGTTTACACTGCTTGGTCATGTGGACTGGTCTGTTTTGGTCATGTGATTCTGTGAGGTCAAAACCAAACTGATTCCAATCCTGCTAACACAAGCGAAACATGAGGACGTTTTTTCTTTTCTTGCCGACTCTGGTTTGCCATCTGTAATACCACAAACATTGAGTAACTTTTGGCTGTCAGACGTGTACCTTTGTATTCATAAAGTTATTTTTAACATCCTTAAAAGTCCAAAAAACCCGCATTGAATGTGTATATATATATATATATATATATATATATATATATATATATATCAAAAAAATAAGGCCATAATAGGTGAATTGATTTTCTGACATTTTATTGTAGCATTTTAAATAATTGGCTTTTTTTCTTTTTTTTGGTAATAATTCATCAACCCCCTTTTAAACGTCTTGCATATCAGAATAGCAAAACCAACAACACTCATGTTTTGTTTCTGGTCAGAGCAGAGGGTCCACTGTCTGATGCTGGACATCAAGTGCAGATTTAATGAAAATTGGCAATTTAAGATTTCAAGGCATGGCTCAATCTGGCTCAAGGCAATGCATACAAGGCTCTGTGTATTTATGCAAAAACTTTTTCAGACTCGGCATGATTAGAGACAGAATCAGAATACTTTATTGATCTTTGGGGGGAAAATTATGTGTGTAGTCGCTCTGATGTAAATCGTAGAGAATCATAAGAAAAATGATTGAAGAGGTAAGTAAAAATACAAAATACATGTGAACTTTTACACCAGTTAACTTTATATATATATATATATATATATATATATATATATATATATATATATATATATATATATATATATATATATATATATATATATATATACATATATATAAATTACGGCAGTGGAATCCAACATGCAGAGTGAGGAACACAAAACTGAAAACTTGCCAGAAAACACCGGGTAATTCCCAGTTCTGTTTGAACTTAGTCTGTGCTGCGAGACAAAAATGTCATATTTTAAGTTACAATAAATATCTGACCAAAGTGACTGATGTTGGTTCCTTTTTTGACTTTTGGTTTTTGTTTTGGTTATCGTAAATTGGTCTGATCCAATTCAATTCTGAGTGGCATGAAAAAGTCTTAAATATAACTTCCCTAAAGCTATAGGAATGCTGTAACAAGCTGCACTGCCACTATACAGCTGTCCTACAGCATCAATGTCATTGTTGTCAACGAATCAACAAACTAAAGTAATTAAAAGCCCAAAGAGTTTGAATGAACCTTGAAAATGTGCGTATTTTATAATTTTATTTTTTGAAATCAGGGGAAACGTTCGGACTGTCATCCTGGAAGAAGATTCACAACAGCTGTCAGATCTCTGTCATTCTAACTTCTTAGACTCATTCAGCCTTTTGTGTTTTTTTGATGTAACTTTTTATTCAGGTGGACATTCCTAACATCCTGAAGCAGAGGAAACAGCTGGCCAAACTGGTGCTGGACTATGATTCTGCCAGAGCGAGGTTTGTGTGTCTGCAGCTCTAAAACTCTTTCATCAGGTTCTGTGTTGAATGTGAGGAGATGCATCCAGACTAGAGCTGCAACTTATGCTTATTTTTATTGTGGATTTATCAAGGCGAACATTTTCTTGATTAATCAATTAGTTGTTTGGTCAAAAATATTTCAAGAAAATGGTGAGACATTTCAGTCAATGTTTCTCAAAACCCAAGATGACATTCTCGGATGTCTTGTTTTGTCCAATTCTTGTTCCGTTGTCCTTCTGAATGCAGATGGTTGCAGGCGACCAAGTCAATAATCTCAGGAACAAACACTCAAGCACTGACGGCCAAAGCTGACCTACTCAAGGAGGAGATGGACGAGGCCACCAACAAAGTGGAGCTCTGCAAGGTGAATGGAAATGAGTCCTTCTTCTTTATATGGAAGCCAACCAGATCATAGCAGGTCATTTAGAGAGTTAAAGACACTGGAAGTTTAAACTGGGAAAAGAGAAACCACAGCAACAACTGGACTTTCCAACACCCTCGGGCCCTCTGACCCAGTTAGCTGACGCACACACACGACTGAAACTGCCCTGTCAGCTCAGCGTGTGTTTGTGTGTGTGTGTTTGTGTCTATTGAACAGAATCCCTGGTGAGTTTTAGTGTATGGTGGCTACGTGATGTGTCAGGTTTTCTATACAGGAAGCGTCGAACCGTGTGTTTCCCCTTCAGAAGTTCTTCCTCCCGGTCTCAGAGTCCTGCCAGCAGCAGCAGCAGGATTTATGACTTTTGTAGAGCTCGGAGCTTACTGCTGACCACTGACGTCTGTCCTTCTGCCACATGAAATACACATTCATTTAATGGACGGAGATGGAAGATTTAAAAGGAAATTTACCTTTGTGTTGATTTTTTTTAGTGGTTTAATGAGCACCAATGCCTTGTGTTATAAAGATCTGATTGCTGATCTTCTGTGTGTAAAGTATCTGTTCTTTTTTTCTTTGAATTTGTAACTTTTTTGCAGCAACATTCATATTTGAAGGATTGTTAACTGTCATGAATTCATATGAGTCTGGACAGACATGATGGTAAACCACAACTTTTGGCAGAGTCATGCAATTCTACAATAGTTTTGTTTTTGGTCACTTCCTTTTCTTTTTCTGATGTTTCTGATGTTTTCTGATCCTGCCCCAGTATTAGTCAAAACTACAAAATGTAAATCCAATTCTCTTAAGAAAAATGTAAACATAGGCTCTTGCCATCTGCATGCAGTAAGTCATTTTGTCTGATTTTCTGGAGGAGTAGACCTGGGGACAGGCTTTAAGAATAACTATACAAATATCTAATCTTTTCTCTAAGGCCTGTTTGCTTCTGTAGGTCATACAGAGGCATCAGTGTTAAATTGAAACAGTTTCATAATCAGTTGAAACTCCTTATTGCTGCTTTAATAAAGTAACACGGTTTTTCAGCAGCAAAGGCTCCCCCTGTCTCACTGACCGTTGTTGTAATCGTCTAGAAAGTTTTTAAAAAATATCATGTTTCGGTTCTTCAACAATTAAAATTCCTGTTTCCATCCCCCAGGATCAACTGGCTGCAGACATGTACAGTTTCTTCTCTAAAGAAGGCGACTATGCCTGCTACTTCGTCACAGTGAGTACAGTGTTTCATCAGCGAGCCAAAAATGTGTGTTTGCATGAGTTGTTGTGGGAATGTTCACAGCTGCAGAAGAACGGAGGAACACAGACCCAGCCAGACAGTTTATTTACTCTCCTGTCATGTCTTTTTACTGCTCGTCTTGTTCGACTCACCCCCCTTCCCTCCCATCCCTCTCTTTCTCTCTCTCTCTCTCTCTCTGTCTCTGTGCTCTCTGCAGCTCTTAGAAGCTCAAGCTGATTACCACAGAAAGTCTCTCACTGTTCTGGAGACGGTCCTGCCGACAATCCAGGCTCAGCAAGGTATAAAATATGCAAACATGCCTTTATGCAAACGCAGCCACTTAACACAAAACACTACGTACAAGAAGCCTCTGTGCACCACAGAATACAGGCCTTTTGAATGCACCTTTTACCGTTAAATCGACTGTGTGGTTTTTTTGGTCCCTTTAAAATGAACTTTTCCTGTTGGGTTCTGCACAAGCTTGAGAAGGTGTGACAACAAGTTGTTGCTAGGAGGAGAAACAGTTTCTTGTTCACCGTTCCAACTGCTTTGACAAATGAAACCAGCTACTGTACCTTTCAATTACATCACTCTGCTCTGTTTTCCTACCAGAAGTTACCCCAATTGTGTAATCTGTAAAGGCCGCAATGGAGGCCCAGATATTAAAGAATAGCCCTTTGTTTTCACCTCTCCAAAAATAATCTAGTTTTCCTCTCCGAGAGCCTCCGTTACGTCTTTTCTGCAGCCTGTCTTTTTTGAGGAGCTTGTTTTTTTTGTTGTATTAAACACATGTGGTCTGAACCAGACGAGCCTGGTCTCCTAGCATGTGGCGATGACTCACCAACTCCACACACACACACACACACACACACACACACACACACACACACATACATACACACACCCCCTCCTCACATCACACCCACCTGGTTTTTGTGAGCCCCCCCCATCCCTGTTCAAGAGCACATTAGCTCACGTACTCACGTGTACACAGTGCTGCTGCAGAGGAGCATGTGGTTGTTATTTGACGGCACCCTGCAGGGGGAGAGAGGACCAGTTGGGAACTGGCCTGAGGGAGAGTTGTTGGCCCAGGCCAGCGACAGGTTCCTTCACTGAGTCCTGAACAGATTCATTACAACACAAATGATTTCTGCCTCTTCAATCTGAAACAATATGAATCAAACCATGAATTTCTGTGTTTGTGGTCAGACTCGTGGACGGAGAAGCCTGCTTTTGGCACGGGGCTGGATGAACACCTGAAGAGGAGCGGAAGGGAGATCGCCCTGCCGATAGAGGCCTGCGTCATGATGCTTCTGGAGACGGGCATGAAGGAAGAGGTGAGGGAGTTCAGGTGTGGAGTGATTAGACAGGAAGCTTGCCTCCTGCATGATTCTTCTGCTGTAGAGATGGGAAGATAGGGGCATTGATTGACTGTAAGAGTGAGATGAAATTGATAAGGATGTTTATTTTGTTCTGTAATGCCCAGTTTAGACCACAGATTTGCGACGAGACAAAAGTGTTTTGGAAAGTTGCAGAGAAAAGTTGCAGCTGCGTGATTTGTAGTGTGTGCTATCGCTCGCTGTTTATGCTCATGTCACACACACGGCCTAACTAACTGACTGATTAATCAGCACTGATATTTTGAATGATGGAGGCGTATTTATTGTGACCGCATTCCATCTCAAGCTCTAGTCGTTTTAAGCTTATGCAGTTTCATTACTGAAATACAACTGTAGCCTCTGTCTTGCCAACACTGTCCTCAAAATAAACTTGAAAAGCTGGAAATCAATGAATGGAAGTAAAGAGAGCTGTTGCTATAGAGATGATACACCGCCTCCTCTAATCTCACAAAGTGTTGCATACTGACGCATTGCAAGAAGTCGCAAGTTTCAAATTGTCTAATCATGAATCTTTCGTCTGAACTGTGTAATAAGAGACTGAAAACAAAAGTGGGGGGCACTGGTGGCTCAGTGGATAGAGCAGGTACCCCCATGTACAGAGGTGGTCGCAGGTTCGACTCTGGCCCTTGCCTTTGTCTTGGCCAAAAAGTTGCATATGAACATAAAACAAAGACTACAACCGACAGCCAACCAGCATGTATGTTCTGCACCTGTGTGAAAGGAAATAACTCTCTATACCAGCAGACAGCAGACGTCTGTGATCGGCATTCAAAAAGGGAAATAGGAAGGCCACCGTGACGTTAGTTAGCCAGTTAGCACACTTAACTGGTGGAAACAAAAGCACAACTTAGATTTATGTTATATAACACGACAAGCTGTGTGTCCTTAAACTCAAAATGATAACTAGCAGACATTAAGAGGTTCCCTCTTATCTAACCCTACGCTAATTACCTCTTCAATATTTTATGACATAGACTGAGATTTTGTTGACTTTGTTTTCTTACCCTGTGAGTAAAAGAAGTGCTGTGGCAGCTCATTAAAAGTCACATGGCTGCGTGGCTGTGATTAGTGGCTCCGCCGGTCATCGACATAATTGAAAACGAGCTTTGAACTGTTTGTTCACATGAACATCTCAAAACTGGAGGAGACGGGCGGTTAGACAAACTGTAAACAAGGGAAACTTCTGCATCTCTAAAAAAACTGTCACCCGCTCTGCTACACTGGAAATGAATGAAATGTCCCTCCTTGATACAAATTTAGAATACAATAGAATCTACTTGTCTTCTGATAATAAATCAGATTCTCTGTGTGTGTGTGTGTGTTTGTGTGTGTGTGTGTGTGTGTGTGTGTGTGTGTGTGTGTGTGTGTGTGTTTGTGTGTGTGTGTGTGTGTGTGTGTGTGTGTGTTTGTGTGTGTGTGTGTGTGTGTGTGTGTGTGTGTGTGTGTGTGTGTGTGTGTGTATGGGTACACGTCTGTGCAGAAAAGACACAGAAAGAGTGCAAGTGTTGACTGCAAAGCACATTATTTGTGGACCTATTCATCCCAGCTGAGCCCAGTCTGTGTCATTATGGTGTGAAGCAGCCTTTGTTTAAGTGTCAGAGTAAAGAGCGTGCTGAGCTGAGAGTGGAGGGTGTGTTTGTTTGCTGCTTTAAGGTTTCATTATGTGCAGCTGGCAGGGGGAGTTTATGTAGTGGATTTATACAGAGTCAATCTGTATAATTGAGTGTTAGGATAGTGTGTGTGCGTGTGTGCGTGTGTGCATGTGTGCGTGCAGGTTTCATTGAAAGCACAGGGTCTTTGTGGATGTTGAATGGTTGTTTGTTACTTTGTTTCTGTGGTTGATTTGTTTTTTGTGTATCTGTGTTTGTTTCAGGGTTTATTCAGAATCGCAGCAGGGGCGTCCAAGCTAAAGAAGCTAAAGGCAGCGCTGGACTGTTCCACTTCACAACTGGAGGAGTTCTACTCTGACCCCCATGCTGTTGCTGGTATGTCCCAAACCGGAGTGTAGTACTTTGTTTCTTTGAGTATTACTCAGACAACTTCTCCAATTTAGCCATCCCGTCATCCATTTTCATCCTCTTATCCGTAACCGGGTCGCAGGGGCAAAGCATACCAAACCTCCCTCTTCCTCAGCAACATTGTCCAGCACCTTGTGGGGGATCCCAGGCGTTCCCAGACCAGATGAGATATATAATCCCTCCAGCGTGTTCTTGGTCTGCCCCCGATGTGCATGAGGCCCCCAGGGGGATCCTGATCAGATGTTGAACCACCTCAAATGACCCCTTTTGACACAAAGAAGCAGTGGCTCAGATGTCTGAGCTCCTCACCCTATCTCTAACGCTGAGTCCAGACACCATAAGGAGGAAGCTCATTTCGGCCCCCTGTATCCACAGTCTTTTCGTAACCACCCAAAGCTCGTCACTACCCTCTAGCTCAGTTCCCTCTCTACCATGACAGTCTGGGGCATTGTCCACATCAGAACAGACGCCACGCCAATCCGCATGTCTATGTCAAACTCCAATTTATCCTCACTCATTAGGAGGTGACGGTGTGAAGAAGCCAAAAGAGCCACATCATCTGCAAAGAGCAGAGATGTAATTCTGAGGTCCCCAAACTTGGACCCCTTCCTCCTTTTGGCTGCACCTTGAGATCCTGTCTGTGGTGGAGGCCAACACCCACTGAAAAAATGTTTGACTGTATGCTGTGTATGTGGACACAGCTCTCACTGTGGTTGTACGGGGACCTGATGGCTTGTAGCAATGACCCCAGTACCCCTTATTGCTGCAGTACCCCCTACAAGATGGGACGCGGTTGTAAGCTTTTTCCAAGTCCACAAAACAGAGTGGATGGGCAAATTCCTGTGATCCTTCCAGCAGCTTGGCAAGGGTAGAGAGCTGGTCCACTGCTCCATGCTAAAGACAGAATCCGAGGTTCAACAGTCAGTCAGAGCCTCCTCACCAGCCCCCCTGGAGTGAAGTTTCATAGGAAGGCTGAGCAGTGTGATTTATATGAATTTAAAATCAAGTCAGGTTGTGTCACAAAAGGCAGTCAAATTTTATTTAAATGTCGGTTAAATTCATGTGATCCAAGCTATACAGCCAGCTACTGTCTGAAACCTGCAACCTCACATTTTTTTATTAGCAAGATTCCCCATCAGAGATCATCAAAGATGGCAGATCTATACATGATATTTTACTAAACGTATTTAGAATGAAATTTCCACAGCTGATTTTAAATATTAAGCTGTCTGTGGATGTGTGTTTTCAGGAGCACTGAAGTCCTACCTGAGGGAACTACCTGAACCTCTGATGACCTATCAGCTTTATGATGAATGGATCCAGGCATCCAGGTAATGCTCATAACACTGGGAATAACACAATTACTGCATCATATATCACTGCACAGCAATGAGATGAGACGACAAATGTGCTCTGCTTTAATTTTCCATCTGCCCAGTGTGTCAGACCCAGACAAGAGGCTGCAGGCCCTCTGGGTTGTTTGTGATAAGCTACCAAAGAACAACAAAACCAACTTGAGGTTAGTTGTTTAAACCTGCGTGAGAAAGGTCATAATGAAGATAATAAAATGTCTTCCATTGTATGAGACAACAAACTGTTTCCACCATTAACTGCCATTTTTTCGTGTAGGTATCTGGTTAAGTTCCTGACCAAACTGGCTCAGGACAGCGAGGTGAACAAAATGACTCCAAGCAACATCGCCATTGTCCTGGGACCCAATCTGATGTGGGCCAAGACTGAGGGGTGAGGGGGGCTGACGATGTTATGTGTTGGTTATAAGGCCTCATTTACATCCTTGCCAGTTGCATTTGGTTTAAAAAAAAATCCCAAATAGGTAGTATTTGTACACATTGGGGTTTTTTTCTGCATGTGCCACACATATGCACCTGTGGGAATGTATTGGCAATCTTGAGTTGTTGGGCAGACAGTAGTCATTTGAAAAATTTTAACATATTGGACAACCCCAATTATTACTGTGTAAAACAAGGAAAATGTAATAATCTCTGAGAGACATGATCCTTACTTGTTACTTAAGCTTCTTTAAATGTGTCCCTCATGATGTTAGAAAGCATCTCATTGATGTCTGTGTCCACTCAGGAGTCTGGCTGAGATGGCTGCAGCTACCTCTGTGCACGTGGTCGCCATCGTGGAGCCCATCATCCAACACGCTGACTGGTTCTTTCCTGAGGGTAGGTTCTGGATTTCGTCTGCAGCAGTTTGACAATCGGAGTCGATTTCACACCAGGAAGACACATTGAATACGACTGATATTAAGACTCAAGAGTCAGCAGGAGTCAAGATTAAAATTACTGCTGTGTCTGTCCGGGCTGAAACTGTGGTCGGCTGAAAAGCTACCATGAAAACTTAGAAAACAGATGTCGCATATTTCCCTCAATTCAGCTTGAAAAGGTCGGTCAAGTATCGCTGTGGTGAGCTGCCTTATTCAGGATATTTTCCATCAAATCAGTTTGTTTGTAACCATCATTTTTGGATAAAGGCTGAGTGTGTCAACTGAAGCAAATGACACCTTCACTTCTTTGATCAAAACACTCGGACTTCAGCTGTGGGAGCTTCTTCAACAGTTTCTAGACAAATTCAGACAGATTTGAGACTTCTAACTGCTCATTCAGGCGTAGCACAGATCCTTAAAAAATCTTAAAAGGCACTGAATTCATTAATCCAGAATTAAAAATCAACTGGTAGTAAAATCCATTGCTATTAAAATGTGTTACATCTAGTTTTTAAAAGTCTTTAAAAAGCTCAGACATGGGAATTAGAATTCTTCTGAATATGTTTTTCTGATGTTGCATTGTAAAATCTCAAAATAATGGTAAAACCTATTTTTCTTAAAAACAAATTTTCCAAATCCCTCCTCTTAAACTCATTAAGACAGGGATTAAGGCAGTGGAATCCCACATGTGGAGTGGCAACAAACTAAAATCACCAAGAAGACTATCTTTAACCTTACATAAAAACTGTTCATGCTTAATTTTTTTTCTCTGCAGCTTTGGTTATTGTAAATTTCATGCTGGGTGGCATTAAAAAAGACTTAAAAAGTATGAAATCTAACTTGCCTTAACCTGAAGGAACCCTGCCACCGGTAATGTGCCATGAGGAAAGTAATAGAGTAGGTTTTCTGTTATGGAAACCACAGTAAACCTAAAAAAGTGTTTCTTCTCTCACTTTATACACACACACACACCGGTCTATATCAAGCCAGTTCTCATCAGCAATGACTCAGGATTCACACAGCGTACAAGAGAGGCTTCAAAATAACTGCATTCACTCAGCACCAGTAGCCCTTGTTCAGTATTTCAACCAGATATGTAATTATGGTACAAAGACAATATTTGTTTCTGTAAACAATAAAACACACAGCTCAATTCAATATGAAGCCAAACATGTACTCTGATTTGTTGATCTGCAAATCTACTTTTAGATAACATCCACCTGCCGATCTTTCCTGGTGAAAACATCAATTACTGTGTTGTGTGTAAAACTCAAACTATGGGTGGGATAGTGGTACAGACCACGAGCGCAGCCCCAGACAGTATAAACAATCTTTTCTTTTTCTTTTTATTGTCATTTATTTGTAGCAGTCCATTTAAAAACACTTTTCCGTCCCTTTGATTGATGTAGGTCAGTTGAGGCTGAGCTCGTCCTCCTCCTCACTTTAATTTCCTTTTGCTATGAAAATCCAATTTTGCAAAATTGTTAGGTTCTGAAATGTCCGCGGCCGTCGCCATGACAACATTGATACTGAAGCTAAAATGAGTTAAAACGTGGTGATGTTCAAATTCAACTGAGCACATTTTCAGTGTGGAATCTGTATTATACACATCATATCTAACCCAGGACATTTTTACGTGAAAAGGAAGAATTCTGCTGTTTTACCTTAATGTTGACAAACACACGATCCAAGTGCTTCTTTGGCAGTGATTTTCTCATTGCAACATCTAAACCAGTGAATTAATACAATAATGAAAAAAAATACAAGAATAAACAGTAAAAGTACAAATAAAAGTTTATTTTATGAAATATTACTGATTTAGAAAATGTGATTTACAGGGAGACAGGGTGGGCACTGCCTGCCTTGAATACCCTGACCACATGTCTCCTGTGCTCACTTGTATGAACTGAAGCATGACAGCATCTCTTCTGTGATAAACTGTTTACCTGTAAAGGAATGAACAGTGTTTTAGAATAAAGATGAAACCAATTCTGAGCATCTGTTCTGATCGTATACTAGAATTCCTGCCCAGATTATATTTAGTTTTAACTGTAACCGTCCGTATGTCCCCTCTGTTTCCTGCAGATGTGGAGTTCAACGTGTCCGGCATGTTTGCGATGCCCACGCCTGCATCCAACCACAACAACCACCTTGATTACGACTGCGGCACCATCGAGAGGAAGAGGCCTGGCAGCATGGTGGGACCAGAGAACGACACAACGCGCAAAGACAAGTAATCAGTTACCTCCTTGAGAACCATCATTTTTCTGAGGCCCTCATCACTTACCAGGGTTCCCACAGTTGAGGAAAACTTGGAAAAGTCACAGAATTTACAATCAAATTTTCCAGGCCTGGAATTAGTGAAAGTTTTGAAAAAATCATGGAAATTTGTTGTGTGTCATAAATTGAACTACACTAACGCAACATCACGGTGGATTCATTTTCTGCAGCTGACGATGTAACGTAGCTTTAATATTTGTCAACGTGTGATGACATTTTTGTTTTGTTTTTCTTTTTTTGTTCATCTCGAAAGTTTCTTCATTTTCTCCCCACGTTCCGTCTCTCCCTTCATGTATGCCTGCTAGGCATGTCAAATCATTTTTAAGCACTTTTGGCTTTAGGGGAGTTGCATACAACTTTGAATGGCTGTATTGCATATTCATGTTACTGCAATTTTTTTTAAAGAAAACATGCCTCCCATCTTAACATGTTTTCTTTAATGAAGTTAGCTTTTTATTTTCTTCTTAAAAAAAACTGGCAATAGTTTTTTTTTCCCGTTTTTTGGGCTGATTATTTTTCCTTTTTTTAATTTGTTGGCAATTTTTAAAGAAAACTTAAGATATATTTGCAGTTATTTTTTTCTCTTTTAAATTTTTGAATACTTTTTATAGAAAACCTTGAAAAGTCCTGACAGAGTTTTGAAAGTTTGTCCATTTAAATGTGTCAGAACCCTGACTTACTCCATTAATTGGCTTGGACTTTAATCCAGTTGCTTTTCTTGGTCCCTTTCTTTTGCTTCTTAATTTTGGGGCTAGGTTTGAGTCCTTTTTAACATGATTCCTAACACACTGTTTTAATGGGGTTATGGTGATTCTCTCTCCTGGTCTAATCTCTCTGATCAAAGCTTTGGTGTTTCTCTCCTTCACTGTCTCCCCGCTCTCCCCGTGTAGCTCCTCTAACAAGCATTCGGACCACACCCTGCGTAGAGGCAGTAACACCTTAGGTAGAAAGCAGCACACCTCACCTGCCTTCCAGCCTCCTTTACCCCCTGTGGAGGCTCCGGGGCCGGGCCACGGGGCCCCGCAGGTCCCCCCGCCCTCAGCCGAGCCCCAGCTACAGGCTCCATCAGGGGGTTCGGGGTCTGATGCTGCCCAGCAGAGCTTGGCGCAGAGTCTGGCTGCTCTGGCAGCCGCTCAGCAGCTTCTAGCTCAGCACACAGAGGAGCTCAGGTAAGAGCTCTGTATCTCTGCAGCTGCACGCCAAACATGCATGCTTTTAAATGTTCAGTGTTGACGTCAAGGGACGGCATTCTCTGTGAGGTCAGTCTGGTTGCAGTTTAGTGGATTATGCATGCCTCACTGGCATCTCACAGACAGTTCCTCCTCTCTTGGTTCAGCTTGTTGCTCTCACAAAAACCGCAAGTTTTTCTTGCACCACCACCAGTTCTAGCTATGCAGACTGGTCTGAGTCGAGCCCACAGATGCAGCACAACAATGGCTGCTGTCATTCTGCTGACAGTCAGTCCCAGGCAAGGCCTCTCGACTTCCCATCCCTCTGCCTTCCTTGCTGAATCTCTGCAATCAGCAGGAACCTCACACTAACTGGCCTAAACTGCTCTGAGAAGCCGGGACGTTGGTGCCTGTTGTGCAACGACTGAAGGGTGTCTTTGATTTAGCTGCTGAAAGGACAACCTTCATATTCACACAGATCAGCATTCTTTTGGTCCTACAGACTCTGTCGTAAAGTTCGATGAAACACCGAGATTAGATTTGTTTGTTTGATTCTAATCAGTCTAAACTACAATTAAAAAAAACATGCAGTACTCAGAATTTCAGAGAACTCTCAGGTTGTTAAAGTCTCTCTTTTGTTTCCTTTTTCTTTAAAGCAACCCAAAGCTACGTGACTCCACAGCTGCCCCGACCCCTCTGCTCCAGAGGAACGGCACCGGAGGAGGGGGCCACGCTGCAGGGCAGCTGGGCACAGGGACCCCTGGGGCTGGATCCATGGGGCCCAGTCCGCATATGATGCGCAAAGGTAAGAGTCAGTATGATCATCTGCCTCAAACATTTCTACAAAACTTCTCAGTCATTAAGATTATAGGAAGATTGGGGGAGCTCTGTATGATGTTCACCCTCCCATTGGCCTCCCCTTTACACTGCACTCAGCTCAACATTGTAGTTTGTTTTACTTTGCACAGCTCCACTCTTAAAACTGTGCAAAGCAAGTATGTTGGCATTGCTACACATCAGCGAAGAGTTTAAGTGATATTAGAGTTAGATTTGAGCAGTTACGTTGGTTAGGAAGAGTAACGAGACAGTTCTGTCTGACACCAGGCAACATCGACGCTGCAATAAAAATATATTTAATTGCAAGTGAAATCAATTTGTGATTAAAACTGTACGAATCCATTTATTTTGAAAATCCAGAGGTTTTGCTTTCTGCTGAGCTGAATCTTGTAGGCGAGACCTGAGAAAATATCATTTGGATGCGCCACAAAAAAAAAAAACCCTACTTTTCATTTCAGCGTGAAAGGTTTTGCTCTCGTCCCTTTTCGTTTCGATTGCATAATAAAGAAACAAAAGTAACTTGTCCATGGTGCGCTTGCTTTCTTTTTAAACAGAGAGATGATTCTTATGCCTTTCTGATCCATTACAAGGCGCTGCTATTGTATAGCCTCAGCCTACATTTATGAACTCATACGACCTTATGAACTCTTGTGGTGTGATTCTGAAGTTCAGACTGAAGTCAAGTTTGCCATGACATTGTTTATTCTACCATTTATTGAGACACATTTTTGAATTTTTATCTCTTCATATAGTTTGAAAATAGTTTGATATGTGGTTAATAGTTTGTCACAACGGTGAATTACAACGTTTATGTCTGGAATAAACAATTAAGCTGTAGAGCTGCTGGTAGGTTTATTATTTTTGTGCAATGGGGATAAAGCTAGGTGGCTGGACGGGCTAGTTTTCACCATATCTCACCATGTTTTTAGTCCTAATGCTAAGCTAACAGCTTCAGATGGTAGCTTCATATTTTCTGCACAGACATGAGAGTGGAGTCAATCTTCTCATCAAACTTTGGGAAAAAAAGTGTATTGCCGAAAATGTAAAACTAGGGCTTTAACACCCTTTTTTTTGTCTTTCCTCACCTTTCATTCTTGGCTTTAATTTATTTATTGATTAATTATTTAAATGTTTTATAATGTAATTAATGAAATTCATTTATTAATTTTTAAAAACATATTTATTATTAATTTAAAAATTTAAATTTAAATTTAAAAAAGTGTTCAACTGTATCCTTTTTGACTTTTTATTCATATTTCTGGTGTTATTTTTAAATCAGGAGTCTTGTATGCAAAGGAACACATCTTTTGCATTTGTTGACATTCACAGATATGTGTAGCTTTTATACTATAAGAAAGTATATCTGTTAGTCTTTTCTACCAGTAATCACAAGATTCACCCTTATATTTCAGGTACCAAGAAGCAGGCTCCAGCCCCTCCCAAGCCGATGAACCCTCCACCCAGCCAGCCCTGTAACTCAGTAAACCACGCCTCCTCTTCTGGCTCCTCCCAGTCCCTCAGTCCCACTCCCAGACCCCTGTCCAGCCACTCACCCGCCTCACCCACCTCTCCCACCTCACAGCCATGTGCCACACCCAGACGCCACTCCAGCAACCAGCCGCCGATCCAGGCGCCCAGCCATCCGCCTCCAGAGCCTCCGTCACAGGCCAGCCCTCCGATGCAGCCCACGTCCCTCAGTGGGGACCAGCAGAGCACGGACCCCTCACCTCCAGACACCCCGACTCCTCCGGACACCCCTCCACCCTCCACCACCACCACCACCACCACCACCCAGGACGTAGCTCCTCCGTCCCCGTCTCCCTATCAGTCGGGCTCCCTTCCCCGTCCGCGACCCGTCCCCAAACCCCGGAACAGACCCAGCGTCCCACCTCCGCCGCAGCCCACCACGCTGACCAGTGACACCAATGGGATCTGTGCCTCCACGTACAAGATGATGGGTGAGTTTCTGATCAAGTTAGATTGTCTAAACTTTTCTGCTGAATGTGCTCTCTGTCTAACAGCGCTGTGATACCTCCGCAGGTTAAAGAGGCACCTGTGAGAGGTTTGTTGTTAATTTTCACTGGCAGCACTTTTTGTTTCATACTTCTCACCACCACAGTCATTTAGTTCTGCCTGCTTCTGCTATCGGTGTCATGTCGTTAAGAGCCCTGATGCACGACTGTCACGCTGTGTGTCATAGAGCTGTATGACTCTTTAGTGACAGACCTGTTTCTTAAAAGCTCTTCGCTTTTAAGCTCATGGTCTGTTTATTTTGGAAAGGCATAGATCCCTGCCAATAATACAGCTCCCCCCTAAACAATAATTAATGAAGGAATTCTGACCAGGAGTAGTTTCGACCGCACCTTTATAAGAGAACTTCATGTCAAATACAAAAAAAATTGCAATTTTGTTGAGTGATAATAAAAGACTGGCATATGTAAGAGGACATGTCTTCCATCAGGGCTATGTATCGTATCACGAGTCACTCATCTTCACAGTCACTGAAAAGTGATACCATCAGTCACAGTGTGAAACTGAGGCCAAACCCTGGTTTCACATGTGGATCTGAATTTACAGTCAGTAGTCATTTTCAGTTCCTTGACTGTCAACGGGGGAATTCTGTTTTTGTTCTGGGAATTTTTATCCTGTTCGTCAGTGTAGGTGTTGTGATGATTCTGTTTTAAGCATGTGAGATGCTGACATGCACGCTCTCGTATTGTCCTGCCAGAACGTATTCAGAAATTACAATCAGCTTGTATCCAACATTCAGAGTCTGTGCTCTTTAGTCAAACAGTGTATTGAATTGTACACAGGTGGGGTTCTCTACAGTTCTACATTTTCCATCAACTTCTTCACTGCTTGCTGCTCTGTGGCCAAACATCGCCACCTGCTGTTCAAATGTTCACACTGCTGTTTCACTGCTGGGCCCCTGCTGCTGTTTGAGCCGTGGAAAATATTACACAGCTGCACTGGATGGCTTCATACTCCAGGATGAAGCAGCACATGTTTGTGATTATGCGTTGGCATGATGTGGGCCGTCTAAGGTGTTTATGTAAATAGCATGACAACGTTATAACCGTTTCTTAACAACACAAACATTTGCTGAAATCATTTTTTCTCATAGATTTTTACCTTGTATTTTTTCTTTTTTTAGATTTGAAATTTTTTTGCATTTTTTTTTCTGTCTTCCTGATGTGTACTATACTATGACATGACTTTGTTGCGACATACTATGCTATGAGTTTTTGTGGGAATTTTTTTATGACATCTTATAGTATGGCTTTTTTGATGATTGGCATAGAAAAGTCACACAATAACATGTCATCCAAAATTCCACAAAAAAGTCATTGAGTAGCATGTCTTCCAAAATGGCATTAAAAAGTCATAGTAAAGCAAGACAACATACAACTCTATTTATCCAGGTGGTAGACCATTCTGATTTCAGCTGTTTTTTTGGAAGTGTTTTATTTTGGGATTTTTCGACATGCTATATTGGGTGTTGTTTCGTCATTCTATACTATGACATGTCGACATGCTATACTATGTGGTTTTTAGTTGTTTTTGGGACATGTCATATTTTGACATTTTTGGCAATAATACATACTTTGGTCATTTTTTCAACATGCTATATTATGGTGTTTATGGCCCTTTTTTGCAATAATCTATGCTATGGCGTGTCTCAGCATGTTATTTTATGCGTTTTTTTGCAGCTGTTTTTAGCTGTTTTTGGGACATGTCAAATTTTGACATGTTCCCCATACTATAGCCTTGCTTTCTTGGTCATTTTTTTGGTCATGCTTTTTTGTATGTTTTGGGGCCATTTTGGGATGTTTTTTTCAGCATTATATATTATAAAATGCCTTTACCTGCTGTACTAACTGGTTTTCAGCTGTTTTTTGGACCTGTTTTTTTTTATTTTTGCCATACTATAGCCTTGCTTTTTTGTAATTTTTTCAACATGCTATTTTATATGTTTTGGGGCTGATTTTGCGATGTTTTTTCGACACTGTACACTATAACATGTCTCTAAATGCTATACTAGGTGGTTTTCAGCTGTTATTTGGACATGCCAAATTTTGACTTTTTCGCCATACTATAGCCTTGCTTTTTTGGTCATTTTTGAAACATGCTATTTTATGGGTTTTGGGGCCATTTTTGAATGTTCTTTCAACACTGCATATTATAACATGGCTCTACGTGCAGTACTAAGTGGTTTTCAGCTGTTTTTTGGACATGCCAAATTTTGACATTTTTGCCATACTATAGCCTTGCTTTTTTGGTCATTTTTGAAACATGCTATTTTATA
The DNA here is from genome assembly GCF_026936395.1 of Plectropomus leopardus. Taxonomy (NCBI): domain Eukaryota; kingdom Metazoa; phylum Chordata; class Actinopteri; order Perciformes; family Serranidae; genus Plectropomus; species Plectropomus leopardus. Next base: position 21,030,956 of record NC_142194.1, on the reverse strand, counting down.
TGTTTTTGGCCTGATTTTGGATGTTCTTTCAACACTGTACACTATAACAAGGCTCTACGTGCTATACTAAGTGGTTTTCAGCTGTTTTTTGGATATGTCAAATTTTGACATTTTTGCCATACTATAGCCTTGCTTTTTTTGGTCATTTCTTCAACATGCTATTTTTTTGGTTTTGAAACCACTTTTGAACTTTTTTTCAACACTGTATACTATAACATGCCTCTACGTGATATACTAAGTGGTTGTCAGCTGTTTTTTGCACATGTATAATTTTGACTTTTTCGCCATACAATAGCCTGGCTTTTTTTGGTCATTTCTTCAACATGCTATTTTTTTGGTTTTGAAACCACTTTTGAATGTTTTTTCAACACTGTATACTATATGTGATATACTAAATGGTTTTCAACTGTTTTTTGGACATGTCAAATTTTGATATTTTTGCCATACTATAGCCTTGCTTTTTTGGTCATTTTTGAAACATGCTATTTTATATGTTTTTGGCCTGATTTTGGATGTTTTTTTCAACACTGTATAGTATGACATGGCTCTGCGTGCAATACTAAGTGGTTTTCAGCTGTTTTTGCACATGTCAAATTTTGACATTTTTGCCATACTATAGCCTTGCTTTTTTTGGTCATTTCTTCAACATGCTATTGTTTTGGTTTTGAAACCACTTTTGAAAGTTTTTTCAACACTGTATAGTATAACATGCCTCTATGTGATATACTAAGTGGTTTTCAACTGTTTTTTGGACATGTCAAATTTTGACATTTTTGCCATACTATAGCCTTGCTTTTTTGGTCATTTTTTCAACATGCTATTTTATGGGTTTTGGGGCCATTTTTGAATGTTGTTTCAACACTGTATACTATAACATGCCTCTATGTGATATACTAAGTGGTTTTCAAACATGTTTTGGACATGTCAAATTTTGACATTTTCGCCATACTATAGCCTTGCTTTTTGGTCATTTTTGAAACATGCTATTTTATATGTTTTTGGCCTGATTTTGGATGTTTTTTTCAACACTGTATAGTATGACATGGCTCTGCGTGCAATACTAAGTGGTTTTCAGCTGTTTTTTGCACATGTCAAATTTTGACATTTTTGCCATACTATAGCCTTGCTTTTTTGGGTTATTTTTTCAACATGGTATTTTATATGTTTTGGGGCAGATTTTGGATGTTTTTTCAACACTATACACTATAACATGCCTCTACGTGCTATACTAAGTGGTTTTCAGCTGTTTTTTGGATATGCCAAATTTTGACATTTTCGCCATACTATAGCCTTGCTGTTTTGGTCATTTTTACAACATACTATTATATATGCTTTTGGCCTGATTTTGGATGTTTTTTCAACTCTGTATAGTATTACATGGCTGTACGTGCTATACTAAGTGGTTTTCAGCTGTTTTTTAGACATGCCAAATTTGGACTTTTTCGCCATACTATAGCCTTGCTGTTTTTGGTCATTTCTTCAACATGCTATTTTTTTGGTTTTGAAACCACTTTTGAACGTTTTTTCAACACTGTATAGTATAACATGCCTCTATGTGATATACTAAGTGGTTTTCAACTGTTTTTTGGACATGTCAAATTTTGACATTTTTGCCATACTATAGCCTTGCTTTTTTGGTCATTTTTACAACATACTATTATATATGCTTTTGGCCCGATTTTGGATGTTTTTTCAACACTGTATAGTATTACATGGCTGTACGTGCTATACTAAGTGTTTTTCAGCTGTTTTTTGGATATGTCAAATTTTGACATTTTTGCCATACTATAGCCTTGCTTTTTTGGTCATTTTTTCAACATGCTATTTTATATGTTTTTGGCCTGATTTTGGATGTTTTTTTCAACACTGTATAGTATGACATGGCTCTGCGTGCAATACTAAGTGGTTTACAGCTGTTTTTTGCACATGTCAAATTTTGACATTTTTGCCATACTATAGCCTTGCTTTTTTTGGTCATTTCTTCAACATGCTATTGTTTTGGTTTTGAAACCACTTTTGAACGTTTTTTCAACATTGTATACTATAACATGCCTGTATGTGATATACTAAGTGGTTTTCAGCTGTTTTTTGCACATGTCAAATTTTGACATTTTTGCCATATCACATTGCTGTTTTGGTCATTTTCACAACATGCTATTTTATATGTTTTTGGCCTGATTTTGGATGTTTTTTTCAACACTGTATAGTATGACATGGCTCTGCGTGCAATACTAAGTGGTTTTCAGCTGTTTTTTGGACATGTCAAATTTTGACATTTTCGCCATACTATAGCCTTGCTTTTTCGGTCATTTCTTCAACATGCTATTTTATATGTTTTGGGGCAGATTTTGGATGTTTTTTCAACACTGTATACTATAACATGCCTCTACGTGCTATACTAAGTGGTTTTCAGCTGTTTTTTGGATATGCCAAATTTTGACATTTTCGCCATACTATAGCCTTGCTTTTTTGGTCATTTTTACAACATACTATTATATATGCTTTTGGCCCGATTTTGGATGTTTTTTCAACACTGTATAGTATTACATGCCTCTATGTGATATACTAAGTGGTTTTCAGCTGTTTTTTAGACATGCCAAATTTTGACATTTTTGCCATACTATAGCCTTGCTGTTTTTGGTCATTTCTTCAACATGCTATTTTTTTGGTTTTGAAACCACTTTTGAACGTTTTTTCAACACTGTATAGTATAACATGCCTCTATGTGATATACTAAGTGGTTTTCAACTGTTTTTTGGACATGTCAAATTTTGACATTTTTGCCATACTATAGCCTTGCTTTTTTGGTCATTTTTACAACATACTATTATATATGCTTTTGGCCCGATTTTGGATGTTTTTTCAACGCTGTATACTATAACTTGCCTCTGCGTGCTATACTAATTGGTTTTCAGCTGTTTTTTGGATATGTCAAATTTTGACCTTTTCGCCATACTATAGCCTTGCTTTTTTGGTCATTTTTTCAACATGCTATTTTATATGTTTTTGGCCTGATTTTGGATGTTTTTTTCAACACTGTATAGTATGACATGGCTCTGCGTGCAATACTAAGTGGTTTACAGCTGTTTTTTGCACATGTCAAATTTTGACATTTTTGCCATACTATAGCCTTGCTTTTTTTGGTCATTTCTTCAACATGCTATTGTTTTGGTTTTGAAACCACTTTTGAACGTTTTTTCAACATTGTATACTATAACATGCCTGTATGTGATATACTAAGTGGTTTTCAACTGTTTTTTGGACATGTCAAATTTTGACGTTTTCGCCATACGATAGCCTTGCTCTTTTGGTCATTTTTGAAACATGCTATTTTATATGTTTTTGGCCTGATTTTGGATGTTTTTTCAACACTGTATAGTATTACATGGCTCTACGTGCTATACTAAGTGGTTTCAACTGTTTTTTGGACATGTCAAATTTTGACGTTTTCGCCATACTATAGCCTTGCTTTTTTGGTCATTTTTGAAACATGCTATTTTATATGTTTTTGGCCTGATTTTGGATGTTTTTTTCAACACTGTATAGTATGACATGGCTCTGCGTGCAATACTAAGTGGTTTTCAGCTGTTTTTTGCACATGTCAAATTTTGACATTTTTGCCATACTATAGCCTTGCTTTTTTGGGTTATTTTTTCAACATGGTATTTTATATGTTTTGGGGCAGATTTTGGATGTTTTTTCAACACTATACACTATAACATGCCTCTACGTGCTATACTAAGTGGTTTTCAGCTGTTTTTTGGATATGCCAAATTTTGACATTTTTGCCATACTATAGCCTTGCTTTTTTGGTCATTTTCACAACATGCTATTTTATATGTTTTTGGCCTGATTTTGGATGTTTTTTCAACTCTGTATAGTATTACATGGCTGTACGTGCTATACTAAGTGTTTTTCAGCTGTTTTTTGGATATGTCAAATTTTGACATTTTTGCCATACTATAGCCTTGCTTTTTTGGTCATTTTTTCAACATGCTATTTTATATGCTTTTGGCCTGATTTTGGATTTTTTTTCAACACTGTATAGTATTACATGCCTCTACGTGCTATACTAAGTGGTTTTCAGCTGTTTTTTAGACATGCCAAATTTGGACTTTTTCACCATACTATAGCCTTGCTTTTTTTGGTCATTTCTTCAACATGCTATTTTTTTGGTTTTGAAACCACTTTTGAACGTTTTTTCAACACTGTATAGTATTACATGCCTCTATGTGATATACTAAGTGGTTTTCAACTGTTTTTTGGACATGTCAAATTTTGACATTTTTGCCATACTATAGCCTTGCTTTTTTGGTCATTTTCACAACATGTTATTTTATATGTTTTTGGCCTGATTTCGGATGTTTTTTCAACACTATACACTATAACATGGCTCTACGTGCTATACTAAGTGGTTTTCAGCTGTTTTTTGGATATGTCAAATTTTGACATTTTCGCCATACTATAGCCTTGCTTTTTTGGTCATTTTTGAAACATGCTATTTTATGGGTTTTGGGGCCATTTTTGAATGTTGTTTCAACACTGCATATTATAACATGGCTCTACGTGCAGTACTAAGTGGTTTTCAGCTGTTTTTTGCACATGTCAAATTTTGACATTTTTGCCATACTATAGCCTTACTTTTTTGGTCATTTCTTCAACATGCTATTGTTTTGGTTTTGAAACCACTTTTGAACGTTTTTTCAACATTGTATACTATAACATGCCTGTATGTGATATACTAAGTGGTTTTCAGCTGTTTTTTGGACATGTCAAATTTTGACATTTTTGCCATACTATAGCCTTGCTTTTTTGATCATTTTCACAACATGTTATTTTATATGTTTTTGGCCTGATTTTGGATGTTTTTTCAACACTATACACTATAACATGGCTCTACGTGCTATACTAAGTGGTTTTCAGCTGTTTTTTGGACATGTCAAATTTTGACATTTTTGCCATACTATAGCCTTGCTTTTTTGGTCATTTTCACAACATGTTATTTTCTATGTTTTTGGCCTGATTTTGGATGTTTTTTCAACATGCTATTTTATGGGTTTTGGGGCCATTTTTGAATGTTCTTTCAACACTGCATATTATAACATGGCTCTACATGCAGTACTAAGTGGTTTTCAGCTGTTTTTTGGACATGTCAAATTTTGACATTTTCGCCATACTATAGCCTTGCTTTTTGGTCATTTTTGAAACATGCTATTTTATATGTTTTTGGCCTGATTTTGGATGTTTTTTCAACACTGTATAGTATGACATGCCTCTACGTGCTATACTAAGTGGTTTTCAGCTGTTTTTTAGACATGCCAAATTTGGACTTTTTCGCCATACTATAGCCTTGCTTTTTTTGGTCATTTCTTCAACATGCTATTTTTTTGGTTTTGAAACCACTTTTGAACGTTTTTTCAACACTGTATAGTATAACATGCCTCTATGTGATATACTAAGTGGTTTTCAACTGTCTTTTGGACATGTCAAATTTTGACATTTTTGCCATACTATAGCCTTGCTTTTTTGGTCATTTTTTCAACATGCCATTTTAATGGGTTTTGGGGCCATTTTTGAATGTTCTTTCAACACTGCATATTATAACATGGCTCTACGTGCAGTACTAAGTGGTTTTCAGCTGTTTTTTGCACATGTCAAATTTTGACATTTTTGCCATACTATAGCCTTGCTTTTTTGGTCATTTTTTCAACATGCTATTTTATATGCTTTTGGCCTGATTTTGGATGTTTTTTCAACACTGTATAGTATTACATGCCTCTACGTGCCATACTAAGTGGTTTTCAGCTGTTTTTTAGACATGCCAAATTTGGACTTTTTCGCCATACTATAGCCTTGCTTTTTTTTGGTCATTTCTTCAACATGCTATTGTTTTGGTTTTGAAACCACTTTTGAACGTTTTTTCAACATTGTATACTATAACATGCCTCTATGTGATATACTAAGTGGTTTTCAACTGTTTTTTGGACATGTCAAATTTTGACATTTTCGCCATACTATAGCCTTGCTTTTTTGGTCATTTTTTCAACATGCTATTTTATATGCTTTTGGCCTGATTTTGGATGTTTTTTCAACACTGTATAGTATAACATGCCTCTATGTGATATACTAAGTGGTTTTCAACTGTCTTTTGGACATGTCAAATTTTGACATTTTTGCCATACTATAGCCTTGCTTTTTTGGTCATTTTTTCAACATGCCATTTTAATGGGTTTTGGGGCCATTTTTGAATGTTCTTTCAACACTGCATATTATAACATGGCTCTACGTGCAGTACTAAGTGGTTTTCAGCTGTTTTTTGGATATGTCAAATTTTGACATTTTCGCCATACTATAGCCTTGCTTTTTTGGTCATTTTTGAAACATGCTATTTTATATGTTTTTGGCCTGATTTTGGATGTTTTTTCAACACTGTATAGTATGACATGCCTCTACGTGCTATACTAAGTGGTTTTCAGCTGTTTTTTAGACATGCCAAATTTGGACTTTTTCGCCATACTATAGCCTTGCTTTTTTTGGTCATTTCTTCAACATGCTATTGTTTTGGTTTTGAAACCACTTTTGAACGTTTTTTCAACACTGTATAGTATAACATGCCTCTATGTGATATACTAAGTGGTTTTCAGCTGTTTTTTGCACATGTCAAATTTTGACATTTTTGCCATACTATAGCCTTGCTTTTTTGGTCATTTTTGAAACATGCTATTTTATATGCTTTTGGCCTGATTTTGGATGTTTTTTCAACACTGTATAGTATGACATGCCTCTACGTGCTATACTAAGTGGTTTTCAGCTGTTTTTTGGATATGCCAAATTTTGACATTTTCGCCATACTATAGCCTTGCTTTTTTGGTCATTTTTTCAACATGCCATTTTAATGGGTTTTGGGGCCATTTTTGAATGTTCTTTCAACACTGCATATTATAACATGGCTCTACGTGCAGTACTAAGTGGTTTTCAGCTGTTTTTTGCACATGTCAAATTTTGACATTTTTGCCATACTATAGCCTTGCTTTTTTGGTCATTTTTGAAACATGCTATTTTATATGTTTTTGGCCTGATTTTGGATGTTTTTTCAACACTGTATAGTATGACATGCCTCTGCGTGCTATACTAAGTGGTTTTCAGCTGTTTTTTAGACATGCCAAATTTTGACTTTTTCGCCATACTATAGCCTTGCTTTTTTTGGTCATTTCTTCAACATGCTATTTTTTTGGTTTTGAAACCACTTTTGAACGTTTTTTCAACACTGCATATTATAACATGGCTCTACGTGCAGTACTAAGTGGTTTTCAGCTGTTTTTTGGATATGTCAAATTTTGACATTTTTGCCATACTATAGCCTTGCTTTTTTGGTCATTTTTGAAACATGCTATTTTATATGTTTTTGGCCTGATTTTGGATGTTTTTTCAACACTGTATAGTATGACATGCCTCTGCGTGCTATACTAAGTGGTTTTCAGCTGTTTTTTAGACATGCCAAATTTTGACTTTTTCGCCATACTATAGCCTTGCTTTTTTTGGTCATTTCTTCAACATGCTATTTTTTTGGTTTTGAAACCACTTTTGAACGTTTTTTCAACACTGTATAGTATAACATGCCTCTATGTGATATACTAAGTGGTTTTCAGCTGTTTTTTGCACATGTCAAATTTTGACATTTTTGCCATACTATAGCCTTGCTTTTTTGGTCATTTTTTCAACATGCTATTTTATATGCTTTTGGCCTGATTTTGGATGTTTTTTCAACACTGTATAGTATTACATGCCTCTACATGATATACTAAGTGGTTTTCAGCTGTTTTTTAGACATGCCAAATTTTGACTTTTTCGCCATACTATAGCCTTGCTTTTTTTGGTCATTTCTTCAACATGCTATTTTTTTGGTTTTGAAACCACTTTTGAACGTTTTTTCAACACTGCATATTATAACATGGCTCTACGTGCAGTACTAAGTGGTTTTCAGCTGTTTTTTGGATATGTCAAATTTTGACATTTTTGCCATACTATAGCCTTGCTTTTTTGGTCATTTTTGAAACATGCTATTTTATATGTTTTTGGCCTGATTTTGGATGTTTTTTCAACACTGTATAGTATGACATGCCTCTGCGTGCTATACTAAGTGGTTTTCAGCTGTTTTTTAGACATGTCAAATTTTGACTTTTTCGCCATACTATAGCCTTGCTTTTTTGGTCATTTTTTCAACATGCCATTTTAATGGGTTTTGGGGCCATTTTTGAATGTTCTTTCAACACTGCATATTATAACATGGCTCTACGTGCAGTACTAAGTGGTTTTCAGCTGTTTTTTGCACATGTCAAATTTTGACATTTTTGCCATACTATAGCCTTGCTGTTTTGGTCATTTTCACAACATGCTATTTTATATGCTTTTGGCCTGATTTTGGATGTTTTTTCAACTCTGTATAGTATTACATGGCTGTACGTGCTATACTAAGTGTTTTTCAGCTGTTTTTTGGATATGTCAAATTTTGACATTTTTGCCATACTATAGCCTTGCTTTTTTTGGTCATTTCTTCAACATGCTATTGTTTTGGTTTTGAAACCACTTTTGAACGTTTTTTCAACATTGTATACTATAACATGCCTCTATGTGATATACTAAGTGGTTTTCAACTGTTTTTTGGATATGTCAAATTTTGACATTTTCGCCATACTATAGCCTTGCTTTTTTGGTCATTTTTTCAACATGCTATTTTATATGTTTTTGGCCTGATTTTGGATGTTTTTTCAACACTGTATAGTATAACATGCCTCTATGTGATATACTAAGTGGTTTTCAACTGTTTTTTGGACATGTCAAATTTTGACATTTTTGCCATACTATAGCCTTGCTTTTTTGGTCATTTTTTCAACATGCCATTTTAATGGGTTTTGGGGCCATTTTTGAATGTTCTTTCAACACTGCATATTATAACATGGCTCTATGTGCAGTACTAAGTGGTTTTCAGCTGTTTTTTGGATATGTCAAATTTTGACATTTTTGCCATACTATAGCCTTGCTTTTTTTGGTCATTTTTTCAACATGCTATTTTATATGCTTTTGTCCTGATTTTGGATGTTTTTTCAACACTGTATAGTATGACATGCCTCTGCGTGCTATACTAAGTGGTTTTCAGCTGTTTTTTAGACATGCCAAATTTGGACTTTTTCGCCATACTATAGCCTTGCTTTTTTTGGTCATTTCTTCAACATGCTATTTTTTTGGTTTTGAAACCACTTTTGAACGTTTTTTCAACACTGTATAGTATAACATGCCTCTATGTGATATACTAAGTGGTTTTCAGCTGTTTTTTGCACATGTCAAATTTTGACATTTTTGCCATACTATAGCCTTGCTTTTTTGGTCATTTTCACAACATGCTATTTTATATGTTTTTGGCCTGATTTTGGATGTTTTTTCAACACTGTATAGTATTACATGCCTCTACATGATATACTAAGTGGTTTTCAACTGTTTTTTGGACATGTCAAATTTGGACGTTTTCGCCATACTATAGCCTTGCTCTTTTGGTCATTTTTGAAACATGCTATTTTATATGTTTTTGGCCTGATTTTGGATGTTTTTTCAACACTGTATAGTATGACATGGCTCTGCGTGCAATACTAAGTGGTTTTCAACTGTTTTTTGCACATGTCAAATTTTGACATTTTTGCCATACTATAGCCTTGCTTTTTTGGGTTATTTTTTCAACATGGTATTTTATATGTTTTGGGGCAGATTTTGGATGTTTTTTCAACACTATACACTATAACATGCCTCTACGTGCTATACTAAGTGGTTTTCAGCTGTTTTTTGGATATGCCAAATTTTGACATTTTTGCCATACTATAGCCTTGCTTTTTTGGTCATTTTCACAACATGCTATTTTATATGTTTTTGGCCTGATTTTGGATGTTTTTTCAACTCTGTATAGTATTACATGGCTGTACGTGCTATACTAAGTGTTTTTCAGCTGTTTTTTGGATATGTCAAATTTTGACATTTTTGCCATACTATAGCCTTGCTTTTTTGGTCATTTTTTCAACATGCTATTTTATATGCTTTTGGCCTGATTTTGGATGTTTTTTCAACACTGTATAGTATTACATGCCTCTACGTGCTATACTAAGTGGTTTTCAGCTGTTTTTTAGACATGCCAAATTTTGACTTTTTCGCCATACTATAGCCTTGCTTTTTTTGGTCATTTCTTCAACATGCTATTTTTTTGGTTTTGAAACCACTTTTGAACGTTTTTTCAACACTGTATAGTATTACATGCCTCTATGTGATATACTAAGTGGTTTTCAGCTGTTTTTTAGACATGCCAAATTTTGACATTTTTGCCATACTATAGCCTTGCTTTTTTGGTCATTTTTTCAACATGCTATTTTATATGTTTTGGGGCAGATTTTGGATGTTTTTTCAACACTGTATAGTATTACATGCTTCTACGTGCAATACTAAGTGGTTGTCAGCTGTTTTTTGAACATGTCAAATCTTGACATTTTCACTATAATATACCCTTGCTTTTTTGGCCATTGATACAAACACAGTTCGCAATGGGGAACAGGGAAGGAACACACACAAAATCCTTGGAGGGTATTGTGAATTAAGGTGTATTTATTTAAAAAAAAGGAAACGTGGATATGAAGTACAAAACAGATAAGGGCTGGCAGGTGCTGTCAAAACAATGAAATAAATCTCACAAAAAGAGGACTCCTTAAAGCAAAACTGGAGCAGACTATCTAAGCTCAAGATTATAGTGCCAAATAACTCAGATATCTTTTAAAAAAACCTAACTAACTACTCTGGTGACTTAGTGAAAAACATAAAGACAAATGACCAGCACCCCTAAACCTAGTGAAACTAAACAATGACAAAACCTATGGTGAGTGCAGTACGAAATCAGCATTTTAGTCTTACCCTGGCCCAAATTTGGGACACGCACAGGAATCGAGTTTGCTTACAATTTACACAATTCACAAGCAACAATGACAAGGTACGGGTGGTGTCTGCCACCATCAGTAGAGCACACCGGACTTTTATAACCAACTTCCCTCCTGGATTGGTGAAGCCCCACACTGACCAGTCGCAGCAATCACCAGCCACCGGGAAAGGACACGCTCTCTGGGGACAGCTGTAACTCAATTTGATGGTTAGATACACACGCACATATACATTCATCCACATATGGCAAGAGGAGGAGATTAGAGCTCACGGCTCAGGGCCGTAATAGTCATTTTTTTACACATGCTATTTTATCTGGTTTTGTGCCAATTTTGGATGTTTTTTCAACACTGTATTCCATAACATGCCTCTATGTGCTATACTAAGTGGTTTTCAGCTGTTTTTTGGACATGTCAAATTTTGACATTTTTGCCATACTATAGCCTTGCTTTTTTTGTCATTTTTTAAACACGCTATTGTATATGTTTTTGGCCTGATTTTGGATGTTTTTTCAACACTGTATACTATAACATGGCTCTACGTGCAATACTAAGTGGTTTTCTAGCTGATTTTTGCACATGTCAAATTTGGACTTTTTCGCCATACTATAGCCTTGCTTTTTTTGTCATTTTTTAAACACGCTATTGTATATGTTTTTGGCCTGATTTTGGATGTTTTTTCAACACTGTATACTATAACATGGCTCTACGTCCTATACTAAGTGCTTTACAGCTGTTTTTTGGATGTGTCAAATTTTGACATTTTTGCCATACTATAGCCTTGGTTTTTTGGTCATTTCTTCAACATGGTATTTTATATGTTTGGGGGCCATTTTTGAATGTTCTTTCAACACTGCATATTATAGCATGGCTCTACGTGCAATACTAAGTGGTTTTCTAGCTGATTTTTGCACATGTCAAATTTGGACTTTTTCGCCATACTATAGCCTTGCTTTTTTGGTCATTTTTTAACATGCTATTGTATATGTTTTTGGCCTGATTTTGAATGTTCTTTCAACACTGCATATTCTAACATGGCTCTACATGCAATACTAAGTGCTTTACAGCTGTTTTTTGTACGTGTCAAATTTTGACTTTTTCGCCATACTATAGCCTTGCTTTTTTGGTCATTCTTTCAGGATGCTGTTGTGTTGGTTTTGGGGCCAATTTTGGATGTTATTTTAACATGGTATAATAAAACATACCTCTATGTGCTATGCTAAGTGGCTATCAGCTGTTTTTTGGACGTGTCAAATTTTGACATTTTTGCCATACTATAGCCTTGCTTTTTTGGTTATTTCTTCAACATGCTATTTTTTTGGTTTTGAAACCACTTTTGGATGTTTTTTCAACACTGTATACTATAACATGCCTCTATGTGATATACTAAGTGGTTTTCAGCTGTTTTTTAGACATGCTAAATTCAAAACATCCAAAATCAGGCCCCAAAACCCAAAAAAGAGCATGTTGAAGAAATGACCAAAATAGCAAGGCTATAGTATGGCAAAAATGTCAAAATTTGACATGTCCAAAAAACAGCTGATAGCCACTTAGTATAGCACGTAGAGGCATGTTATGTTATACCATGTTAAAATAACATCCAAAATTGGCCCCAAAACCCAAAAAATAGCACTGTGAAAGAATGACCAAAAAAGCAAGGCTATAGTATGGCGAAAAGGTCAAAATTTGACATCCAAAAAACAGCTGAAACCCAATTAGTAAAGCACGGAGAGTCATGTCATAGTATACAGCATTTTTAGCAAAACTATAGTATGGCTTTTTTGGTCATTTTTTCGACATGTTATATATTGTTGTTTTGGGCCACTTTTTACAACATTGCATGCTATGGCGTGTCTCAGCATGCTATTTTATGCTGATTTCAACTGTTTTTAGCTGTTTTTGGGACATGTCAAATTTTGACATTTTTGGCAATGCTATAGTATGGCTTTTTTGGTCATTTTTTCAACATGGTATACTTTGGTGGTTAGGGCTGTTTTTGCAACATTCTATGCCATGGCGTGTCTTGGCATGCTATTTTATACTGTTTTCAGCTGTTTTAAGCAATTTTTTGGACATTTTGACATTTTTAGCCATTCTGTAGTATGGCTTCTTTGGTACTTTTTTTCGACATGCAATATTATGGTGTTTTGGACTGTTTTTCCAACATTCTATGCCATGACGTGGTCATCATCTCATCGTCATTTCAAAATCGTATAAAAAGTCATACTATGGTATGTCGTCTAAAATCGCACAAAAAAAGCAGTAGCATGTGTTCTTTAGCATTTCGCACACCTCATTATGAAAAGGTCACAGTATAGTATGTAGTACAAAGTAGCATAAAAAACAATCGTGAAGCATTTCTTACAAAAAATATAGCATAGCATCCAAAACAAGGTTTTAAATTTCAGCATGGCTTTCAAATTTCATGAAAGTCAGTATGATATGAAATAAACATTCCCTTGAAGACATTATTGTTGTATGCCATAAAAATTACATAAAAAAATATCATTTTAGAGTATGGCATTAAAATTTAATCATTGTTTCGTCATTGTTTAGTATGTCATAAAAAAATGTCATTCATAATAATTTTCTTTTTTTTTTCTGTTTAGATCCGGTGTTGTCTTTCAAAGGGCTGACTCGAGCTTTGGTCCCTGAGCTCGCTGTAGACCAGCAGCCAGCAACGGCCTCCTCGTCCTCCTGCCTGCCTCCTCCCAAAGACTGTGACCTAGACACTGAGAGCACTGTCCTATGAGGAGGAGAAGACTCCCTCTGGTCCAGTACCCCTCCACACACCTCCTCTCATTATACACAAATCTCATATAGTCTGCAGCCCATATCTGCAGCCCTCCTGTGCCGTCAACTTTAAATAATGACATCAAGCACCATCTGGCAGCCATAATGGAGGTCCACACTGTGTGTTGATGCTTTGGGAATCGCTCATTTCACCAGTTACACGTGATGATTCATTTAATTCTCAGCAGTTTGAAGCCATTATTTACTAACTGAGCATCCTTTTTGTTGACCTCCATCCTGGCGTTAGATGTGCTCATGTGGAGACTATACACTGCGAACACACCCATGCCATCTCTCTCTTTAAACTGCGCTCCAGACAATCAAACAGTGGAGGATTCACCAGTTAACGCCGTCAGACAACGAGCAATACAAAGCATGGGTACAGAGCGAGGGAACGCCAAAATATGGACTTACGAGGCGCGTTTGGAATTTGGTGTGGGATTTTTTTTTTTTTTTTGATGATGATGGAAAAATGGCCTTAGAACATGATTTTGAGAAAAGGTATTTCTACAACACAGAGGGGGGAAGGGGGGAAAGGTAGAAACCAAAACTGTTAAAGTGTAGCTGGTGACTGCAGGTTTCCAGTCGTCTCAAACACTTGATTTTTGTATCATCCTTCTTTTTTTTTCCTCTCTTTCTCACTCCTGTATTTATTTACCGATTTAAAAACACACATTCCCTGTGGCTTGACGTAATTAATGCAGTCTTTAAATGTAAATCATGCCTTATGGGTTCCTCGTAGAACCGTGTTAATAAGCAGCATTATATATTTACTGTATGGAGGATATACTTGGCTCCGAGTACTACAGTATTTTCCAAGAAGCTGTCTTGGCAACGAGTTTGTTTCAGGGACGTAAGGACGTTTCGACGCTCTGCAATAGAAGTCTTGTGTATTTAAATGGTTGATGTGTTCAGAAGTAGCAGCGGCCTGAACACTGTCCGTATTTTTCTGTTTTCCCATCTATCTTCTCCAGATTTCCGCGGGGTTGCGTGCGAGTGAATGTAGTTAACGGACGTTTTTTTCGCAGCCTGAACAGAAAGACGCAGAAACAACTGATGTTGCACTTGATGAGCGGTTTCCTTTAGAGGATTTTTTTTCAGTCTTTCCCACTGAGCTGAGATAAGCAGCGCTGTGAACCTCAGTAGTGATGTGGCGTTAGATTTTGGCCGGTCAAAAAAGAAAAAAGGAAAAAAGCTTTGTTGTATTTTCTGTGTTCGCTTCTTTTTTTTTGCTTTTTGGCCTCAATGTGATGCAGAGTGAACTGACCTGATATGGTACCAATGGTGAAAGTCTTGGATGCTGCAGTTGCCCTGAAAACATTTTGTTTTTCAGAGACAATCGAGCGTCATAATCCCCTCCTCTCTCTCTCTCTCTCTCTCTCTCACTGCTCCTGAACCTCGCTGCCTTATCCCCGTGCATCGAAAGCGCTCGCCATCTCCACGCTCTGCAAGACGAACAAACGCCATTAAAGTAGAAATGCTGCATTTTTAAGCTCCATAGTTTTGTATGTATGCCGTCTGGTGAGCTGAAATATGGAATAAAAACATGTAATATGAACGCTTTCCAAAGAAAATAAAGTATATGAAGAAACTATTGAAATCGTGGGTTATATTTTTGTGTACAAACAACTTTCAAGCATTTGAAAGCAAAAAACAAAGGGTCAAAACTTGAAACCAATAACTAAATCAACAGAAGTGTATTTATTTTAAACAGAAATATCCAGAGAGGGGAAATAATGCTACCAGCTGCACATCTTAACACGTTTAACTGCACCAACATGCAACAAAATTTAGACGAGAAGCACTGTCACTACACCGGCAGCAGCTAGGGTTGCATTTTTATGAGTTCACCCCGTGTACTAAAGCTGCGCAGAGAGAAGAAATCATTTCCTGACATAAGAAAATAAACTCGGGGGACAAACAAGCACACGATACAAAATGAAAATAACGAGCAGTGCATAGCAAAAACTGTAAATGTACAACAATAGTTCATTGACATAAATACAACACAGCTACAGGTCCACTGTACTGTAGATGAGTCATGAGATCACCAAAAGCAGGAAATGACCATTTACAGTACTTTTCCTCGTGCATTTGACGATTATTCACTCAGCAGCTGCCCACTTGTTCAAGCTGCATTCACAACATTCGAGAGACACTTGACAAAGTGCAGAACTGTCAGCAGTCCTCTCTGCACAGTAAAGCTGCCTCTCGTCTCTCTGCACTGACAGAAAGACGTCCGCCCACGCGCTGCAGGAAACAGACGATTTCTGAGCTGATGTAGTCAGCGTTGCCTCGCTGTTAAAGGTGTACTGAGGGATGTTTTGTAAATAAATCTGTCTTAATGAATTCATCTCGAGACCTCACAGGCAGAGGAATCACGCTGATGCTGAATGGCCGAAAATAAACTGTTGCTTAGAGGCCTCCCAGTTCACGATCAGACAGATTTCAAGGTTGAGTCCAGTTGGATAGTCTGTGACCTCATGTCTTCATCCTCACTCACACACGTTAAGAGAGCTGAAGCCAAAGTTGCCGCTTTGTTACTGATGTGATTTTTCTCAAAGCAACAGATTATGCTACAAAAATTATGGAAGGAAGGTGAAGGCAAAATAGCTTACATTTTTACTTGATACGTAATTGTAAAATTGACCACCACGGATTAAATTTTTATAAGTTTGAAATACCACATAATTTTGATTAATCAACCCGTTTATTTCAATTTATTTGGTTTGAATTTTCCTTTTTCAACATTCAGCAAATTTTAATACTTTTATTTTTTAAGATTCACAAATTCACAAAAAAAAATGTCATGAAGCGTTTCTTGTGACTAAGAATTTAGGCTAAGACATGTCTGATCAGTTCCTTTGAGGCTCGTTTGCTGATGGTGATGTTTTCTTTAAACATCATGAATTTCTGTATCCCAGATTTATGGAGATCTATTTTGAGTAACCTCATTTTTTTTACTTAACTTTGATCTTTAGATCTGAAAATAACCAGATGAGTATTAGCCATTAAAATTCCATACATTTTCTAAATCTAAATTTACGAATGGGGACAAAAAATTGATATTAACTTTTTGAAAATATAAGATCTTACAATTGGATATTTCAAAGACGGGAATTCAAACCATTGAAATGAAAAAAGCAACACTTGTGTGCGGTTGTTACCATTTTTTTAAGAGAAGATAAATTAATAAATTATTTAAATATTGACAAGAAAAGTCTGATTTATTTTTGAGTAAACTAATTGTTATATTAGTTGTTAGATTAGTTGACTAATCAAACAATACTTGATAGATTCATTTAAGAAAAATGCTAATCGATAGATGCAGCCCTATATAAGTTTAACGTTAATTTCAATAGTAAGAATCAAAATTAAATAAATTCATAATTAGGCATAACAATGTAAAAAAACCCAAATCTCTTAAGCATTGTTTTGCTTCCACAGTATGACTGACTGATCCTTAAAGAAAATTTAGGAGTGTGATAAATGGTGTACTGCAAGTGACAAAAGTGAACCAGCGCTCCATGTGGATGACTTTGACTTTAGCTCCCTTTAAAAGGAGAGGGAAAAGATCGTTTTATCATTTTCCAATAATAGATGCCCTCTTAATTCACATTAGGTGGATGAAAAAAACCTCTCACATCAAGTTTTTCTGAATGAAATGCTGCTGTATGGGAGGCTGCGAGTTGTATGAACTGATCCTGGCTCTGTACATGCTCACTAAACCACGCTTACCTTGAAAACTGTTGTCAGTCTACATCTGCGCTTAATCTTTACAATTTCAAATATGATCTGATAGAAAATATAAACTTTATATAGTCATGTATTAAACATAGCAAGTAATCTGTTAATATTTGATCACTTACATCTCATTTTAATGCAGCATCGAGATGCACCGGGGCAAACAGATGTACACGGACAGTTCCTCTATCTGTCTGTATCTTTTAATCTACCTCCTCTGTCATGTGAATTAAAAAGAGATGTAAATAATGTCATCAGTGTGCAGTGAGTTCACCTGCTGCTCCACCCAGCACCTGAAGAAACAGTAACGCAGCACACGGGACGCTCAACAGCTGCTGTTAGATCCTGCTTGCTATAGATGACATGGTCTCAGTACCTGTTGGTTCGAGTGTCTGTGTTTGATCTTGGCACTTTGGTTGTAGAGAGCAGAGTGAAAATGGTGCCAACCGGCCCGTCGGTGTGGCCCGACATCCGCCCGTGTTTGGCGCTCCTACCAGGCCAGAGGGGAAGACAGCCGGGGGCTTCTGGGGTTTTCTGGAGACTGGGTCTCACTGAGAGCTCTCTGCAACAAAAAAACATCATCTCAGGTGATTTCAATTTATTTATTAATATTTTCAATATTGGAGCTTCTTCCACAGACAGCAGCACTTTGCAGCTGGAACACGTTATAGCTGCAGGCTGGTCTGTGTAAGAACGCCAGCTGAACACGTTGTTGTTCTGCAGGTGTGACTCTGTCAAACACCGTCAGCAACAAGTCAGACTCATCCCAGCTCACCTCAAACTTGCACATGAACTCTGCAAAGATACCGAAGAAGGACTCGGTGCTGGTGGACTTGCTGTCCTCCCCAAAGAAGGAGGCCACCTTTGAGAACTCCTCCATGGCCCGTGTCTGCAAGGACTCCAGAGACTGGATCGCAGGGTGGCTGTTCTCCAAAAAGCTCTGGGAGAGCAAAAGGTAACGTTTTAAAAAAAGCATGATTCAATGATTTTTTTCCTGCCATTTTGGATAATATGATGATAAAGCGTGACATTTTTATGCAATACTACGACAATATTATGACATACTATTCTATGAATTTTTTATGGGGTTTTGGATGACACTCTATATTGTGACTTTGTTATACAATTTTGAACAACATATTATACTATGCATTTTTTATTGAGTGACTTTGGACCACACACCATACTATGCCCCTTCCTGAGCTACCACCTTATCGTGGTGGAGGGGTTTGTGTGTCCCAATGATCCTAGGAGCGCAGTTGTCGGGGGCTTTATGCCCCTGGTAGGGTCACCCATGGCAAACAGGTCCTAGGGGAGGGACCAGACAAAGTGTAGCTCACAGGACCCCTTATGAAGAAAAATATAAATGGTTCAAAGTTTCCCTCACCCAGATGCGGGTCACCGTGGCCCCCCCCGGAGTCAGGCCTTAGGGTGGGGCTCAATGGCCGGGCCTTTACCCATGGGGCCCGGCCGGGCATAGCCCAAAGAGGCAACGTGGGACCTCCTTCCCGTGGACTCACCACCCAAAGGAGGGGCCAAAGGGGTCGGGTGCGATGTGAGTTGGGTGGCAGCCGAAGGCGGGGACCTTGGCGTTCCGATCCTCAGCTGCAGAAGCGAGCTCTGGGGACGTGGAATGTCACCTCTGTGGTGGGGAAGGAGTCTGAGCTGGTGTGCAAGGTTGAGAAATTCCGACCAGATATAGTCGACCTCACCTCGACAAATAGCATGGACTCTGGAACCAGTCTTCTCACGAGGGGTTAGACTCTCTTCCACTCTGGAGTTTCCCCTGGTGAGAGGCGCTGGGTAGGTGTGGCAATACTTATTGCCTCCCGGCTCAGTGCCTGTATGTTGGGAGTTTACCCCAGTGGATGAGTGGGTAGGCTAGGAGTCTATAGAGGGAGTGCTGGAGAGTGATCCTTCTGGGGTGTCCCTCATTCTGCTGCGGGACTTCAAGGCTCACGTTGGCAGCGACAGTGAGTCCTGGAGGGGTGTCATCAGGAGGAATGGCCCCCCGATCTGAACTCGAGCTGTGTTTTTTTATTGGACTTCTGTGCTTGCCACAGATTGTCCAGAACGAGCATCATGTTCACGCATAAGGGTGTCCATATGTGCACTTGGCACCAGGACACCCTAGGCCACAGTTCAATGATTGACTTTGTAGTCATGTCATCAGACTTGCAGCTGCATGCCTTGGACACTCGGGTAAAGAGAAGGGCGGAGCTGTCAACCAATCACCACCTGGTGGTGAGTTGGCTCTGATGGTGGGGGAGGACGCCGGTCAGACCTGGCAGACCCAAACGCATTGTGAGGGTCTGCTGTGAACGTCTGGCAGAGTCTTCCATCAGATATAGCTTCAACTCCCAACTCCGGGAGAGCTTCGACCATGTCCAGAGGGAGGTGGGAGACATTGAGTCCGAGTGGGCCGTGTTCCGTGCCTCCATTGTTGAGGCAGCTGATTGGTGCAGTGGCCGTAAGGTGGTCGGTGCCTGACGTGGCGGCAACACCCTAATCCTTTGGTGGACACTGGCGGGGAGGGATGCCGTCAAGCTGAAGAAGGAGACCTATCGTGCCTTCTTGGCCTGTGGGACTCTGGAGGCAGCAGACAGGTACCGGCAGGCCAAGCGGAGTGCAGCTATGGGGGTTGCTGGGGCAAAAATCCGGGTGTGGGAGGAGTTCGGTGAGGCCATGGAGAAAGACTTCTGGATGGCTTTGAAGAGGTTCTGGTCCACCATCCTGCGTCTCAGGAGGGGGAAGCAGTGCTCTGTCAACACTGTGTATGGTGGGGACGGTGCGCTGCTGACCTCAACTCGGGATGTTGTGGATTAGTGGAAGGAATACTTCGAAGACCTCCTCAATCCCACCGTCTTTGAGGGAACATGGAAGTTTGCCTAACCAGTCCACATGTGCTTTGTGGACTTGGAGAAGGCATTCGACTGTGTCCCTCGGGGAGTCATGTGGGAGAATAGGGTATCGGACCCCCTGATACGGGCCGTCTGCTCCCTGTACGACCGGTGCCAGAGCTTGGTCCACATTGCCAGCAGTAAGTCAGACTCGTTTCCAGTGAGGGTTGGACTCCGCCAGGGCTGCCCTTTGTCACTGATTGTGTTCATAACTTTTATGGACAGAATTTCTAGGTGCAGCCAGGGTGTTGAGGGGGTCCTGTTCGGTGACCTCAGGAATGGGTCGCTGCTTTTTGCTGATGATATGGTCCTGTTGGCTTCATCAGGCTGTGACCTTCAGCTATCACTGGATCGGTTCGCAGCCGGTTGTGAAGCAGCACCACCAAATCCGAGACCATGGTTCTCAGCCGGAAACAGTGCCCTCTCCAGATTGGGGAGAAGTTCCTGCCCCAAATGGAGGAGTTTAAGTACCTGGGGGTCTTGTTCAGGAGTGAGGGAAGGATGTAGCGGCAGATCGACAGGTGGATCGGTGCAGCATCTGCAGTAATGCGGACTCTGCACCGATCTGTCGTGGTGAAGAGGGAGCTGAGCCAAAAGGCAAAGCTCTTGCTTTACCGGTCAACCTTCGTTCCTACCCTCACCTATGGTCACGAATTTTGGGTAGTGACCGAAAGAACAAGATCATGGAAATTAGCCTCCTCCGTAGGGTGGCTGGGTTCTCCCTTAGAGATAGGGTGAGAAGCTCCACCACCTGGGAGGAGCTCAGAGTAGAGCCACTGCTCCTCCGCTTTGAGAAGAGCTAGATGAGGTGGCTCGGGCATCTAATTAGAATGCCTCCTGAACGCCTCCCTGGTGAGGTGTTCAGAGCACGTCCCACCGGTAGGAGACCACGAGGGAGACACAGGAGACGCTGGAGAGACTATGTCTCTCAGCTCGCCCGGGCACCTCGGGATCCCCTGAGAAGAGCTGGCCGAAGTGGCCAGGGAGAGGGAAGTCTGGGCAGCTGCCCCCGCAACCTGACCCCGGATAAGCGGAGAAGAAGGTGAAGGTGAAAGCTGACCATACTATGACATTTTATTGCTATTCTGGATGACATACTATAGTTTTATTTTCTTATACTATTTTGGGTGACATACTATAGTATGACTTTTTTTGTGATTTTGAAAGACATACTATACTATGATGTTTTTATGTTATTTTCAACACACTATAGTATGACTTTTTCCTGCAGTTTTGTTTGACATACTATAGAAATTCTGACTTTTTAATATGATTTTTAACAATATACAATAGTATTACTTTTTATACTATTTTGGAAGACATACTATAGTATGACTTTTTTAAGCGGTTTTGGACGACTACTATAGGCAATACAATTTTTATGCGATTTTGTATGAATATTATAGTATTACTTTTTTATACAATTTTGAACGACATACTATATTATGACATTTTAATGTGATTCTGGATGACATACTATAGAATTAAATTTTTTATACTCTTTTGGACAGCATACTATAGTATTACTTTGTTTTGCAATTTTGAACAACATACTATACTATGAATTTTTTGTGTGTGATTTTGGACGACATGCTAATATTTGACATTTTAATGCAATTTTTAGACAACACATTATAGTATGACTTTTTTACACAATTTTGGACGACATACTATAGTATGACTTTTTTGTGCCATTTGGGACAGCATACTATAGTATGACTTTTTTGTGATTTTGTGACATACTATACTATGATTTATTTTTTCGGTTTTATACGACATACTTTATTATGACCTTTTTGTGCTATATTGGATGACATAACATACTAAGAGGTTTTTGTGCTATCTTGGACGACCTACTATACTATGAAAGTTTTATGCTATTTTGGATGACATACTAAAGTGCATCTTTTTTATGCTAATTTTGGTGATCATTTTACAATATTTCTTTTTTCAATGCCATTTTGGAACACATACTGAACTACAACTTCTTTATGCTATTTTTGATGCCATACAATAACATGATTTAGAGAACACACTATACAATAAATTCTTTATGCAATTTTTGATGTACTACAATACTTTGACTGTTTTGATGACATTTTTAGGACATATTTTACTATGATGCTTTTCCATTTAATATTTAAGGCATACTATACTAAAACTTGTTTGATTAAATTTTTAGGACATACCATACAATGACTTTTTGAGTGATATTCCTAAGATATGTTATACTGTGACTTTTTCATGAAATTTAAAAGCTGTTAGTGTTTGATGGTAACGTACGCTCATGACAGAGGCAAAGTGGTCCTCAGAGGTGGGCGGGATCTTCAGACAGGCCTTCCTGATGTCCAGGATGGTGTTATGAAGGTCACTCAGCTCTGCTGTGATGGCCCTCTGGTTCACTAAACACATGGAAATATGAGTCAAAACAACAGCAAGAAATTGTGCAAATCAGACTTTAAACAACCTGGCAGGGTTCCCAGGGTCATTTATTTTTCAGGCTTGAAAAGTCAAGGAATTAGTAAAAAAAACACTGAAAGTTTTGAAACAGTCAGGGAATTTTGATCCGTGTAATGAAATTATTACAGTAATCTTTCTTGGATAACCTTTCATGTCATGTAATGTAATTACAGTTACAATAAAATTCTCCCTGCAATTCATTTCTCCCTTTGTGTATGCCAGCTAGCTGAAATTATGTTTAAATACAGTTTTAATCTGATGTCTTGCACAACAGTGGGAAAGTTGTGCAAGGACATATATATATATATATGAATATATATATATATATATATATATATATGAATATATATATATAATTTTATATTTTTTCTTATGAGTTCTTTAAAAGATATTGAAAAGTTTTGAATTTTTGTCGTTTAAAGTGTTTGGGAACTCTGTCCTGGTAACATTAAATAAACAGCGTAAATCGAAACTCACTGTGCACTACATAGATATTAGTATTTTACAGGATGGAGAAACTGTATTCTGCTACTAAATGATTATCAGGAGGAAGAAGCAGAGTTAAAATTGTCGTACCCTTGGCTGCCAGAGGCACTGTGGTCAGGTCTCTGGAGAAGTTGAGCAGCTCAGGGAAGTGTTGGCACAGAGACTTGGCCAGAATGTGTAGGAAGGTAGATTTCCCGTCTACTGTTTTGGTTGTACTCAGCTGTGGGATAAAAAGGAATAAATGAATGAATAATAACCAACGTTAGAATGAACACGATGTCATGAAGGAGCAGGTGACAATGCTGTACCTCAGTTAGGAAGTTGATCTTAAAGCTGGTTGTCCTGTGGCTCTTGGGCTGCCCATTGTTCAGGTAATTTCCCATCGCAAGGACAAACTGTAGGCAAAGAAAGCATTTGATGACCACTATCAATATACCTAAAATCAAAATTCTAAGCAGTTCATCCTTGACTCAAAGTAGAAGTTTGTGCTAAATTTCAAGAAATTCCCTCAAGGTGTTCTTGAGATGACACGTTAATGAGAATGAGACAGATGCAAGGTCACAGTGACCATGAGCTTTGATCATCAGAATCAAATCAGTTCATAGTTTAGTCCACGTGTACGTTTGTGCCAAATTTGAAAAAAAATACCTGAAAGGTGTTCTTAAGATGTTGTGTTCTTGTGAAAGAGATGGATGCAGGGCCACACTGACCTTGACATTGGATCACCAAAATTTAATCATTCTATGTATCCAAGTGGACATTTGCGCCAAATTTGAACAAAAAACTAATTGTGTCACGCTCAAAGGATTTTTTACCTCGAGGATTTTGGCAAGTTTCTTGCTGCTTTTCAGCTCCACTGAAGCCTTGTAGATGTAATCGTATGCAACCTTCATCTCCTCCGTCCTCTCCTGCAGGGTCGTTTTGAAGTGGAGGCTCCGCAGACGGGTTTTATACTCTGGCACCATCAGCATCTGAAACACACAAAACAATCATTCACTCAAATCTTTCCACCGTGCTTTTATCACACTTCTTGGAGTTTTCTGTTTGTGTACCTGGAAGATGAACTGGTCGGGCTCACTCAGCTTGGCTGGATCCTGTTCGAACTGTTCGTACTGTTTGACCTCTTCGTCATCCGGCGCATACAGCAGCAGCTGCTTGATGTGAGCCGGCTCTAGCCTGTCGGTAGTCATGTTCATTAGGACCTGACGCAGCTCGCTGGTGGAGAGCTTCAGATGGGCAATGAGGATGGCTGCAGAGAGGAGGAGGAGGAGTTATTTCTTGTTTTTTCACATAACAAAGACAATCACTGTGTCCCTTTGACAATATGTCATTTTCCACTGTGTATTATTCATATTTTATACTCTGTTCTACTTTGGTGATAGATTATCAAATCAAAAATTCATGGATAAACATTAACAAAAGATATACATTGTTATATGGGTATGATAATACAAGGGAAAAGAACATAATTTACAGTATAACATAATACAGTTTATGGAATAGAACAGTGTAACAATATATTCTTAAACAGAGGAGACATTAACTTTGTAAACAAATAGTTTTTTGTGTTTTTGTGAAAATGAGCAATTTCTAATTTTATTTGAGGTACATTTAGATAATATCACAATCAAGATACTATGACAATAGATAAATCCTAAAAGTAAATTATACCACTTTTGTACAACTCAGACTATTTACATCAGAAACCAAAATAAATAAAAGAAAATGAGCCTTTCACACGTATTACAGTATTCTACTGTTGCTTTTGCTTCAGATATGAGGACGAGGGACGATCAGTAAATCAAAGCAAGCTTGCCTCATATAAAATAACATAATATTTAAGGATCTGTCTCACCGGCCAAAAGAAGTTTTTCATGTTATGGTGTAAACTGTGTTTTCATCCAAACAAAGTTTGCAGTGGTTATTTCCTGTAGCATTATACAATTAGCAATATAACTGTATAACATGCTTTTATATTTAAACATTATGTTCCCGTTTTATTTCTGGTAACTGTTGGTATTGTGTATTTATATTTGCTTCCCATGAAAGAACAAAACCTGAAAGTGTATTCAGACCTTATTTCTAAACAAAACCCTATAGACTAGATGAGGGGACAGGAAGAGCAAAAATGCAAACTCATATCCATGTTTTAGGACTCTTTACATTATCAGCATTTAAACAACTTACTGACTGTTGATCGTGAGATTGCATTTACATGGGGCAGGCTCCCAGCATGCATTGGGGCGACAGATTCAATACAACTGTCATTTTTAAGTTAAATGTTACCAGTGAATGTGACCAAAGTACATGTGATGTTGGCGCATGATCGCTCCTGTGGACATAGAGACATAATGGTGCAACTTTTTAATAAGGCACAAAGTGATAAAGAATAAGAATATCCTAAATGGTTAAGTGGAGGCTGTCATTCCTCTTGTTTTGCGGATTTGGGTCACCAAGCAGAGACACATTTTCATCCTGACAATATGAACAGAAAAAGATTAAGAAAAGATAAAACTTTATTTATCTTGAGGGAAACTGTTTAGCAGCAGTTGTGATACAAAGTCAGAGGAGTGCAGATACAGCGTGTGCAATATGTAAGGACTAAAATAATATAGCAGAAAGTCAAATGTATAGCAAATAAAAAACAAATCTTCATTCAAGCTAGATAACAGTAAGGTGCAAAATATAATAAAAACTGCTAACTGTGAGGTGCATTTACTCTCTTATACAGAAGAAGAAGGTGGACAGCAGTCTGTAGAGGCAACAGGGCATCACCAATGTGTCAATATGGAACTGAAGGTGGCAAGAAAGACAGTTTACCAAAGAGTTAAAAAACAGATAGAGCAGGTCGACCAGATCACAAAAGATTACCAACAGTCGGCTGGACCAGGAGGACGAACTCAGTTGAAGGAGGTGATAATTTAAGCATCATTTTTTGATGAGAACATGCAGGTTACTGAGAAATCATTCAAATCTGTTTATGGAAAATTCACATTAAGAGTTACCTCAACTTAGACATGATCAAATCAAATAATAGGAATACACAAAAAAAATCAATATACAGTTTGAGATACTTTGAGCAAAAAAGACAATAACTTATGAATTGATAGACTTTGACAGTTAAAAGACCAACAAAGACAGAAAATCTGACATTTTTCTGACACCATAAATGATCAAATGATTAACAGCAGAAATGAAAAAAGACTAATTAAAGTGGCTTATTATGATATTTTAGGAAGGTTTCATTTTCACAGCAAGCTTCTGATCACTGAAAAGTGTCTTTCATGTTTATTGGTAACTAACTTCACTCATAGTCTGACCACATTTACTGATGATATCTCACTGGTTACCAGTGATGGAAACACAAAGTAGATCAGCAATCACACCAGTAATAATACAGGAAAATGATAAATGAGATTCATGAATCTATTGCCCTAGTGCATGCTGGGAGGTACGGTTTCAACCCTATACTCATTGTTTTTTCTTTTTTAAAAAAAAAAGAAAAAAAGAGCGCTTGTTCAAAATACTTCACCCATGACAATCCAATCAATCCTCAAACTGAGCTCAAAAAACCAAATAACAGTGTGAATAAACAGAATTAGTTAAGAAACATTTGAAGAACAGGACCCAAAATACTGCAATAAAAAACTCCAAAATGTACTATTTTTTACACAAATCATAAGTCACTCAGTAGCAATGAACAAAATATAATAGGCAAATTATTTTCTGTTTCCATGTTTTCATAAATTACGTACAACAGCCCTAAGGAGGCAAGCGAGAAAAAATATATGATCCATTTTCTAAGTCTGATTTCAATGACTTCTTTCCTGTGATTTAAGAACAGGTGAAAAAAAAGATTTTGTGTGGATAAGTGGGGAAAAAGGACTAATTTTACCAGAGGCTACACCACGACCCCTTGTTCTACACAGGACTAAAATACCAAGTTATGTAACATAAACTTCCAGCCAAAACAAAGACATCACAGTAATGTTATACAACTAGCTGACACAGAGCATATGCACCTTGAGATTACAGTGCACGGAGAAACTGAATCAAACCTGGAAGAAATCATGAATGCTTTATGGGGATGCACAGATAAATCGGGAATTTCTGTGCCGATACAACTATGTTTGTTTTGTACTTCTTATTATTTATTTCCCCCTTTTGTTCCAGGGAAACAAAGAAACATTCATTATAAAAAAAGATAACCGACACGTTGATAATGTGCGTCCTTTTGTCCCGGGGACGTCTTTACATAGATTTCTGATTGTCCCAAAAATGTTTCTATTGTCCCCAGGAGAACCAGGCCCCCAGAAAATGTGTCTGACTTTGCAGCAATTTTCATATTGACCAAACAGTGTGATGCGATGCCCTGTGGCCCAAAAATACTTTTCTTCGTGTATTTAATTCTGAAAGAGATTTCTGTGTATCAGTCGATATATATTCCATGCTGCATCCAGTTCTCTTAATATATCCATGGGGACATCAGGATGCCATTCATCTCAAGCCTTGTTTTTGAGTTTGTACAAAAGTGATGTGACACAAAGGAAAAACACACTTACACATATTACCTACCAAAGCTTTTTGTCACCTCCTGAAGAGACAACAATTTAGTTCAGACTTAGAAACTGTATTCCCATTTTTTTTTTTAATTGTCTCTCAAGGCTTTACCTCTGGTCATAGATGTTCATCAACAGTACACCTACTACAGTATGTTTCTTGTGGGGATGCACAATAATATCGGTGCATCTTTGGTTTCAACAAATATTTGCTTTAAAATGAAATATCAGATTCTGCCAACATGCTGTTTTCTGTCGATTACACAAACCGATATTTTATGTTAATTCACTGCAGAAGAGATCCAATGAACACTAAACTTGGTTGGGAAAAAATTGGATGTATCTATATCGGTCATGACTTGTTAGCCAAAATGAGTTGATATATATTTGGAATATCAGATATCAGCAAAAAATCCAATATTGTGCATCCTTAATTTCCTGTAAAGACATCTGGAATAGAAAAGCTCTGTGTGACATATCCAGTCTTATGACAATATCACCACAGGCTATGACCTCTGAGGTAAACCTGAATTAGAAATTGTGTTGTGTTTGATGGACTCTAGCTGTTGTTGGATAGGCTTGGAGACTCTCCTGAAGTGGAGAAAAACTGTTGTTTTTTTGCACTTTGTATACAAGAATAGAATGTTTTCTGTTTAGATTTAAGTCTGTCAGTTTGGCTTTCCAAAGCTCCCAAAACACTATAATATGTGTTACTTGGTCTCACAGACTTGAACCTCCTCAACCTGTGGGCTGTTGTTGTGGTACTCACAGGCGTTGTAGGCTTTCTTATGAGACAGAATCTCCACCACGTCTTTCTTTTTAAAGTTCTCTGGCAGGAAGGATGGAGGCTCTGGAGGAGAGACTGATCATATTAACAACAGTGTAAGAGAGTGTTCTCCAGGCACCGGGGAATAAACACACACGCACGCACGCACGAACACACACACACACACAGACACACACACACAGACACACACACACACACACACACACACACACACACACACACACACACACACACACACACACACACACACACACACACACAGGACACACACAACAGCTTGATGTGGCAGGTTGATAGGTTAATAACACAGCTCTGCCTTTAGAGCCACTAGAGGCCAAAACGTTGGGGAGATCTACAAATAAAGAAAAGTAAGGCGTATTTTTCTTTTTTCTGGCAGAGCTGTGTTATTATGAGGTAGAGGGGGAGGAGGGGTAATGGTGCCTTATGGAGAATGGATTTGATGAACAGGTGAATGGAGCACCTCCAAAACAGGTAATGGACAACATCATAACTGTGAAGGTACAAAAAAAACAAGAAATGTCAACAAACAAAAACATCACTTTCACTGTCAACTCTGAAGGGTAACTTTTTTTCCAAATGAGACTGTATTTTGTCATGTTTTGTGTCTGAATGTCTAATGGGAAAAAACATTTTTTTAAGTCCTTTCAGTACTGAGAAGGAGTGTTGTAGGAGTAAAACAGATTGTGATGTAAAATTAACAGGCAATTGCACACCATCAACATCTGTTGTTCCTGTTAGACACTTTGACACAAAAACATGGGAAAATCTGGATGAAAAATATCAAACTCACCCTTAAAGCAAATAAATAAAGATATGATGATGATGCAGTTTAATGATGGATGATAAAGTACTGAGCTACTTACTGGATCTGCGTTGAGTCCCGAAGTGCAGATCAAGGTCCAAGTACTTCACCATGTCAGTGAGCTTGTCGTACTCTGAGTCCTCTCCAAGCTGAACAAAGACAAGGACACACTCTGAAGACACAGCAAACGCTTAGTAACCTTGAAATAGCTGCTGAATAATTCTCTTTCATATATAGATGTCAGTTTTTGTTTGTGTCGGATTGGGTTGTAGAGCAGCAACCTCTGTTTTACTTCAACTATTAAAGTTACTACTGCTACAGTTAATTTGTCAGAAATGCAGTATATCTATATACGATCCTCACTGTTAGACGCCTCTAAATCCCCCACCTATTACGAACTTCTCCTTTATATTATCTATAAACCATATTGATTTTGCTGAAAGTAGAAAAAAAAGACTGTCAATAAAATTACATAAGCTGCTGCAAATGAAATAAAGATTAAGTTAAAAAAAAACAACAAGATTTTTGCTTCAGTGCTGCTGTGACTCATCAGAGACAGACTGGATGTGTAGGATTTTCCAAATATGGGAGAGAGACGTAGGAGGAGTGAGAACATTCACAGGCGAGTTGGGAAGATTCACATGCTGTTGTTTACTGTATTTACTGTATGTCAGATAGTTTGCGGACAAACACATTATTGTTTTTTTTTTTTAACAGACTGTGAATGTGACGGACTCACCTGACCCCAGATGGTCCCCTCAGAGTTTTCCACCTGCTCCCAGCGCAGCCTCTTCACACTCATGTGGTTGGTGTCCGAGGCGTGGTGGCCTGACTTGGGCAGCGGAGGGGGTTCACACGGTGGTGGCAGGGGTGGAGGCGGAGGTGGCGGGGCCTTAGAGATCAAAAAAAAATTTTTTCATTGGTAAATATTGTTCTTGTAAAGTACAATAGCTCACAACTTCAAGGTCCAGTGTGTAGGATTCAGGGGCCTAACTAATATTTATGATTATCAGTTTATAATACCTGAAATTAAGAGACCTTTTTCAGGGTTCCTACAGCTTAACGCCAGTTAGTTTAAAGTCTTCATAAGATTTTTTTTAATGCAACTCAAATAAATTTAAGAGCAATTTTACACTAACCAAAACTGAAAAAAATGTAAATGGCATCAATTACTTAAAGTAGGTACAGTTTTTTCAATTCAGTAATAATAAAATAATACATAATTCTTTGGTTCAAGTTAAAAAGTTAGGTGATTTAAAACTTTCTAGAATGGCATATGTGGGAATCAATAAAATGACATTATCATAAATGTAACATGAATTGTTGATATACTCTTCATTAGTTGCAATAAAGAAAATAAGTTCAGTGCCACCACAGACTGTAAATGTTTATGTGAATGCTCCTGTTTTCTCAACATATACCGTCTTTTCTTCTATCCTGAGCTGTGTGACAGAGGCAAAGAGCAGATGAGCCGTCAAAAGATGCATTTGGTTTTCCTCTGACAATCTCAAGGTCTGTCGTCTGTATGCACACATTGTGTGATGCCAAATATAGAAAACTAACTCTTGATTTTTCTCTGCGACACCTCTGTTGCTAGGCGCTCATTGCTGCCTTGCTGCTGCATGATTATTCTGTTCTCGTTTGGAGCGTGCATCATGTTTCAAAACGACAGTGAATGCAGATGTTACCTGTTGTGTTTGGTGCTCCTGCCGTTGGGGGGTCTCATAGGTCTTGGTGTGACTGGGGAGGGTGGAGTGAGAGGCTGGAGGCTTTGAAAGCAGCGATGAGGCCGCTGGGCCTTGGGTCTGACTCTGGGATGAGCTGTGATCCTGGAGGGACGGTGGCAGAGGGCCCTGATAGCTGTGTTGGTGGTGGAGCTGGTGGTGCCTCTGTAGGACGAGTTGGCTCGGTCTCAGCGGCTGAGGGGAGGGCTGAGGGGACGGCTGGATGAGGGGCTGGAGGACTGGCTGGGGCTGGCTGAGCTGCCGGGGGAGGTAATGGGCGCGGGACGGCTGGGAGGACCGCAGGGTGGTGGAGTGGGCATGTGAGAGGCGAGAGGTGGAATTGGTGGTCTGGAAGCGCTGGTGAGTTTTCTCCATGTCGGGGAGCACTTTGTGTAGAGGAGAGCGGCTTGACAGAAGGGTCCTTGGAGGGGGCGGAGGTGGAGGGATGATAGGGTGGTGAGGCTGGAAGGGCATCCGGCTGCGGGGAACATGCTCGGGGGAGAAGCGGACAGGCGGCAGGGGGTCTGTGAACTGAACAGGGGGTGGTATCAGAGCCTGGAAAGGCGGGGGAGGCGGCGGGCTCTGGGTGGGAGGTGGCGGTATGGGTTCAGATCCTGAGGAGTAGGAGGGAGTGGAGGCCTCATCACTGCTACTGTGGTCCTCGCTGCTGCCACTGCTGAGCTGCCGAGGCATGAAACCCACATCCTGGTCCTCCTGGAAACTCATCTGGAGGATGGAAAGGGACGCCGTCAGGCCTGATCATCACAACTTTCACCTCGATACACCCTAATAAATCTCTTATACATCATACAAATCTTAAGATAAATGCACTGTGGCTTTTTTCAGTGTTAAACTCTTGCTTATCTGTATTTTTTTTTTCATGGGACAGAAAAGCTGAAAACAAAACAAAACAAAACAAAACAAAAGAAAAAAAACACATGCTATTAAATTAACACTCATCTTCATAAACTGAGCAAAAACTTAAAAGCAATACTTTTGTTTTTGCTCCCACTTTTAACATGTTTTGCTTAAAGATCTGAGACTTTTTTAATGCACTCAAAAGATATATTTCTTTCAAATTTTGGTCGCAAATTTGTTAAAGTCTGTGTTAGTGAGCACCTCTCCTTTCCAAGATAATCCATCCACCTGATAGGAAGAGAACGACCAAATGTTTCCCATTCTATTCCTGAGATATGACGTTGAGTAAGTAGTAGTAACAGAAAAGTGTTTTTGTAGAATGTTATGATATCACAGTGAACTTGACCTTTAAACCTTTTGGTTATAAAATTTCATAATTTGATCATTTTTTCCTGTTAGTGTAAAGTTTTGTCAGAATTGGAAAATGAATATTTAGATATGGCCAAAAATGGTGAGGTTTAGTGAGGTCACACATAACTTGACCTTTGACCACTTAATTTCATTCTTGAGTCAGAGTGGACGTTTGTGCCGAATTTGAGGAAACACCCTCAAGGTATTATTGAAATATTGCATTCAAAAGAATAGGACAGACACAAGGTTACAGTGACCTTGAGCTTTGACCTTCAACCACCAAATTATAGCCAGTTCATACTTGAGTCCGAGGGGACGTTTGAAGAAATTTGAAGAAATTTCAACAAGGTGTTCTTGAGATATTGCAATTACGAGAATGACAATGATGGACAACCCAAAAAAATTTGTTAGAATTTTACGAGAAGCGCAGCAGAAATGAATTTTCTGTTCACAGATATCCCAAAGAATCAGTCAATGTCTAGTGTGACACCATTTGTCTCCTGCAGTGCGACATGTCCCCTTTATGTCAAGTTGATCAGGTTGTTGAATGTTGGTCCTCTCCTCTTCAATGGCTGTGTGAAGCTGCTAGATATCAGCAGGAAGTGGAGCATGCTGTCGAACACTTGGATCCAGATTATCCCAAACACGCTCTGTGGTTACATGTCTGGTGAGTCTTCAGGTCATGAAAGAACTGTGATGCTTTCAGATCCAGAACTGAGTACAGATCAACACGGGGCCATGCACTATCATGCTGCAACATCAGGTCATGGTGGCAAATCAATAGTATGATGATGGCTCTCGGGATCTTGTCACGGTATCTCTGTGCATTCTAAGTGGCGACTAATGCATCTGTGTTCACTGTCTATAGCAAATGCCAGCCCATACCATAACCCACACACACCATATGTGCCTCTGCCATCTGCCCGGTGCAGTGTGAAACTGTGATTCATCTGTGAACAGAACTCTTCTCCAAAGTGCCAGACACCTTCAAAGGTAAGCAGCTGCCCACTCAAGTTAGTTACGACGACAAATGTACATGAGCGTCTCTGAGATGGTTTCTGATGGTTTGTGCAGAAATTCGGGTGTTCAAACCAATTGCTGGATCAGCTGTTCAGGTGGTTGATTGCAGATGATCTTGCGGGTGAAGTTGCTGGATGCAGAGGTCCTGGTCTGGTCTGCAGTTGTGTGGCTTGTTTGATGTACTGCTAAATTCACGACACTGGAGACGTCTTATGGAAGTGAATTGAACATTCAGTCTAACAGCTCCTGTGGTCAGCAGCCAGTGGCACGCTCCATCTGCAGCTTTGTGTTGTGTAATTACAAATTTTATAGTGCCCTTTTGAGCCAAGTTTCCACCAAAAAATACCTATTTCCACTGCAGACAGTACTACGTCCAACGGATTGCAGTGTTACTAGCTCCAACTTTTAGTATCAGATCAGTGTGCTAGGCATCCCAACAGAGGGGTGACGAAAAATAAGGTCGGTAAGGAAGGAATCTAATGGTACAATCCACAATGGAATCACAAAAATAACCATTCTAATGTGTACCAAACTGAACTGAACTGAACTGGGCTAGACTAGACTAGACTGGACTGGACTGGACTGGACTGGACTGCTTGGTGGAAACAGGGCTTTATTGTGACCATTCGAAGGCACAACTGTGCAGTAATGATGCTGTTTAATCTGACACAGGTTAAAAGAAACAGCAGGTGGATGGATTATCTTGGGAAAGTGGAATTGCTCACTAACATAGATTTTAAAAGAGAAATATATCTATGGAGTGCATTAAACAAAGGTCTATAGCTTTAACTTAAACCTGAGAGAAATGGGAGCAAAAACAAAAGTGTTGTATTTAAATTTTTGTTTAGACTTGTTATAGATCACAAGAAATCTAATAATGTCGAATCTATTGTTAAATACTTAGAGATCAGTTTTAAAATATGTGCAACCCCGTGAATTATGTACGATAAGCTGCTCTCCCCATTTCTGACGACAAACACAAAGCCACCCCCACTGCTGTAATTAATAATTCAGGTGAAGATTTAAAGTCAGCCAGTACCTTATTATCGTTATTATAACCTTAGGCAGATAAAATGACACTCTACTGTATAACTGAGTATCATGTTTACTTACAGGCACCCCTCTTCTTCTGAAACCATGACAACCACCTTGATATATCTGTTCATGTAACACAAGTGTTCATTGTAGCGTACATTAGAGCTGCTCTAATGTCAACATGCAACACTACAACTTCAGTCTAATGAGCATTTTGTTTCTTATCTGATGAGAAGCAAAATGCATAGCAATAAAATTGTCTGTAAATCATGCTACATGTTATATTTCAGAGTTAGTATAAACAAAAAAAATCATGACAGTACTTGCTTTTACAGAGTATCTTATATTGTGGTCAGACTGCTCTACCACACATAATCGGCATCGTTTCATGGCAAAAATACCAACAGTATTACTGGCATGAAATAAAGCCTGTCAATCATTCTATTTGAGCGGTTAGACCACAGACTGTATAAAAGAAGTGGACGTGAAGTGGACAGTAACGTCCCCCACTGGTTTGTGGACTCCTTATTTGAAGCCTATTTTGGCCATTGTCTTCTTGTTTTCGTGGTGACAGCAGTGACCATATTTAGACAAAACGTTGGTTGCCGTGGAGGATTCACATTGCTCAATCTCTATCCTGAGTGACAGGTCGCCAAAGTACTGACTTGTTTATCACAAATTAGCCACACCCTATAGCATACCCTGTTTTATCATCTATTTTACGTCCTTTTTCCTCAGAGGTGACGCTATAGTTAGTATATAATATATAGTTTCGACAAAGTCCTTTCTTTACATCTCCTTTGCATTTTTACACAGAATCAGAAAATAGCAGGCCAGCATCGAGGAAACGAAAGATGCATGATGTTTAACACAACAGCGTCGACCTCTAGTGTGACACATTGAATTTGTCGGCAGCTCTTTCTAAAAAATAACAAAACACATAAATTCCCATCATTTAGCTTCCCTGTTTTATGGTGGCTGATCTCGACCTCCACTCAGAAGGTAAGGAGCTCCTGGACCTCACTGTTTCAACAATTTGCTACATTTACTGCCACTGTTATTCTTTGAGTTAAACTGTTGCTGGCTACTTTTTAAATCTCCCTCTCTGGGTCACACGCATAACACGCTGTCACAACCATCCCATTTATGTTCCTGTCCTGCATTGGCTTCACTTTTTAAACCTGGAGGCTATGTCCACTTCTTTTATACAAACCATAACTTATGCTCAGACATTACAACTAAAAATAATTTTTTTGTACTTAATTTGACATGGAGAAACTTTAAACCTAAAATAGAAACAAGGAATAATGAGATATTGAAATATATATTCTACAATAAAAATAAAAAAATTACCAAAAAAAAGTACACATAAAAACAAAGCGTGAACTCCTTGTTTGTGTATAGCTACAGCTGACATGTCTACCTCACCTCCTCATAGTCGTTCTCCCCAGGTACAAAGTCGTCCACCAGAGTGACCCGGTGGCCCAGCTGCTCGCTCAGAGCATCCAGGAACTTGTCTGTGTCCCGGCTGCGAGGTGGGCGGGAGAAGGTGAACAGCTTCTTGCGGCGGGTCAGCGTGTTGGGACCGCTGTCCGAGGGCTGAGGGGAGGCAGGAGGGCTCTCCAGGCTGACGTAAGGGTTAGATTCGACGCTGCTCTGGTGGTGGATCTCATACACAGGTGTGGGGAGGGGCTCCTTCCAGGACAGAGACAGGCCGGATTTGCGGCTCCCTGTGATGGAGGAGATCAAAGATGTCAGCGTGGTGCACTTATTCAGTTCCACTGTGCTGCATTATCAAACGCTGACACTGCAGGGAATTTTTTAAATATAGGCCTAATGCTACTTATTCCCTCAAGAAATTATGTGTGACATTCTCGGGCATGTTGTTGCCTCAGGGATCCTTTCATCTGAGCGGTTACCATGGCAACAAAACAATAAGCTGCAGGCTCCTGTGCACATATAGATTGTGTCATTTTAATGAATTCTAACCTAAACACATTGATTGGTTCTCGTGCCATGTTCACATCAGAATTTTAAACACCCAAAACAATTTTGTTAATACAATCCCAATTCTAAAAAAGTTGTAATGCTGTGTAAAATGTAAATAAAAACAGAATGCAATAAATTGTAAATTTGTTGTTTTTTGTAAATATACACTAACTCTGAATTTGATTCCTTCACCATGTTTAAATGAAGTTGGGACAGAAGCATGTTTACCGCTGTGTGACATCACCTTTTTTTTTTGATGACACTGAGGAACTGGGGACACTAATTGTTGAAGTTTTGAAACTGAAATTCTTTCCCATTTTTGCTGGTTATATGACTTCAGTGTCTCAACAGTGCTTTATAATGCTCCACACATGCTCAGTGGGAGACAGGTCTGGACTGGCAGGCAGATCAGTCTCGTAACTGCACTCTACTACAGTAGCTGCACTCACTACAAAGCCACGCTGTTGAAACACGTGCTCAATGTGTCTTGCTGGAATAAGAGGAGACGTCCCTAAAAAAGACGTTGTCTGGATGGCAGCATATGTTGCTCCAAAACCTGTGTGTACCTTTTAGCATTCATGGTGCCTTCACGAATGTGAAATTACCCATGATGCCATGAGAACTAACCCCTACACACACGCACAAACACCATCACAGATGCTGACTTTTAACTTTGAGCTGGTAACATTTTGGATGGTCCTTTTCCTCTTTAGCCTGAAGGACACGGAGTCCATGATTTCAAACTACAGTTTGAAATGTTGCCTTGTCAGACCACAGCACACTTTTCTACTACTCAGTCCATCTCAGATGAGCTTGGGGGGTAGAGAAGTTTACGGGGTTTCTGGATGTTGGTGCTTATTTATTAGGATATGTGACATTTTAAGTAGTATCCACTTGTATTTAAAAATCTAACGTGACATGAACATGGCATCTGTCATGTGCCACTTAGGCTTTAAGTTATTCAGTTTTATTTCTTACAAAATTCAACAACTCATTTTGCATATACATCAAACCTAAACAGCACATGATTGTGAACCACTGATGAAAGCATGTGTCTGAAAGCATGGGCACATTGTGTGTGTGTATAGTTCTGTGTTTGGTGTGTGTGCTTCAGCCCTAGAGTACCTGTGAGAGGGGGGAGTGTGAGGGGGGAGAGAGGGCGCCCGTAGGCCTCAGTCTGTCCCTGGCCCTCAGGCTCCACTGAGGAGCCACCCTGCAGCGGCGGCACACTCTTCCCCGCGTACACATTCTCCAGCTCCGTGTACACCCCTGTCATCTACGGGTGGAGGCATGATCAGCTGGTTAACACACAGTTCGCTTTGAAGGTCTGCGGCTGTTAGCATTTTGGGAATCTAATATCTCATGTCAAATCAATTACAAGCAGACCTTCAAATGATGTGAGAGCACAGTAACATTACAAGCATCCATTATGCCAGTGGCTGAGCAGCT
This sequence comes from Plectropomus leopardus, assembly GCF_026936395.1. Lineage (NCBI taxonomy): Eukaryota > Metazoa > Chordata > Actinopteri > Perciformes > Serranidae > Plectropomus > Plectropomus leopardus. The sequence goes on along the minus strand of NC_142194.1, from coordinate 20,992,951 downwards.
CGGTGCTGAGAAGCTGCAGTTATACCTACATGATTGAGGTCAGGGGACTCGGGGAAGGAGGTTCCATCTCCAGACTGCCTCTCCTCCGGGCTCCCAGATTCATCCACATGAATTCCTACAGCACAATAAGGCATGAACAGTGACACATGGACATAAGCCTCCTCCTTCCATCCATCCACCCACCCCCGGCTGAGAGGAGGAGAGAGGATGGAGCAGAGAGGAAGAGTGCGGAGGAGACAAAAGACAAAAAGCTTGGCTTGTTAGCGATGGCAATGGAGAACTATGAATGAAATCTGCTGGAAATAAACTCTGTGAGCTTGTGGACGTTATCCAAAGCGCAGCTGAGATATGGAGTTAATGTATGAGTGTATGACAGCCATTTTTGTCTTATAAGGCCTTCAGGTCTCCACAGACAGTTTGCTGAGCTCACATCTTTTTCAGCAACAGTCTAACAATTACACCGATTCCCACCTGGGAGCTGACCAGCGCAAACTCAGCCTTATTACTGCAGATCAACCGGAGCTAGTGGGGGTTAGCTGCCACGCCAGAGGGAATATTAATGGTACAGTAACTGCTGAAGGAAGCTCATTTACCGCCTAGTATGTCCAGGGATTCCACCCTGAAAAAGATGCTATAATACTGAATTAATAATGAGGAGGAGATTTTTTTTGCCTGCTTGAGGGCAGTGGAAACAGACATCATCACCATTTAAGTTGATGTGGCGACCACGTTTGAAGTTCATCCGTGAAGAGAAACAGATTATTATGATGTCTCTGCTCAGTTATGAGTCTCTAAAATTCCCTTTTGGCGGAGACGTTTTGAAAGCTATTAAGACCTGTGTATAAACAAAACCAGCCCTGTGGAGATTACACTGATTTTAAATGCTTGTTCTTGTTGTTGTCGTGTGCAGCGTACCCATCCCCAGGTGAGTCCCGATGATGCAGTCATCAGAGCTCCTCTCTCTGAGGCTGCTGCGGTACGACGTCCCCGTCACGCGCATCGAGCTGCTTCGCCGGTGGTGTTCCGGGCCGACATCAGGCTCTAGCACCGCTGCAAAACATAAACACACACACACACACACACACACACACACACACACACACACACACACACACACAAATACTAAAATTAATAATATTTACAAGCTAATCATACAGTCATTACACTGTAAGGAGGCCCATTTCTGTCATTGTGCTTTAAAGAAACATCCAGTGAAACATTTTAAAAACTAACTTTCACTAAATATTATTATCTCAAAAAATGACTTACCCCCCCCCACCACCACTTTTCTCAACTTAATGACTTCATATCTCTAGATAATGACTGGGTCTCGCCTAGGGGACCAAATGTGACTTAGTATAATGAGTTTGTATTTATAAAGATTGTAGTGTTGTAGTATTTATTATTATTACAGTCTATTTTCTTTAGATGAGTCATCACTAAGTTTGTCATTATAATGACTTCATTTTTTTTCACTTTGGTGTAAACTGGTAATAACTTGTGTTTGTGTTAATTATAAAAAAAACTCCCTAACAGTACGTATAACACCAGGTGGCAAACCATACAATTTAGATTTCTAATTCCATTGATATTTATTTATCGATTGTCTGCTGTCACTGTACGTGTCTGATTTCCACGTTATGTTTCTGACTCACCGCTGCTTTTGAAACCCAGGAAGCGAGACAGCTTGCCCTGGCAGCGCTCCTGCTCGTCATACGTCAGTAGCTGGTAGATGAACTGCCAGATCAGCTGTTTGGCCGGAGTGTCCAACACCGGAAAAACGTCCACTATCAGAGTGTCCACATTCCTGCGAACACACACACACAACCAATTCATCCTTACACATATTTATATAACCAGCCCTGTTTCCTGCTGGGTAACTGACTGCCATATGATGTGAGGATTTAGATTTAGATTCTATGCATCTGTAACGACACGTATAGCTGAGAGTGAGGATTAAAACACATTTTCATGAAAAGGTGGGAAGATAAGAGGGATGTCAGTTCTGGTGGGAGTTTCGCCTTCGGGTGTTTATACTGTATGCATACACTGTGGAATTCAATTTTTTGCTTCTAATCCTGCAGTATCACATGTTACCATCATCTGCAGAGCTCTATTCGTCTTTTCCTGCTTAGCTATGTGCATTTGTTTCTTCACTGCTTTTTCTTTCACCACCTCTCTTTCGCATGCATTAAGAGCATCCTCAACAGCCTGATATATTAGGTGTCACAAACACAGTTTCCTGGCAACAGCTTCCTCTCCATCAATGTAAAATACTCAGTTAACAAAGTCATGTCACCAAGAGAGTTTGACAAAAACTTTGGTGCAGACTGCAGAGCTGAATGTTTCTTCCTCCTCACACTTGCGTCCATGCTCTCTGTGCCCTCTTTTTACTATTTCATCCCACTGACCTGTGTTGGAAGAAGGTCTCCAGGGACTTGCAGACGGTGTACCTCTCCTGGATGGTCAGCAGGTGCTCCAGCTGCTGGCTGAAGGTCCGTCCATGGACTTTGATACTGGGCGGGAGAATCTCTGCCACCCACTGCAGAGAGCTGAGGGCTGGAGACCTGTGTGAAAGATGATCATAATTTATCTCCATTCATAAACTCAAACACACCACCAGTTTTCTTTCTCCTTTGTTCTACATCTTTATTGACACTTGAACTCAATCCAATTTAGTATCTGACCAAATGTCTCCCCTTCTGTTCCTCTGATACAACACTATTTTAATGGCCATCAAAGTGTTTTAGCAGAACATTATGATGTCATAGTGACCATGACCTTTGACCTCCACGTTCTAATCAGCTCATTCTTGAGTCCAAGTGGATGTTTTTGCCAAATTTTAAGAAATTTCCTCAAGGCTCTGTTGAAATATTGCGTTCACAAGAATGAGACGGACGCAAGGTCAAGGTGACTTTGTCTTATGACCACCAATATCTAATCAATTCATCCTTGACTCAAAGTGGATATTTGTGCCAAATCCGATAAATAACCCTCAAGATTTCCTTGAAATACTGCATTTATGAATGAGACAGACGCAAGGTCACATTGACCTGAACCTTTGACCACCGATATCTAATCATTACAGTCCAAGGACAATTGTGTTAAATTTGAACAAATTCCCTTAAGGAGTTCTCTGGATATTGCGTTTACAAGAATGAAACAGATGAAAGGTCACAGGGACCTTGACTTTTGAAAGCGAAATTCAAATTAATTCATTTTTAAGTCTAGGCGGACGTTTGTGCCAAATTTAGGGAAACTCCCTCAGGGCCTTCTTGAGATACTGCGTTTGAGATAATGAGACAGAGGGGGTTACAGTGACCTTTGACCACCAAATTCATATAAGTTCATTGTTGAGTGGAGGTCTGTGCAAAAATTGAAGAAATTACTTCAAGGCATTCTAGAGATATTGTGTTCACTAGAAAAGGATGAACAGACAGACAACCCATAAACATAAAGCCTCCACTATCACTGGTTACAGAGGCATAAAAATGCAGCATCACCTGACCGAGGGATGTGATGTTAGTTCGTTTGTCATAACAGACAATGAGAAGCTGGAAATGTCAGTTTGTCAATATTTGTTGTCAGTTTATATTGACCTGGAGCGCGGTAACGTGGTGGGGGCCAGGCTCGGAGATTCTTCTGGATCTGTTTGGTCTGAGGAGTACTCGGATGGACCCTCCTCTACCACCAGAGTGGGCATCGCCCCACTGCCCTGCAGCATGGACACCACCTTCTCATGGGAACAGTTCCTGCAAAGACAACAAGGACAGGAGAGTAGGACTTGAGGAAATGATGGAGAGTTGATGGACTTTTAGCTAAGATCATATCAACTGCATGACCTCCACAGGTATAAAGTAAAATTTTAAGACTGTTCAATACCACTTGAAATAAAAAATTAAGACCAAACTTGCAAATAAAATATTAGTGTGGCATGATGACGTTCTGTAGTCACATTTAACCACCTTTTTTAAGACACATAAAAGCTTCAGAGTTCACAGTGGGGTATTTACAGTATTTTGTGTTGCAGAACAAAACAGTTAAGTCTCTTCAGCTTGTGTTAACCAATACCTTATTTCAGACATCCAACCAAAAACACATTCAAAGAACATATTAAATTCAAGATGAGGATACAGGAGGTGCTGAAATGCTAACCGATGTCCATGTTCATTGTATGTATGTTTATTTTGTGTCTATCTACCATGATCATGTAGCACTAAACTGCATCTTTTTACAGCAGAGACACACTAGTTTTATGAAAAGACTATCTGTCCAGCAAATATTTGACATACATAATCTTTCACAATCACCAAAAATTCATATCAAGCCACCAACAAAAACATCTATTAACATTTTCTCTGTAAAATGCATTATTATTTGCATTTGTGGTACAAAATCTGCAGCAATCGGCAACATGGTAACTCCTCTTCAAGTTGTTACTATATTACCGTTGTTACATCAAAGTGAGAACATCTTATACTTCCTGTGAGATACTGTTCTAACAAGGTATCCATAATTCACCTCAGCTGTAACGGAAAGATGAAGATGATGGAGCTGAGGTCGAGAATACAACTGATTTGACTTATCTTCAACATCAATTTTTGATGTTTTTGTAAACAAACCTCATGCTCACTTTGCAAACACGACACTCAACGTACCACCATGTACTTGTTTTCTTTCTTTCTCTGGTGAACAACTCCCACTGTTTAGCTGATCACCTCCCACTGCAGCAGCAGCAGCAGCTGCGGTGTGTTATTACGCAGAGCAGTGAAATTGTATGGCACCAATCAAAGTCCATCAGGCCGCCATGGGAACAGCCCTATCTCACATGGCTTTCAGGGTGGCAGAATGAGTAATAACTGTTTCTTCACACAGTGCCAGGTACAGCAGCTTATAGTATATTGCTTGTTATTTGCGGAGCTCGTACAGCCACGGTTCAATTTGATCCACGCTGGATTTCTTATTGTATCTGCACGCCCACACTCACTTTCCTAGAATCCACAGGCAGAAGGTCAAGAAGTTGTAAAGTCCACAAAAGAACAATGATGACGCCCACAAAAGAAGTTTAAATAAAGGCTGCGTTCACATGTCCCATACATACACACACACTGTACCTGCACACACACACACACACACACACACACACACCAAGGTTAAAAGTGAAAATTGATTCAGAGTTTAAATAAGTGTTTTGACATCTTAAGAAATATATTTCTTGTTTTATAAGAAGATCAATACCACTCTCATATCTATAATTCATAGACGGTACAAAAGAAGTGGATGCAGCCACAGTGACGTCATCGATTGGTTTATAGACTCCTGTTTTGAAGCCTCCATTTGGGCATTTTGACCATCTTGATTTTTTGGAGCCACAACCATGTATGGACAAGAATATGAAGCTGTAGAGGAGCTTCTCTGACTGAAGTATTTACATCTATAGTTACTGTAATAGACTACATAGGGACAGAATAGTGACTACTGTCTCTTAGGTGTGTTTAAAAACTGCATATTCCAGCATTTACAGGCTGAAAGAGAGGACTGTTTCCCCCTTGCTGACCACACCCCCTAACTATGACTAGACACTAACTTTATATTTGGTAGCTAGTGACTTGTCAACCACCATGCAGCCACGCTCTAAAGCATACCCTGCTTTGTGGCCTACTTTAATCTAAATGGGGCCATAAATTACAAAATGAACATCATACTATATTGAAGACTTGAAACTAGAGATTGAGGTCATAAACCACAAGAAAAATGTTACACGATACACAGACTAAAAGTCTAAATATAAGAAATGGAAGTTTGAATATATAGAATGAAATTTGAATATATGGACTAAAACATGAATATATAAAATGAAACTTGAATATATGGAAAGGAAGTTGAATATATTGACAAGAATAAGAGTTTGAAAACATGAGCTGAGATGTAAATATATATAATTAATGTCTGAATATATGGAATAAAAGTTTGAAAATATGGGCTGAAATGTGAATATATAGAATTAATGTTTGAACATATGGAATGGAGTTTGAGAATACAGAATGAAACTTGAATATGTATGTGGAATATAAGTTAAACAATGTAATGGATCTTGAATGTACAGATTAAAAGTTTGGATATACAGAATGAAACTTGAATATGTTATGAAATTCAAGTATATGTAAGGAATCTTGAAAATATAGATTAAAAGTTTGAATATATACAGAATTTAAGTTTGAACATACAGAGTAAATCTTGAGAATATATATATATATATGTGTATATATATATATATATATATATATATATATATATATATATATATATATATATATATATATATATATATATATAAAATGTAGGATATATACTACATGTAACATGTAACATTTTACCTCTGTCATATTCAGTTTATCCCTGTTTCTTGTCTTGTCCTTTCTGTCCTGTATGTAGTTTACCCATATTTTTAAGTGTGGTACGTTTTCAAGACTGTGTGTGTTTTTCTTTTAGAGAAAACAATAAAGAAAAGATGGAATAAAAAAATCTGTCTCCTTCCTCTGGATCACGAATCCATCCAACATCATAAGAGTTGGATACATATAGTAAAGCTATAAAAATTCTGAGAAGCTGATTTAACAGCTGAGACTTTGATTCCCTCCTGAGGATGACTGACAGGAAGCAGACACAGTGCACCTCAGGGATAATTAATGGGAAACTCTAACAAAACAAGAAAAAGCATTCCTGCACGCTGTGATGGATTCTCTGGCACAGTCAAAGATGGTTTTCATACGAGCAGCAGATGGTTTCTCCTCTTCTCTAAATATACAGCCTCAGTTCAAGAACTTGGACGGTAGGCAAAGACAAAATACTATCACTACAACTACTGCTGCTGCTACTCACAGTAATGATATTATCTATTAAAGACAAACCTCATGTCCAGGCCATTGAGGAAGAGGATACGATCTCCTGTTTTCAGTCCACATTCCTCAGCAGGACTATCTGAGAGGGAGACAAAGATGGCAGAAAATCAGTTTCCTGGCACAACCTGAGCAGCTAACAAGGTGCCCTGAACAGACGGACAGAGCAGGGGAAGATGGTGACTAATGTGATGCTGTCAATGTGACGTCCATCAACAAACTGATGATCTCCATGCTAAATTGTTATTACGTAAGGAAACAGTGCTGTCAAAACAATCCTCGGTGGAGTCTGCACCACCGCCCCCTCATCTGTCAAATCACAGATGAATTCTCCTTTTATTGAATGTCACGCTATTGTTTTATTACCCAAAGTTTGGACATGACAAACTCCTCATGTGTGCACATTTACGGGCCACGAGACAGACTTTAAGTTTTCCTGGTTCGTCCGTAAAGGATCAGATCACGACGAGAGACACGCTACCACCCCCACCATCTTCACATCAACCTCCATAAGGCCCACTGAGTCAGCCCGCTCTGGCCCGCTGCAGCACATGATGGTGGGGGATGATGGTGGGCGGGAACAGTGCAGTCATCATCAAACACACACACGCATAACACACACACACACACACACACACACACACACACACACACACCTCCTTCCTCACTGAGCCTGAACCTGGCAAACTCCCACAGCAGTTGCCTCTCTTGTCTGCTGCTTTTATTTGCAATAACAGTTCATTAAATAACCTTTTACTGCTGGAAATGTGAAAACATGGAGCTAATTAACACGCTCACCAAAAGCTCTTAGTGGCAATTAACCCGACAAATATTTAACACTGAGTTTCATTTTTGTGCCAAAACACTCGCTGGTAAAAAGCAGCAGGTACTGAGTAAAAAATACAATACAAAATGCTGCATTGCACAGGGTTTTGTAGTTATTCCACGTTTTGATGTTAATCTATGAAAAAAAGACATTTGAAGATGCTAGAAATTATCTAAAGGAAGACTGGACGATACAAACAATTCAACATCTGCACGACCCTGGTTGGGAGAAGCAGGCTGGAGTCCGACATGGAAGCTAAGCATTGTGGGACAGTGGATACCTAATAAACGATCCACCTAAAAAATCAATATCAGTTTAAATGTACACTATATTGGGAGTATTTTCACTGCTTTACCCTAATGTCAGACAACCCATTTTGATGGAAAAGCCATTAGCGGCTTCAGTTCCACATCTATATAGCTCTCGTCACAGTGACCAGACAAATACAGTAATTTTACCTCGCTGAACACAGGAGCTGCTGGTCTACTGCTGCTTCAATCAGTTCGTTAGTTTGTGTTATTGAGTGACTTTGGGGAATTTAAAATAACCCTTTACACACTTTCTGGTTGAATGATTGAGTGACATTTTGAATGTGAATGCCTGGGGGCCCCTGACATTTTGGAGTCCAGGGCCAGTGCTCGGTTGGCCCGTTCAGTAATATAGCAATGACTGTCGATCTTGTCATCTAGCTCTCATTACAAGAGCGAGTATTTCCTCATTAAATGATTTCTATAACTCTATATAACCCGATCTGAAAGCATATCTTTAAATGAAAACATACAACATTTATAGTAACGAGATAGTAAGTGCAAAAAACCTACTGATACTCTTCGGTAACTGGTGATAGCTACTGATAGCCATCTAAGTAAGAGACCTGGATACAGCGTTGGACACTGGTCCCAGGAGCACCGCTCCACCTTGCAGCCAATCCCCCAAAAGAAATTTCATGCACCAAGTGCTTCACATAACTCTATTAGAAAGAAAAGGCACCATCTTTGGTCTGGTATCTCGATATTATTATAAATCTATGGCTGGGCAGTGTTTATTCCTCTGAAAGTTGGTCATTGGCGTATGTAGCAAAGAAAGCTATACTTTCATAGTATATAATAACTCAGATGATCGTTGCAACTTCTGCATCATTGGACCCTTAGAGCAAGCGCACTAAAGACTTCTGCTGGCCGAGTGGCTAACTTCTGGTCCAGCACTCCGGTAACTTGAATGAGGATAAAATGATTTAATCGTGTGGCTCTTCTGGACTTTCCAAATGTTATCGGACTCAATGGATCGAATCGTGCTAGTGAAACAAGTCATTTCTCTGGGGTTGTGACGCTCAAAAAAAGGTGAGATGTGTCTTTCACAATGTAAGTCTATGGGGAAAAAATCTTTTTGGGCCCAATGGCATCAGGTGATGGACTCTGGAGTTGTAATACCGCCATTTGGCCACTACGATAAGTTGCTTCAAAGCCCAGTGCACTTTCTGGGGGCCTGTAGCTACCAGGGAAATAAAAGCGCTATCCTATTCTTATTTAAGTTGCACAATGGTTAAAGCACTTCCACTGTGCTGTAAATTGAGCTTTTATTTTGTGAAAGTAAAAGCTGGTCTATTTTCCATCTATCATTAACCTGTACCTGCCCCTACCTTCCTATCTGTATGTCATGCCTGTCTTTGTTAGTGCAAATAAAAGATTATAAAAGATTCTGAAAGCTGATGATAAATGATGTGTTTGTATAACGTGTCATTTGTAAGAGATTTGAATTTTCTGAATCATCAGTTTCTACAGAACAGTAATGCATGGTGACATATTTGTACAGTTTGTATTGACTGTGAGACTAAACTCACTGCTCTGAGTATTAGTGCACAGAACAGCCTGTTCTGTGTGTTTTCCTCTTAACATTTCATTGGTGAGTCATACCGATCCACTTCCTGCTGCACTCATAGTCACACACCTCATGATCACCTTCAGCCCCCAGTGGCACCACAACAGACTTAACCACATAATGCACATCCGCCCCCACGCCCCCATCGCCAGCCCACACACAGCAATGTTTGGGTCAAAGCAAAACACACACACACACACACACACACACACACACACACACACACACACACACACACACACACACACACACACACACACACACACACACACACACACACACAGGAGGCGTCTGTATCGTACAGGTTTTATATAGCAGCAGTACCTGGGATAACAGAGTCGATGCAGACGGGGGCGTGACCTCGCAACGTGAAGCCGAAGTTTTTCTTCCCCCGGTACACACGAACGATCCTGAACAGAGGGAGGAAGTGAGATCAACGAATGAAAAACACATTTGAGTGCAAATGGTTTTTTTTTCCAACTTCAGCTGATACTGAATATTATACATAGAGATGCGACTGGGGTGGCAAACTGTAGGCACTTTCCTTAATTGACTTATGGTAAAACAAAAGGAGGAATAAATAACAACAAAAACAAAATAAATAACAATATCAAAACATCTGTATCAATCAAATTGTTATTTCAAACATTGGAAATGGCCCAGAATTTCAAAATTGGTGCATCCCTAGTAACCAAATAACTTCTTGGGTGGGATATAGTTTAAATCATTTGGTATATAAACGCAGCATGTCTTACAAAGCCGTCTCCAATTTGCTTGATTTGTCTGACCAACAGTCCAAAGATATCCACTTTAGAATTACAGAAAACAAGAAAGATGACAAACTCACATCTGACAAGCTGTAGCCAGAGATGACGATGGACTAAACGATTATTCAGTTATTACGTTCTCAGCATTAATTGGCATCTGAAAGGCTTTCTGTGAATGGACAGGAGCCCAGCTGTCTCTGCATAATGGTGCGTTTGCTCTCTGCTGTTAACAGGGCAGTTTGCGCTTTTGTTTTCATTCGTCACTTCCTGTAGGTGGGAGTCTGAACAAGTGACGCTCCTCTTCACTGCAATCTGACTTTGTGATTTCGGTTGAGAACATGTCTTTTTGTTGTTTTTGTTTCACATAACAATCTCAAATAGTGCAGCTTCAGCTCCATATATCAATCCACTCGTCTCTCAGTGTGTTTTATTCTTCCGAGCCGAACAAAAATAATTTAGGACAAACTTGATATGGAAAAAAAAAGCTTTGACATTTTTCTGATGGTGGTGTTCTTCTGTGATTCACCCCGGTGGAGGAGCACACAGTGGAGCCTCACATTAAATCAAAGATTAGACACTTGTGGTGTCGATCCACCGGTGCGTTGCTATGGAAACGACTCAAGGCAACGCTGCCTCGATGTGTAAACGGGGGGGAGCAAAAAAACAAAAAGGACGAAAGGAGGAGAAAACATAAAGATGTTCTGTGGTTACTGGCTGTTATGTAAGACGAGCTAAATGCAGAGGGGCACATTGGATGCTGCATGTGTACCAGTGCGTGTGTGTGTGTGTGTGTGTGTGCAGCCACAATAAGAGGCGCAGCATCAGCCTGGAGCACACTTGGCAAACTGCGAGGCAGCTCAAGGCCTCGTCTCTTGATCCCCATCAGTCTGCACCAGCTGCACTTTATACTTTAAATTCAGCTCCAAAAATAATTACATAATGACCCAAATGAATCAGTCAGTCATCACTGAAACATCAACTGCTGGCTCATTGTGCAGCAGCTCCAATAACGACCTGAACAGCCTGAAATGGGGATCAATAGTTACTGATTCTGAGTATCTGTATTAATGGGCCATCGTGTAAACACACCAGTAAATCATCAGCCACTGAAATGCAGCTGATTCGGCAAATACAGCCAGTAACATTGCCCCGGTGGCGGTACATGTTGCTGCTGACATTATGCCCACCTACCAGCCTCCACCTGGGTTGCTCTGGTGATTAAGCAGCCTCATTTTAACTACAAAACACCTTTAGCATTGTTGAAAATAGCCCTTTTCACACTGCGTGTTTAAGGCAGGAATATTGTGCCATCATGTCTCATGATCAGCTGCCATACAACAACAGGCACGCTAAATGATTGGTATTGATATGTCATTGTTGACGTGCATGTTGTATGTTACACTAGAGGCCGGCACTGTTTTATCAAGCAACACACCTCTTTTGCTTCCCTGATGCCAGCATGCTCTTTAAAATCACTCACTGGAGCCACATGATGCCGCCGTTGTTTTGTTTTGTGTAAAAATGCAAGGACAGTCGTCAGCAATGTTAAAAGCATTTTGAGGTCACCAGGCGAGCTGAGGGGAGACCAGAGGGTGGGCATAATATTTCCATAACAATGCTATAAGTGCTTCTTTCATTGAGACCTATCTGGACTATCTATTTAAACACCGAAATAAAAGTTGTTGTTTTTTCCTTCACCTGAATATTGTTTTTAAAAAAGTTGCAGCAGAAGTTTAGAACCGGGTGGTATTAGCTGGAAAACACAATGGGGCCATAGCATGGAGCCTCACATGGTCCAAATTCAAAGTAGAGTTCATTTAAAGTTCATTAAAAAAAAAAATCTCTATTTCTAAAATGAGTTAATGTTATTATCTTTCTCTTTGGTTTGTGACTATAGAGAGACAATAGCATTACATTCTTGAGGGGTTGTATTCAGTTCAGTTCAGTGAAAGGCACAAATACGCAACACAACTTGTTACTGTTCCTGTGCCACTTCCACCACATGACATCATCCCTCCCGTTAAACACAAACATCTCGCCTCCTATTATTGTGTGACCTGCCAATATGATTCCACTTGACATATTCAGCCGCGCACTCTCACTCCCATGCGGCCGAAGAGACAGATCTGTGGAGTCAGTTTGTGTGGGAGTGTGGGAGCGTACTGCCTGCCCCCCCCACATCCCTGTAATCCTGTAGTCCACTGTGGTGTTATTAACTGGACAGTCGTGTAATCAGTACGTTGGTGGGTGGAGAGGTTGAACAGTCACAGCCTCTGTTATCAAAAATATCGATTCTTAATATTTGTTTCATTTTCCGCAGTATTGATCCACAGAGCGCTCTCTCCCTTATTGGTATTGTTTACTACAATCATTCTGCTGTTCTCTGCTGTGAACTGAGGACGTTTTTATCTCTGAATTCCCTCTATGTCAATTTTTCCCCCTGGTACACAACTGGGATTAACATGTTGAATTCATGAGCAGACTTCAATTTTAAGGAGCTACAGACAAGGTTATTTGGTAAAATAAAAAATGAACTGAAAACTGAACTAATTTCTATTATATTCACCTATGTGGTGCATCTTTGAGGACTTTGAAGTATTTATTATTATTGTTATTATCATCATCATCATTATATTGTTGTTAATGAAAACGTGTTTCTTATACACACAGATTTGGGGCTTTGTAAGTTCAGCTTCGTGATAAAACTCAGAGGAAAACATGCGCTTTAAGGCAGAAAAATCTGGAGATGAGGATGGAAAAAAGACATGTTTTCAAAAGATACAGGCCAATATTTATGTGTTGAGATGAACCTGCTGGTTTCCAGTAAACACTTAAAACACAGCCAACATCTCACACGTGTGCACTTACCTCTGGTTGGGTCCGAGGGGAGGATGTGCAGGCAACCCAGAGACGGACTTTCTTACGCCCCTGTCTCTCTCCCCCTCACCTCTCCCTCCGGGTTCTCCATCCCTGGGTACTGAGCTGGCCCGTTTGGACCCGTGGTGTCGGTCGGAGTGATCCTCGCTCCGACTGCGGCGGATTCTGCCCTGCGGCTCACTGATGCTCTTGCTGCGGCAGAGCCGGTTGATCACATTCTGGTTGACGGACTCGTCGAAGCGCTGCCGGTGCTTCTTGGGAATGAAGATTCTGGCGAACATGGTGGCATGTGAAGGGAAAGAAATGTTAGTTTTTTTTGTCCACAAGAGTTGCCTCAAAGAGAAAGAAAAGATCAGGAAAAAGGACGGAGCTACATCACAGATCCACCTCGCTCCAAAAACATTGGATTTCCAGTGAGATAACAGCAAAAATCCAGCACTAGCAGAAATTAAAAAGTGATGATCAGCTCGGTCACATTGAGTCAAATCAACTGGCGTCCTACTTCAAGACTCCAAAAAGAGAAGAGAAGTTGAACATAAAGCCAGAGACAACAGATTTGTCTCAGTGAGGAAATATCGGCGTCACTCGCTGCTCGCTGGAGTCTCACTGCAGCGCGAGGTACCAGAGTCAGAACACAGTGAGAGAGAAAAGGTGTGGGAGTGAGCGAGCATGGGATTTCTCCTCTGCTATCTCTCTCTCTCCATCTACAGTATCACTCGCTCTCCCACACTTCCGTCCACGCTTCACCTCGGTGTCACCCAGTCAGTGTGAGCACCGAGCAGGAAGCCGTCGTCATCTGATTGACCTCAGACCGCACTGCTCTGACAGATACTTGTTTTTCAGCCCAATAAGGTAAAAGACTAGAATAATTTACCTCATAAAAAGCAGCACTCAGTAGGTGGAATAACTAAATTAATCATTCTCATTTAAATCAAGTGTCCAGTATTTTTCCAAAAGCTTCATCTCGTCATTGTTAAACGCCTCTGCGCATCATTTTATCCTTTTAGACATTTGTGTTAAATTTTGTCATAATTAGTGAGTGAATTCCAGAGTTATGGCCAAAAACATGTTTGTGAGATCACAGTGACCTTTGACCACTAGATTCACCAGCAAGTCTAATAACTTTATTCTTAAGTGGACGTTTGTACCAAATTTGAGTAAACTCCCTCAGGGTGCTTTGTGGAACATTGCATTCAGGAGAATTAGAGGGATGAAGGTGTCGGTGAGTTTTGACCACCTTATTATTTTAATGTTGAGTCCAAGTGGATGTTTGTGCTAAGTTTAAGAGAACTCCACCAAAGCCTTCGTTAGATATCATGTTCACACGAATGGGATGAACAGACATTTGTCTATTATCATGTTTTTGGCTGAAAACCCAAAGATATGAAGCTACAGCCAGGGCACAGTTAATGTGACTTAGAATAAATACTAGTAACAAGGGGAAACAGCTAGCCTGAATCTGTCCAGCTGCAACAAATCAGCTCACTAATTAACATGCTACGTTATGTTTGAACTTTTTTATGTCATCAAATCCTTTTTTGATAAGCACTGGGTCTAAGGTTTTGTCTGAAATGTTTCAACATAGTGCAGATGTTTTGGTAGCAAATGCCAAAATGTTACTTTTTCTGAGGAAAAGTCAAATTTTTCAAATGTTGTGTTCAAACACAAGCAGACATTCAGAGACAATTGTATCAAAATAAAACAGTCAAAAATTGAAAAAATTGTAATTTTTTAAATCTGTAAATATCTAATTCTAACGCTCTGAGACCCGACGGTGATCCTGGCTGAAACGTCTGTCTTCAAGAGGCTGTACACGGATGAATTTAAAAGCTAGAGTGGTGATACTGGTATCATATAAAACTTAAAGAACAGAGGAATACCAACCATAGCATCTCAAAAAGTGAGCCAAATAATGATCTGAAGTTAGGCTAAATACTGGAGAGAAAATGCATGTCCATTTTCACATATATATGATTGAGAGCATGTAGCTCAAAATGTCACCTCCGTGGTAATTGAATTAAATTTGGTTTTTTTTTGCATGCAGTTTAAATGTGTTGTTTTTGCCAGTTGTATTTGAATATTTCTGCATGCTGGGGTCCCTAAACAGTCTTTAAATTACATAAATTGTACTGATGGAAAGCTAGGACCCTTGTGGATGCAATTAGCCCAGTTTTATCCATTTGTGATAATGTTTGTCTCCATAGCGGCTGTTTCATTACAGTGAGACCATTTCTTTGAAACAGACTGTATAAAATGAGCTGTAGTGACCTCTAGGATAATCACAGCCTCATAGAACTTTACAGCCAAAAACTAGAGACACTGGGCTTTCAGAGGATGTTCGGCTTTCAGAGGTATATTAAAAATAAAGGGGTTTCTCAGCAGTTTCAATAACAGAAGCGCTCTCCATCCAATCGCAGAAAAATGCAATTCTCAATGCTCCTCAAGGTCTTGGTGTCTTAATGTGGTATTTTAAAGGGATTTTGATCATTTTTATCAGTTCTCCAGTGGGGAAAATGCTTAAATTTAGCCCAATGACAAAATAGCATCAACCCAACATCTGCTGCAGCAACTTATGAGACAAAATAAAGCACAAAAACAACCACTGCATACTTCCAACATAATGCTCTAAGCCGCTTTAAACTTCAAAAGCGTTAATAGTCACCTTACCAAAACACAGTGTTCATTAGAGATTTATGAGTAGAAAACTTCACACGCAGAGCTGAAAAAAGACAAAAATGTGTCTTTGTGTGTCTCAGAGGGTAAAATATGAAGTAAACAATACCAAAACTCAGACTGGACAGTTTTTTGCTCCGCAGACACATTTTGGTCGATACCAAAAAAACAACTGAGCCATTCTTGGCAGACTGATATCATTTTGTGGCACTATAAACTAGCAAAATGTCAAAGAGGGGGATGAGTGTGGACAGTAACCAAACCTGGCTGGTAACCAAACAACAGAGCTGACTACGAAAACAAAATGAAATGAATTCCCCCAACACACATACACGCACACACACACACACCAGTGCTCAGCTGACAACACAAAACATTTCATTCAAGCGATCAGAGAGCTGCTGCAACCACCCACACATGCATGCGTGAATAGCCTTTATAACTACACCTGTGAGAACATTCACAAACAGGACTCTTAATTTGTTCTCAGGCATGTCTAACCTTAAAGGACAAGTTCACCAGTTCTATATAATATAATATATATAATACTTTCTCATAGCTGTATATTTTTGAGTGAATCATATGTAAATACTTACATGTCAGAATAAGGTCTAATAATAATTCTTTGGCTCAGCCAGATTTACTTCGCTGTACCGCCAGTCCACGCTGACTTAAACTGTGCACATGAGTTGAGACCCGACCTGATCGTAGCCTCCGCTCACATCCGTAATGTTAGTGTGGAAATGACTACATCCAGTTGTCTATCGTACGTTGCTTTTGGAAATGATTGTCACGGTCTTTGTCAAACCACACTTAAATGGATTGAAAAAATTTGGACTGCACTGTTTGATGTGCATAAAGAATCCCGGCTGCTTTTAATGTTTTTTTTGGTTTTTTTTAATGTGGCCAGACTCCAGAATCCAGTGTGAACTGGTCATGATTGTATGGAAGTATACTTGGAGGCCACTGAAGTCTGCATTTGCAGTTTGGCTTAGAAGTTGGTGTTCAGTGGAAGCCAGTGAATTTGAGAGCAGACGATAATGAGGACGAGGAGAAAGGCTTTTTGTGGAGCAGTGATGTGTTTGATGTGGAGGCAGAGCCAGGAGTGTTGGGAATGTGATGTGAAACAGATTTCATCCAAGATTTCAGGGTGTGATGTGATGATGTGTTTGTAATCATGGAGTGACTCCTGCATTGAGTAATGGCCAGAAAACTTTTACAATTTTTAGAACGGTATGATGTCACAGTAAAACTGACCTTTGACCTTTTGGATATAAAATGTCATCACTTTATCATTTTATCCTATTAGAGACTTGTGTAATTCTGGGCATAATTAGTGCATTAATTCTTGTATAATGGCCAAAAACATGATTTATGAGGTCACAGTGACCACCAATTTAACCACCAATTTCTAATCAGTTAATTGTTAAGTGCAAGTGTACGTTTGTGCCAAATTTGGAAGGAAAAAAAACCTTAAGGCCTTGTTGAGATATATTTGCGTTCATAAGAATGAGAGATTGCAAGGTCACAGTGTCCTTTGAACTTTTACCACTAAAATCTAATCAGTTCATCATCGAGACCAAGTGGACATTTTTGCGAAATTTGACAAAATTCCCTTGAACTGTTATTGAGATATCGGGCTCACAAGAATAAGACAGAAGAGGTCACAGTGACCTTTGAGCACCCAGATCTTATCAGTTCATTGTTGAGTCCAAGTTGACATTTGGGCCAAATTTGGAGAAACTCTCTCAAGGCGTTCATGAGATATCATGTTCATGAGAACGGGGTATGTAGATGGATGGACAACCAAAAAAACAAATTCATCCGGCCAGCGATAGCTGTAGAAATCAGACTTGTATCTGATTCAGGAGCACACAAATAAAAGTGGTCCAAATTGAAACCAAAAAGATCAGATTTGTGTGATTTGTGCAGTTCACACAGATCTGAGTCACATATTGAGCACAAAGATCCAGTTCTGCCTGCAGTCTGAAAGAATCATCTGATTCCACATTTGTTAAATCACAGCAGCACTGAGATCCAACTGAGAGCAGAGCCCAAACACAGCTCTGCACAAACAACTGTTTTGATTCCCACCTACACCAGTCTGTTGTGTTCTGAAGAGCTGATTCGCTGCTGATCTGCTGATCACATGAATCAGACTGGGTGTTAAAAACAGCCCCAGTGGAGTAATTAGCACCAAGCGCGCTGATGGAGACAACATGGAGACAACAGCTACCACTGTCCGTGTCCTCCAGAAGCTAATTAAGCCGTATAAAAACAACTTTGACAGCCAAATAAAGCAAATAGGACACACTTAGAGAACAAAGAGAAAGGGAGGAAAACTTCACACAGAAAGCGTGAGGGATCCACACTATTCAGTTTCATTACACCCAGTTTTATTACTCAGAGTAAATACAGAACACATCAAACCCTGTGCAGCTAATAATGAAGCCTCTCTCACATGTGGAACCTGAAGGTCACAGCTGCTGTTAACAACATGCTCGCCTGTATGAAAGCTCTCCTATAGAAAACCTGCACAGAACACCATCACTCTTTAGACGCTGTGAACATCAGAAGAATGTACATACTGAAATAAGTTCTATTATAAATACATGCTGAAGGTAATAACAAACGAGAGATACTTGCAAAGTGATACATTAATAATACATTGAGTAAAAAGTCAAAGAATAGAGAGAGAATTTAGAAATTCAGTCTCTGAGCCCCCTAGTGGTCGTATCACAAAATACACCGCTGCGCCCCTTCTTACAGGAGCTCTCCATTCAGCACCACAACAGCACAAGACAAAAGACCAGCGATGCAGAAGCCTGTTATTGTTGTATGTTTCACTCAGCTGCTGCTTAAATTATGGGTTTTTTTACTCTTCAGCCTCACAGCAGGTGTGGTGTAGTGCGATACGTTTGAATAAGCCAGTTAAAGTCTGGGTAAAGCAAAATCAGTAATTTTTGTTCTAAACATAGCATAAATGTTAGAAAATACTTGTTGGAGACATATGAAAATACCTATTTATTTAATGAATAGCTACTTATACATTTACTAGTTTACTAGTTGCCTGGTGTTCTGCTACTTCTTCTGTGACAACAGTACACTCGCGCTCTGAGAGTGTGCTGCAATGACTAAATGCATGTAATATATATTTCAGTTGTGCGAGAAAATCTAAATGTGGTGGCAGATGTTTTAATTGTGGCATCCCGCCACAAATGAATAATGTAATAATGAATAATGAATAATGTGTTGGAAACCCTGCCGTGATACCCAGATATTTTCTGAGACGTTTATTGTACCGTAAAAAAAAAGGACAGATTCAAGTTTTAAGAATATATATAAAAAAATCACCCACTGATTCATAAATATTCTGATAAGCTGTTTTTGTTCAGTTGACCACATTAAGCCATTTAACTATGCTTTTCCTGTGCTGCATTCAAACTGAGCAAATTGGTTTAATTTCTCTATACAACATGGATGAAAAGATGATTAATAACTTTTCAAAGTTGTCCTGTAAACTACTAGAACTTAGTGGGTACAGAAAATTTGTCTTTGAAAAGCTAGGGAAAAATGTCAAGAGGACTACATTCCTAATTATATATTATACTTTTAAGACTTTTTTTTTTTAACTTTACCTTTTTTGTTTGTTTTTGGTTATTTTCTTGTATTTTTTACTATAAACGTAGTAAATTCCTGGTCATTTCTTTTTCAGCTGCTTACTGCCTCACTCCTAAGTTTAAGATAAAAATCACACAAATTTTCTCAGGTTTCAAAGGGTTAACTAATATCAGTAAAAATGCGCAGCTGCTTCTTTGACTAATATTCCACGTTGCAGGGAGGAATTTCTTTTGCCATCAGAATAACTTGAAAGCTTACATAATCTACACATACTTGCTTTTGTTTTGTGTTATTAAATGACTTTGGTGTTTTAAAGGTTTCGTTCGAACGTACCAAAGTCACAGAATTACACAAATAGTAGCAGACCAACAGCTCCTGTGTTCTTTGAGGTAAAATTAATGTTTTTGTCAATGGAGTCTGGCTATAAAGAGAGCAAAGATGGATATAATAGCTTTAGTTTCCCGTCAGAGAGGGCTGATTTTTGGAACAAACGTATTGAGTTTAAGATATAGGCCACGTATTCTGAGCCAGCTGTCACTGTCTCTGCAGACTGTGATCAGGTTTGAGGCGAGAATGAATCTGACGGAGACGGTGATGCCTGAGCGCAGACTACCAGCTACAACCAGCAGACTCCTGAGATATAAATAAATGTTCTGTAGCAGCCCACACAGTCCCTCTCTGTTTGCTATCTTCCCTGCTATTTGTCATCTATTCATATCACAGTCTCTCACACAGATACAGCGCACGTCTGTGAAACTGTGTGTTTATAAAAGCAGATATTCACCCGACCATCTGTTGAAACGGCCACCTCATCACTAAAAGTTTTCAGCATCAACTCTGAGAAACTAAATGAGTGCTCTGATTTGACCTCGTTTATAGAGAACAGAGATCTATAATTATCTGAAGGAGGGTTGTGGAGGAGGACGCAGGCAGGGACGATGGGATGGATTTCTCAAAAGGGAAGAATGACACGCAAAAAACTACAAAGAGGAGACCTCATTTCACTTCAGGTGTCCACACGTGTAGGACTGATGTCTAAACACACATGCAGAGGCGTCACAGTGTGTCAGAAAGAATCTGGCTAACATGATCTGTTTGTCCTGCCTCTCTTGCACAGCGGTGGGTTTCACATTTAAGGATAAAGCCAAAGGAATTAAAAGATAATTATGTGATTATAAATCCACACCACAGGCTGCCTGGTCTGAGTCCAGGAACTTGTTATAAACCAGATCTGATCAACTGAATAAACATGAAGGCTAGATTAATGAGGTTAGAGACCCCCTCCAGAGAAAATCAACTTTTAACCTTGTCAACATGTCCATGTGGTGTTTTTATATCCTACAAGACATATCAGGGGGAACATAAACACTCAACGCCATGGCTGAGTGCCGCAGTGTACTAATGACAGGGTGCATTCAGGATCATATACTTTTTCTGTTTACTTTTATTATGTACAGCAGCTGCCCTTAGAAAGTTCATATTGTTGCATGCAGTATGCACACAATCAGGACGTATTACTTCTTCGAAACATTGCAGCCTGAACTTTAACCTGCTCATACATTTGTTAAATAAAACTAAAGCTCCGCTATTGTTATTCTGCAATGCATGTAGCTTTTAAGATACAACTGCATATATTCTTGATTGTAACGTATTATATTCATGACAGTAAATTATAGATTCATTTCTCTGTCATTAACAATTTTATCATTATGTCCTTTTGTTGTTATGATTATTTTGTTCGTTTAGACAAATAATTGATAATTATTCCTGTTGTTGCAATCCCAGTGATCAATATTCACCTGAACACGCTGTCATCTGTCATTACGGCCTCTGACAGCTAACAATTGTCTGCATCTTAGTCGATGCAACGTATCTGCCACTGCGCAGAGGATCATGTTCAGACTGCATTGTAAAGCATTCTGTTCTGCAAACTGCAAAATGTGATCGGATGCAGCAGAATGTCTTGATATTTTTGGCATACTGCGTTTGACCTACTGTGTGTTTGGACATATTCAAACTCATATTAAAATCCTTTTTCTTTTGTCATTTAGCACCAATTTCAAAAGTATTTGTGTCTTTCCGCTGCAGAGACAGATCCATTTATGAAAAGATCACTTTTTCAGTAGTGAAATGGTTCTTTAACAAAACACGTGATCAAAAAATGAAGTATGACATAGAAAAAAAGTTGTGGCGCTGGATGAAAAGTCAGACCATCATTAAAAGATATAAACATGAATCCTGAGCTGTACATGAATGTGCGGACTAAATTTCATGGCAATGATCCATCCGATAGCTGTCGAGATATTTAACTAAAAAAATGTCAATGTCATGGTGGCACCACATAAAAAGACAAATAAAGGATAACAACCATGATCAGACAGTACAGAATGGACCGACTGACAGAATTACCGGCTAACGATGAGCCGACCAACTGTTGATAAGCCAACTGACAGATGATGAGCCAACCAACCAATGATTAGCCACCTAACTGATACCATGCCTCCAGCTGCCATTAAAGCTAAGAAACAAACTATCATGGATGACTTGGTGCTTTTTGTTCTTCCTGAACAACCTGTGCTTATTTCTACCAACAGCAACTTGTTTCATTCCAACTCATGAATGCGCTGCCTTCAGTACTGTCTGTTCTCATCATCAGCCACTTTAATAAAAACAGTTTGCGATGCACTTGAGAGCTACTAATGCTTCTCATTTTGTGCAGTGCAGCAACTCAGCAGTCGCTGCAAACAAGCTCCACTGACTCCTGCAGTTAATATTAAACACCATCATTATCATTGGAAAAGAAAGCTTTGTGCACAGCAGGCACTGTGGGGTCATGAGAAGCTGATAAATACACTTATTACTATCCTCTAATGAGTATTACTCTTTTACTGAAAGAAAAGAGACGGTACACCTGCTTTGAAACAAATCTCTGCGACCATATTGTCAGCGTGCGGACATCAAGTGGTGCAAAAAACCCAAACCTGCCGGCTTTTTTCCGAGAAAGATATAGTTTAAAAGGAGTATTTATGTAATCAGTAAAATCACACACACACGGTCAAACACACACTCTCCAACACGTGAACAGGATAGATTACGTCCTAAAAGCAGGGCATCACTCAACCTAATGACTTCACTCACTTTAGAGACGGGCGCAATAGCATGCCTTTTACAACCAGCAGCGTCCATCCGAGTGTAGTCACATCACATCAAAACACACTGTTGGAGGTTTACTTGAAATAATCAATTATAGATTAAAAGCTCCAAATTGCCTTGAAGAAAAAAAGGACGAGAAAAGAAAAAAAAACTCTGGTATCAAACAGCAGCAACCATCATCTTGTTCTGCACAGCATTAAATATTCAATCGCCTCCCACTTCACATGGCCACACTGATGGCAAAGCCAGTGCAGGTGCAAAAAAAGCAGAAAAAATATAGAAATTCTCTCCAAAGTAAACCCATTTCACAAAACCTCCTGACAAGAATGGATTGGTGTACTCACCCCAGACAATCCATGGTTTCAGCTGTAACCCATCACTCCAAAAACAAAGTAAGTTGCACCCTCTGATAGTGAACAGATACAACTACTGCTTCATCGCTGCCTCTCATAGGGGGATAAAAGATGTGGTGGGACCTTGCAGGAAAAGTGTCAGGGGAAAACGGTCACCACAGAGCGAGAAAGAGAGAGAGTGGAAAACAGCCTGAGCTCTGAGTGCAATAATGAGGAGAAAATCCATCAGAGACAAAACACAAAAACCCCCTCAGAGCGAGAGAGGGAGAATTGTGAGATGGGTGGGGGATGGAGAAAAACACAAAAAGATGACGTTAATAGTATTATTGGTGTCAATGCAAATAGGAGTGGGTTTCATCGTGGTCTTTGAATTATTCATGAGCAATTTAAGGCAGAAAAATCCTGACGTCACTTCAAACTGACCTCCTCCTGCTGGAAACCCTTCTTACGGTGTATTAATACCACTGACGCTCAGAGTGCTGTAGTAGTGGATTGTAGTAAGAGAATAAAAGGTTCTATTGGCTCAACTTGTGGACAGAGTGCAATCTGTGGACAAACTGTCTGGGGATTTGGAGAAAAGGCACGAGTGCTGGTCAGTTTTGGCACACAGACGACCACACCTGAGTGGCTTTGCACGTTTGGCGTTGTTCCACTTTTTAAAAAAAACCTGTTGGGTGTCGCTCCAAGTTTTTTTTTTCCGAATTTAAATCCCACGGAGCAAGCACTCAACTAAATCTGCGTGGCTTGTCATCACAGACACCTCCATGCTGTGAGTGCCGCTCACGCTGCCAATCCTCATTTAAAAACTCTTTGCTCAATCTGAGTTTCACTAACACCGATGGCATAGTGAGCAACTTGGAGGGGTCACTGTGGATTTACCCCGGGTGGCAGATGGGGCCCACCTAAACCTAAAGTGTAGCTCTGTCAGCGGTCGAGACCCCCCTCTAATCCGTCCTGCAGAATGAGCCTGTTTACGTGGTCATTAAATCCCTAGAGATTATTTGACTTTTCACTGGGATGTGTGCAGGATACAATACCGAGAGTGGGAGTAGTAACTGAACAACACTGCAGCACAAACTGTCCTTGGCTTTAATGGACAGTTTGGCAGCACAGACAGACAGGAAACATGGGGAGAGACAGAGGGGGAGAAGAAGAGTCCTCCAGCAATATTCAGATCTTTGTTGCTTTATATTTGTCTCACAATACTGCAGCCACTTCGCTAAATTTACAAGTAGTTTCAAAGAGTGGATTAGAGAGGAAGAATGCAACCATCTTTGGAATCTTTCTGCTTTATTCTATACTACAGCTATAATCGAGCCATAGCTAACCCAAACCCTACATGAACCAAAGGGTGAACCAAGACAGCCGATTTGGGCTCAAGCCTGATTAAGAACCCAAATCTCCACTTGAAGCTAGAATTACCGCCTCGTGGTTGTATGTCTCCACGCACCAGTCAAGTTGCAGTTTCAGTTTATATCCATGTCTGTGAAAACATGGATGCTTCACAAAAATATTCCCCTCAGCAGCACAGAGGATCTCGACAATCAGCACAGTTTTAAGATTAATGTCGCCAATTCAGTATCTAACCAAATGTCTTCTCTTCTGTTCCTCAGATATGATGTTGAGTAATGGACAGAAAATATGCTGTCACGGTGAAGTTGACTTTTGACCTTTTGGATATAAAATGTCATCATTTTATCCTGTTAAAAATGTGTTTAAAACTTTGTCATAATTAGGGTATAAATTCTTAAGCTATGGCCAAAAACACATTTTGTGAGGTCACATTGCCCTTTGACCAACAAATTTTACTCAGCTCATCCTTAGCCTCAAGTGGACGTTTGTCCCAAATTTGAAGAAATCATCTCAATATTTCCTTGAGATATCATAAAGCTAAAACAGGAAGAGGTCAACCTTTGACCACCTAAATGTAACCACTTTATCACTGAGTCTTAGAGGACGTTTGTGCTAAATTTGAAGTAATTCCCTCAAGGTGTTCTTCAGATATCACAATTACAAGAATGAGACACACAAGGTCACGGTTACCTTGACCTTTGACCACAAGTCTTATCAGTTCATTGTTGAGTCCAAGTTAATGTTTGTGCCAAATTTAAATAGATTTACTTAAGTTGTTCTTGAGCTATTGCTTTCACAAAATGAGACAGACACTATCACAGGCACGTTGAACTAATCAGTTCATCATTGAAATCTAAGTGAACATTTACTGAAACAATTTACTGTTTTTTTCCGTTATTGCGCTTACATAAACATGATGGACGCAAGGTTACAGTGACCTTTGAACACCAAAATCTACTCAGTTCATTGTTGAGTCCAACTGGACATTTGTGCCAAGTTTAAATTAATTCCCACAAGATGTTCCTGAGATATCATATTATCAAGAATGAGATGGATACAAACCCTCAAATTAGGTTGAGTTTTACATCAAATTGAGAAATTACAGCTGTTACAAGAATCAAAGCTCTGTTCTTTACTGTCTGTATTGTGATTTGAGCTGAATCGTCCATCCCTCACCTGATACTGGAGATGAGTTGTCGATGCTCTTCAGTGGTGAGAATGTCAGGCAGGACTGAGGCCAACCACTCGACTCTCTTCTCAGCTGCATACTGCTTGAGTACAGTGAAGAGTTTTTCTTTCACTTCAGGTTCGTCACCTAAGACTTGGTCAACCTGACAGAGAGAGGACGACAATATTAGAGGCAGGGAGGATTTTGAGGACAAGTCAGTATTGAGTTGGTTGTAAATCTGGGTCAAATCTCATCCTAATGCGTTTAACATTCACATATTTTCTTACTCATCCAAAAAGTCTCAAATTTGTGAGCCTCTTTTGTTTTTTTCCTTGGAACATAAACTCTTTAAAGCCTTCAGCACATACATTTGTTGGATTTTGAATGAATTGGCCAAGCTACAATATCTCTTTTTACAAGAAAACTTCTTAAATATTGTAATAACATTTAAATTACAACAAGAGTTATAGATCTTCATTTCGGTTCTTAAGTCCCGAAAGTAATTCTCTTGAACATTAAATGAAATGTTGATGGCTGAATTAATTATAAAAATTAGAATATCTATCATTTTTTACCTAAATTCTCATTGGTGAACAGAATTTGCCATTTTCCAGCAAAGCCTAATTCAATTTTAATCCAAATTAAATTTTTAAGTAACATTTAAAAAACAGTTGCTATTACAGTTACAATAAAACAAATTGCAAAACCCATGAAAACAAAGGAATACAGGCACTAAAATAAAAAAATAAAATAAATAAATAAAATAATAAAAAACATAAATAACAGAAAAAACACAGACCACAAAAATGAATTGAGAAAAAATTAAAAAGAAAAAAATTAAATAAGATAAAAAAAACACAGGAAAACATAGCTGATAATAAATAAATAAAAATATTTCAAAAATGTTTGAAACTGTTGTAACTTTAGGATTTAACCTAAACTCAGTTGTGTATATTTAAACGTACCCTCCTGTTGAACTCCAGAGCTTTGTGTTTACGGTCCAGTCTTGCCCCCTCCCCTCCCAGCTGACTGTCCTCTATGCTGACGCTGCGTTTCTGCCGCGGGCCAAGACACAGCACCCCTAGGCGGAGTGTCCTGCCCTGGGACGCCTTGATCAGAGCCGCAGCTGTCTCGTGCTGCCTGACGGGGATGCCGTTGACCTCCATGACGTAATCCCCGGCCCTCAGTCCTGCGCGGCCGGCTGGAGAACAAGGCGAGCAGTCCTCCACCAGCAGGGGGCAGTCTCCGACAATGGTGAACCCAAAACGACCGTCTGGACCTGGTATGATGTCCATCTGTAATGCAGGAAAAAAATAGAATTATCACCCCATGGTTGTATGCCTACGCGCACCTCTTAACTTATAGTTTACGTCCATGTCTGCAAAACCACGGATGCTTCACACACATCCTCCCCTGGCAGCACAGAAGAGCTCTATAATCAGCACAGTTTCAAGATTAGTGTCGCCAATTTAATATCTGATCAAATGTCTCCCCTTCTGTTCCTGAGATATGATGCTGAGTAATGGACAGAAAACATTATGATGTCACAGGACAGGATATCAAATGTGATCACTACATTATTTTATCCTGTTAGACTTTTGTTTAAAATTTACTAGCGTATGAATTTGTGCCACATTTGAAGAAATTCTCTCAAGGTGTCCTGGAGATTTCGCTTTCACAAGAATGAGATGGATACAAGGTCAAGGTGACCTTGACCTTTGACCTGTGGCCGCCAAAATCTAATCAGTTCATCCTTGAGTCAAAATGGACGTTTGTGCCAAATATGAGGAAATTCCCTCAAGCCAATCTTGAGATGCCACATTCATAAGATGAATGAACACAAGGTCACAGAGACCTTTGGCCACCAAACTGGGATCAGTTCATCCTTGTGTCAAAGGGGACATTGGTGCCAAATTTGAAGAAATTCACTCAAGGTGTTCCTGAGATATCGAGTTCACAAGAATGCAATGGATCCAAGGTCAAGATGGCTTTTACTTCTGGCCACCAAAATCAATCAGTTCATCCTTGCTTCCAAATGGACATTTATGCTAAATATGCTAAATTATTTCAGTCAATTTAAGAGCATACTACAAAAAGGCTCCAGACTACGACATAACTCTACAGGCGATATCCAACATTATGCATTACTGCTTTGATGGAATTAAAAGCTGTAATACCTGCTGTATGCGGGACACCACTCCAATACTGGGAGGGATGTTCTTCTGCGTCTGTGCGATGGCGACAACAGCTTGGGGACCCAGCGTTGACACATTGTGGCCCTCGATCTCCAGGACCTGGTCCCCCGCCTGCAGCCCGGCCAGGTGGGCACTGCTGCCCTCCTCCACAGACAGGATGTAGCTTGGTCCGTTACCGCCCAGCTGGAAGCCGAACTCCTCGGGCCAGCCCTGGTTGGACGACGGCATGCTGAGGACTGACGGGACCAGAGGAGAGGGAAAGAAAAGTAAGCACTCATGATCCAAGGTCTTCACAGAGATAGAAATATACAATGTTATGACACAGCGTGCTAAAAGACATTCAAATGCTCACCCACTGTGGCCAAAATATTCAAGTCTATCGACATTTCTAAAACACCTTTGGATCAAATCATCCTTTGCTTGCTTTAAAAGAGCTCCAGTTCGAAGTCTTCGTTTCTCTGCTGCAATCTCCCGTATCCCGAGTTGTACTATTGAGTGCGGCTCCGTAACCCTCCACCCCGAACCGTGACATACTCAGTGCTCCCTGACCTGGTTCCCAAGCTCCAGAGCAGCCAATCAAATTAAGGCATTGCTGAGATTGTGACCTTAATTAGCTCAGGAGACAAAAGTTCCTCCAGCATTTTTTTTTTTAACTCTTTGCGTATGCAGGTCTCTCCTGTTGAATGGGAGTTATGCAACAGAGAACACCAATGTGGAATCCAGTAATAATCAAATAAGGCTAATAAAGAGGCACTTCAGAGGCCAAATTTTGGACTGATATATTAATAAATGAATCAAAATGTGATAGTTCTTTAAAACAACTCTACTATGACAGAGTGACAAATATGGACACTTCTGCTTGAGTATAAGTCCTCTGGCTCAGCTGGACACTAATGAGGCACAGCGCAGCAGGACTCACACACAGCGGACAAAGCTGATAAAAGACTTACAGAAATCTTTAGATGGATATCGAGAGCCTCGTCGGAAAGAGTATCTGCCTTTTTTGTTTTGCAAAAACTTCTTCATCTTGAATGTTAAATAGCAGGCGGCCTGCCGGCAGCCCGATGTCCAATCCGTCTTCTCAAACGTAATGTTTAAAAAAATAAGTCAAACTGAGACAAACTGAAAACACTGCCCCATTCCTCCACCCTGAAACCACAGCAGCGTCCTCATGAGTGAGAAGCGAGTCTCTCTGCGAGTGTGT
This sequence comes from Plectropomus leopardus, assembly GCF_026936395.1. Lineage (NCBI taxonomy): Eukaryota > Metazoa > Chordata > Actinopteri > Perciformes > Serranidae > Plectropomus > Plectropomus leopardus. The sequence goes on along the minus strand of NC_142194.1, from coordinate 20,963,984 downwards.
CAAGGAGTTGGTCCTGCGTCTCATCCTTGATTCATCCTCGGGCCAGCCTGCTTGCACAGTGTTAATCAGAAAACTGGGACGCGTGCACCCGCGCACCTCGGTTCCTTAATAATTCTCTCTCCAAAAAGGGTATTGTGAGGCCTCATTTTTCTATAAATACACCAATGTGTCTTTTTCCTCCTCCTCCTCTCTTGGCTAGGTGGATCTCCGAGGGACCGCCGCTGCCCCAGAATCACTCTGCGTCGATGAGCAAAAGCCTGATGATGAGGACTAATTGGAGCGTCTGCATGCCTGAAATTCTGTGTGTCCATGTGTGTGAAACGTTCAGTCCATTGAGAGGGAGAGGGGGACATTTAAGACTTTAGCCTGTAGGATTAGCAGGATTATAAGATGAATCTTCAGCACTCCTCCACCCCCCCATCATTAATACTGAAGGAGCACATGCTCCCCTCCCTGAATGAAAACACACCGACAGGAACTGTGCAGGCTGTATGACAACACCGCAGAGTCACAAAACCATCAGGCGGAGTTTGGGTCAGGCTGGACTTAAAAGTGTTCAAAATTTAGGCTTAAAGGGACAGTTCAGACTTTTTTGAAGTGGGGTTGTGTGAGGACGCCATCAGTCGTCAGGCAGGCAGGAGTAGTGACACAGAAGCTAAGAAATATGGCGTTTGGACAGGGGCAGCAAAACATATTTTAGATGTAAAATATATTATATTTTAATTTTATTTCATTTATTTGCACATACATGTGTAAAGAGAAGGCAGAATTCTTTTCAAAAGTTTGAATGCAATTATAAATTGTTTTGATTCATAATAGCAATGGATCAAATGACTGTGAATGTGTAATGTGAAGGGGGGGGATTCATAGCAAGGTTTGAAAAATATTGATACTTTGATGCTTTTTCAATACTGCCACGTTTAAGACAATACAATCTCTGTTAGTTAAAGATTCGATAGTATAGTATTGCAAGTACCAAAGCTGTAGAAAAACAATATATACAATCAGATTTTCAACCCAAGGCTGTACAGATGAACCAAATGGAAAAAAAAACAACTGGTCCTAGATCTGTGACTGTTGTGGCAAGGCGTGTGTTCAGTGATTTTTCTTCTGTACCAGCACTAATAAACTCCACCCCAACTGCAAAAAGCAGGAGATTCAAATTATACCCTCAGCCCTTTGCTGCATGTCAACCCCTTTTCTCTTTCCCCCTAAAGCTAAAATAATACATAAAAAGACTAAATATGCAGGTTAAAACAGCATGGCCATTTTACAGAGTTCCCCTGACCTTTCACCTCAAGATAGCTGAATGGAAATGGGTTCCATGAGTATCCGCAAATCCTCCCTTTAAAGACAAAACAGTGCGTTTTTTTGCATGTAGAATAAATGTGTTTTTCCCATTGTATTTGAATATTTCTGCAAAACAGGGCAATGTAAAATCAGAAGTAGATTTGTCAACAAGAGCAGTCAGCATCCAGCTGTCAATAATGAATTTAAGTGAGAAGGGAAAGTAGTGAGGAAGCTTGCAATTTATTGCACTGCAAACTGTTATTGGTGGCAATGCACAGGCAGTCCAGCACCAACTGAATAATTAAACACAAATGGCTGTTTCTCCAAATAGACACTGCTCACTCCAATCAAACGCTCCTCTTACACCACAGCCAAGACAGTTACTCATGTGTGACAGACAGAAAACTGACATTTCACAGGCAATGGAGTCTGATGGCTCAGGCTTTTCACCCAGCTGGCAAAACCTTAGAGAAATCATTCAGACGATTTAGCATATCTACGTTATATTTAATGCTTTAGGATTAAAGAAAACAAAGGATATAATGTACCTTTAATGAGCAGAATTGGCAGTTCATTAGCCATAAATGGGATGAAAAGTATTTAGAAACACTTCTCAACCTCCAACTGTAACTGCAAATACACTCAAAGCATCGTGAACGACCACATTCCCAACATCAGAAACTAAAACTATCAAAACAACAAAAACATCTCATACCTTTTTTAACAGCATCCAGAGACGTGCACACAGAGCCGCAGAGTAATGCTCCCCTCTAATGCACTGCCGGCTGTAATATGAGTGTTGGTCCATGTCAGCAACCAGATCCAACAGGTGTCTTGTGATGCCGTGTTGCACTGTGTGGAGCACTGGATGGCAGTGACAAAGAGAAAACAATACTGAAGGCGCAAACTGGAGGCAAAATGTTGAAAAAAGTGCAGTCTGATTTTATGGCAGACTTTTTCTGAAGCAGCATGATCTTTACCTGACCTCCTGAATCAAAGTGAGGGCTTAAGTGCATCACAGAAAGATAAGATTTAATTTCAAATAAAAACAGGAGACTATTGGCTGTGATGTTGAATTTGCACGAATGGATTACTCTTCACCTGTGCCTGTTGGCACAGGTACAGAGCCTAAAGTGTAAGAGGCCCCCTGGCCCTCAACGGCAAAATGTCACTCAAAATAACATGCACTAACCAGGAAGAGATTCAAAATGACCACAAAGAGACACAAAGGAGTTGCCAGGATTCACAAAATAATTACACCAACAAGCAAAACAACCACACAGAGACATAAAATGACCATAAAGGATATAAAACAACCAGAGACACAAAACGACCACATAAGACACAAAATTACAACGAAGACACACAAACGACCAAAAAAGTCACAAAAATTAGCACAAAATCACCACTAAGAGATAAAATTATCCAAAATAATGCAAAACAAGCACAAAGAGACAAAAACGACCAAAAAAGAAACCACAACGAAATACAAAACGACAGGAATGATGCACAATGACCAAAACAGAGGGGAAAAACAATGTCAGAGACACAAAATTAGAGAACTCAAAATGACCTAAAAATGCACTACATTACCACAAAGAGACACAAAACAACCTAAATAAATACACAAAATTACCACAAAGCCACGGCAAAAAGAGCTCAAAAAGACACCAAACTGCCACAAAGAGACACAAAATAACCACAAAGAGAAACAAAACAACAACAACGAAAAAAAGACCCAAGTTATGCATATGACAACAGACACAAAACTGCAAAAATGGATTCACAACAGCTATGCAAAACAATGACACAATCAGAGGCTTAACAACTATAAAGTCTGTCTTCCTCCTATATTGGGGGGGGGGGTTAAATAGTTGTGCCCAGGTGTCCATTGTCTGATATCCACCCCTGTCAAAATTTGACAGTTACAGTTGAAAGTTTGGGAAACTAAAGGAGTCTTCTTCAGGACAAAGACACTCTAAAATTAGTAAAACACTAAATAACATGCCTGTTTATAGTCAAAACTTAACTCTAAGATCTAAAAAAGATGCAGTATTATGTAAATGAGGTCTTGTTGGCATTATGTGTAAGGAAAAGTCACCGTGCAGCATCAGATCCTCCTCCTGCTGCAGTTAGCGCAGCCCCTCAGCTGTTCTCTGAGGTTAGCTACACCGATGCTAAGGAAGTAGCATTGTTTACAGAGCAGCAGCAGCACCACAGTGATGCTGCTAGCTTTAGCGCTAACAAACCCAGCTATGTTGACGTGATATAAAAACTCTAAAGGGCAGCAATGTGTGACCTCGAGTAGACGGTAAGGCGGAAATAAACTAATAATAACATACGGCTTCAGGGAGTAAAGAAAGCAGGTTAGCTAACGTCGGTTAGCATGCTAACCTGTTTTATGTCTTGGTTTAAAAAGGCACAGTCCGCATTACTCTGTTACAAAGTCTTCTCCGTGTTTCAACAGACGCAAAAAAAATGCACAAATAAAGCTTGTTTTTAAGGTTGCTGCCTGGTGTGTTTGGGCCGTTAACACCTGTTGTTTTGTGTCCAGGTGAGACATGGACTTCCTCACTCTGTTCGGGATCTACGTGGTGGTGGTGCTCAGCTGTATCGTCCTGGTCTGTCGGTACTCAGGTCAGCAGCAGACCCCCTTTACTGTCCTCTTCAACTCTGTGGCAAAGGTGAGAAAATAAAGTTTTACCTGTAAACCTCCTCCACAAACAGACACTGCGTGGCGCTGTTAGACCCTGTGTTATTATTAAATTATTAAGCAGCTATTGATGGTTCTCTTCTCAGGTGGTTGCACCTTTTACCCCTAAATGGCTGCAGAAGTTTTCACAGTGGACCTTACACAGGCTGTTTCATCAAAGGTTTGTAGTTGAAGCTTTGTTATGATATATTTTAAGTCTGTATCTGCTCCAATATTGGCATTTTCTAAGGGTGGATAAAGTAGCTGAAAGTCGTACTTGAGTAAAGTACAGACCAGATAACAGAATAAGAAAAAGAAAATGATTTATTGCAAAGCACGTTTTCACTTAGAGGGAATTTGTTTTGGTTTTTGTGCATAGCTTAACCCTTTGAAACCTGGAGGGACAGCACTTTTGTTTTTTGCTGCAGTGTTACATGAAAGGTCTTTCCATTTTTATTGTAAAAATGTTATAACAATCAACAAATGACTTTCAAAACTTTCAGTGATTTTTCTAATTTCATGACTTTACCAGGCCTGGAAAACATTATTGTGAAATTTAATGGCAGTTTTCCTAAAACTGTGGGAACCCTGTTGCATTCGGTTTTAGTGGTTTACTTGTGATTGCAGGAACAACATGTTCATCTACCTGCACGTCCTGCTGGAGGCTGCTGTGTACGCAGAATTCACCTACGAGGTGTTTGGCTTCTGCAGGGAGATGGACACCACTCTGAGCAGCCTGTCAGTGCCTTATGTCCTCCTGGGCATCAAGACCTTCTTCTTCTACCTCTGCATCAGACGAGATCCAGGTTAATATAATATACAGATGTAGTATTCATACGCATTCATCTCATATAATATTTGTCACATATTACATGAGACATGCAGGGGGAGGTGAACTTTGACTCGTTTAGGAGGCACTCCTTGTCCGTGTGCTGCCGTATTTTAGTCTTATGTATAACAACCATTACATGTAGTCACCTGGAGGTATAGATTGGTATCAGTTTCATTACTTGTAGCTTTGTAATCCAGCCCCGTACAGCCTCATAAAGACAGAAATCTCTGCTGGTGATTAACACGATTTAAAAAAACACATTATGTAGGGACCTTTATAACACTGCGATTAACGTGTTAACGATGACAGCCCTAATGATCGTACTGTAGTATTTTTTATGCAATAAACACAGTATCTAAAGAACACCTCGAGGGAATTTCTTCAAATTTGGCACAAACATCTACTAAGCCTTAAGAATGAACTGATAAGTGTTTTGTGTTGGAAGGCCGAGGTCACTATGACCCCACAAAACCTGTTTTTGGCCATAACTCAAGAATTCACATGCTAATTATGATCAAATTTCAACTTCACTGTGACATCATAACGTTTCCTGGCCATGACTCAACATCATATCTCAGGAACAGGAGAGACATCTGCTCAGATACTGATTTTTTTTTTTACTATAATCTTCAAACTGTGATGAATTTATAGATCTTCTGTGCTGCCGAAGGAGAAATGTGTGTGAAGCATCCATTTTTCCAAAGACATGGATGTAAACCGAAACTTAAGCGCCGCATGAGGCAATCAATCACAAGGCGGTAATTCTGTTTTTCTCTCACCTCTCTCGTCTCAACTCTGGCAGGCACGGTGACGAAAAGGAAAATCGCCGGCCAGCTGCACATCTATGCGTACGACAGGAGGCTGTTTCACCCAGGAGTCTCCTGTGAAACCTGCCAGCTCGTCAAACCGGCTCGCTCCAAACACTGCAGTCAGTAGATAGTAATGCGTTTAGTAAATATTGTGATTTATTATTTCAGGAAAAACACTAAAATCATACCCACCATGTCTGTGTTTCAGGGGTGTGTGACAGGTGTGTCCAGCGCTTCGACCACCACTGTGTCTGGGTGAACAACTGCATCGGTGCTCAGAACACACGTTACTTCCTGCTTTACCTCTTCAGCGTGTGTGCCATGGCGGGCGACATCGCCGTACTAACAGGAGACATGCTGCTGCACGCCGTGCTGCGGTCGGGGCTCCTGAGGGCCAGTTACATCGATGAGTACGGCCAGCAACAGCCGGCGGGGCCTCTGTTTGTCGTACAGGTGAGACTGCTGACATATTCGTAACCATGCTGAAGCCGAGTTTAGTCCCAGTTTAATGCAGAACTCATTCTGGTTTTCTCTCCAGCATCTGTTCCTGACTTTCCCTCGAATCGTCTTCATGCTGGGGTTTCTGATCTTCGTCTTCTTCCTCCTGGCCGGTTACGCCCTCTTCCATTCATACCTGGCTGTCGTCAACCAAACCTCAAACGAGTGGTACAAGAGTCGAGGTTACACCTGTCAGCACTGCCATCCCACAGCAGACCATCTCTGCAGCCCAGCAGCGCCAGACCACTCCAAAAGATACTTCTACAGCAGAGGGCTGCTCCGAAACCTGGGGGAGATTTTCTTCCCTCCACAACCGGTTCGCAAAAAAGACAACTGAGAAAAAGAGGCTGCCCTCTGTGTCGTTATGCTGCATTTACTGTTCATCTCCTGCTGACTGAACAAATAAAGTTAAGCAATTTCTTTAGGGGCTCTTGTGTGTGTCCCTCACAAGGTGTCATGTATTTTGGGAAGCCTTGACATTGTGGGAGTGAACACAAAAGAAATCCTGATTGGATCAAATCGTTGTCTGTTAATTAAATGCTCTAACTTCAAGCTTAGGACTCATTTTTCATCGATTGAAGCTGGAACATTTTTCCTGATACTGTGATTTATTCAAAACATGACGGTGGCATCAGGACTCTTGAATATGTTGCGCTGTATGTATTTTTTCAGGTATCGGTGTATTTTAAGTGCCACTGGGGATTTTAAATAAATATTTGATTTAAAATTTGGTGTCAGGGGTAAATGAAGCCAGCAGGGAGAGCGGTGCACTGATGTTACAATGAATTACAATTCATTATTGTCATTATTAACCATATCGTTGCTAGTTGGACGGCCCAGAAGCAAAAATGGAGCATGCATTCACATGCCAGGGACTCAGTATGGTGGCCCTGAGATGCAAACATCACTGAAAGAAACATATCAACAAAACCAGTTAAAGAATATTTTACAAAACACAGTAATGTTTCAGAAAACACGCTGACATGGTAATATCTGATATGTTAGTGTTTTCTGTTTTTTTCTGAATATGTTAGCATTTTTTCTACATCTCTCATTTCTTTAGGATCAAGCTGTTATTGGGTTTCCTACACATGATTCATGTGAACTGTAGTTACATGCTGATATATATATTTATATATAAATCTCAACAATTTTGAAAATAAAATCATTATTTAGAGAGAAATAAAAACATACTTT